>NC_050577.1:278255848-278613426 GCF_011100635.1 Trichosurus vulpecula | reverse complement strand
TTTTACACACAAAGAACACATAAAACAGCTTAAGTCTATCTTTGGAAATACAGTAAATGGTACTTGATACATGCCTAAATGCTATTTTTAAAAGTCATGCATGTCTCAGTAGGTTCTTTTCTCATGATAAGCCAGTCAATGTAAGAATTGGTTGCTAGTTTTTTTTTTAAAAGCACAATTTCTCCAAACCCTAGATTTCATTTTCTTCTTTTCACATTGCTTTCTGGGTTGTGCTGTTCAGATGAGAAGAACTGAATATATAGAAAATAAAAATTTAAACATTTCACAAGAGTCACATAAATTTAAATTTCCTCAGAAGTCCTGTCAATTCTTTTCTTCTCTCATTTAAAATCTAGGTTATTCCATGAAACCTTCTATAATTCCATTGGGGTCCAGTTATTATATAAAACAGTACTTTTTTCCTTTGGAAAATTATAATTAATGTAATCCTTTTTTAAAGCTTGCTATTTCATATTTTTATTTGGGTTCATTTGGCCACCTTTAGAATGTAAATTCCTCAAATTCAGGGAGCTTTATTTTATCTTAATATCCCTAGCTACTCCTACTCTAACCCATCTTGCACAGAATAAATATTTAATGAAATCAATGGAATATTAGCTCTTGACAGAGACCCTCCTTCTGTAAACTCCCAATAACTGGCACAAAAAAATTTCATATAGTGTGTTACAACACATCATAACTTTCTTCAGTTTTCACTCAAGTACTTTTCCCCTTAATAAAGGATTTTATAAGCTGAAATAATGACCGTTATAGAGGGTTTTTTAAGAATTAGAAAGTGTCTAATTTGCATCTGAGGGACTAATTTTCTAGAATTATTATATATAGTATTGTGAACTTATAAACCGAGATAACCAAAAACATTTCATTGTTCTTTTCACAAGGAACACTAAAAGGTTTGTATCAGACCACCAATTTTATTTTGGAGCAAGTGGTATTAAGGTTATACATTGTAAGAGGTGATAATGTGTACATATGTTATTTTTTTAATCTAGGCAAACTCAAGCTATAAGAGTATATAATAGATAATTTAATAATATATATTAACGTAGAGGTTTTGTTTTGTTCTTCCCCCCAAAAGGGTAGTTCTCTATTAAAACGAATCCCATAGCGAGCCATTTGTACAATGAATAATCACCTCCAATTCACTTTATAACTGTGGGTTTTCACGTATTTTTCCTATTTAAGGTGAATTAAGAGCTGCACATAGTGACACAGTCCTGTAATCCTACTGCCAGAGAGGTACCTGAGCTGCAGTAGGGTGTCTGCATTGAGTCCAACACTAACATGGGCCAAGCTCTTGAGAGTGGGAGCCATCAGGCTGCTTCTGGCTGCTAGGTCACGCAGTGGAGAGACAGCTGGGCCTAGGGTCATGAAGACTTGAGTTCAAATCCTGTCTCGGTGTCATACATCCAGTAAATAACTGATGTAGGATTCAGACTTCTTCCTGAATCACCAATTTCCATGACTGTACTATCAACTTTCCTCTCCCTCCTCAAGTTGCTTTTTTTTTTCTTTTTGTATTCCATCTTGGATTATCTTCTGTGCTGTCTCTGAAGCCTTCTCTAGCCAAAATGTAGGTAAAGGCTTTCCCTCTCTCTTTCTTTATGTTCTTCCTGAGTGGAGGGATCAGCCTGTATTTATAGCATATATAATTGATGAGTGCCAACAGCAAGAAGAAAAATATAGCAAATGATCTGTAGGGGAGAACCTGTTCCTTCGACTGCATTTCCTGAGTACCAAAGTGAGCCAATTTTGCATGCCTTTTAGTCACATACGGGTTCCCTGAAATCCTTCCTTTAATCCAATTTAGCTGCATTCTCTCCTTCCTCACTATCCTCTGTTGATGGACTAAAATGTTAGCAATCAGCAGCAGGCACTCATAGATGTCAGCCCAGTCTTCTCCAGCAAACACAAAATTGAAGAAAAAACATCTGAAAATAAGCTTCTCCTCATCTTTAAATAAATATCCCAATTGGTTTAGCAGTTGTATATCAATAATTAGTAAACTGTCTATCTTATTATTTTGTAAAATAGAAAATACATTACAACTTTCAAAGATAGATAACTAAAGTATTACGGCCAATTTAGTGGTTTCTAGAGTACCTGCAACAACTAATGATTTGGGGCATAGTGTTACAAGTACAAAGAAATGAAGTTTTTAATAAAGAACTATACAAATGTTTGCATATACATATATATGTACTCACAGCACATATTAAAACATGACACAACATATTTTCTAATATATTACTTTTTCACATTCATATATTTAATGGAAAACCATAGTTCATTTCATAAATGAACATTATTTTTTCCTTTAAAGCATGTATTTTGCTGGATCCTGACTTGGCTTGGCATTCTTGAGGATTCATTAGTTAATCCTATTGGAGAAGTCCTTCAAGATCTAGATTCGAGTTTATCTGTAGCATGTTGAAAAAAGAAGAAAAAAATAATTCATATTATATATATGTATATATATATATATGCCATATGTGTATATATGTATATGTGTAATTTAAAATTTTCTCTTTTTTAATTAATCTAATTTTAAAATGACTCATCGTGTTAAAGATTTCTGGGTGTGAGCAGCATGAAAATGGTCACCAGTCCAACTTAGTCTTAGAATTTCCTGAGCATTCTGAAATCAAGTGACTTGCCCATGGTATCATGGGCATCATGTATCATAGGGAGGACTTGAACTCAAGTTTTCCTGGAAGTCATCTACCGTACAAGGTTGTATTAAAACTCAAATCATACAATGTATGCATAATGCTTTGCAAAATTTAAAGTGCTATAATAATGTCATTATTACACTCGAGATGTGTGTTGATTTTGGAGCAACTCATCAAATTGTTCTTATAATATTTTTTCATCCTTTGCAGTAGAAATTAATGTATAAGCTGCAATTGTAATTATGTTCATCATGGTCTGTTTACTTGTTCTCATGTTGAGCTCTATTTCCTTGTTAATTATGTTGATTTTTTACTTTGGGCTCACAATGAAACCATGCCAATTATTTTATTTGCCTATTTGAGGAAAAGTTCTCTCTATTTTCTGGTTAAATTGATAGCAAGGGTGTCAATATGAATATTACTTTGTTCTTTCAGTACTGTTGGTCACTGGACAAAGATTGTAAACCAAGATTCTAACAGTTAAACTGATATTTTTAGATGGTTCTTGAATTGTGGGATTTTTAGTCTTTTTTGCCCTCTCTCTCATCACTCTCCTGAAATCACCGTGGAATCACAGAATGAAACAGAATAATAGAACCTCAGACTTGGATATGACTTCAATGGCTCTCTGGTCCAAACAATCCTTGAATAGCAATCTTCTTGATTGCATTTCCATCAAAGTGATTAACTAGCTTCATATCTGAAGACCAGAAGGAACTACACAGGACTGAGGACCAATTATCCTTCTGTTTCATCAGATGCTGTGGCCAAAGACTTCATTATCTATTGGCCAACCTTCTGCATCTAAGCCTCACTGTAAATGGCCAGGCTTGTCTTCTGGAAACAGACACAAGATAGCTTGTGCTATCTTTCTAGCTTATTAGAAAGAACCTGCTAAATGTTATACTTCACCTGCATAGAATCTGTGGTTACTTCAAAGTGATGAGAAGATGTCACTGAAACACATGTTTGTAGTTTTCCAGCATATTTAAAAATCAAGTGTAGCATCAAATTTTATTTGGGAGCAATTTGGACATACCTTTATTAAGTTCCCTAGTTATACTTTCTTGCAACTCCTGCCATATCTGAAATGACATTAAAATACAAAACAGTGAAGTAAATGAGGAATAAAGAATTCAAGATAATACACACAACTCAAAAAATCTTTTGAAAAACTGCAGACATCCCAAGAAATTATTAATAAACTTAGACATTAGTTTGTTTGACTTTAGTAATTCAATAGAAAATTATTGGAATAATAAAATAATCCTATTATGAACAGAATCAAGAGCTTATCACAATTAATTATATACAAAGAGACGTGAACTTTATCACATAGTAGTGATGTCTCAGGCTTCATATTTATTTTTCTTCTATGCTAAGCAAATTGTACCCTCTTTATTTCCATTCTATCAATGTAACATTTCCTTAAAGAAAAATCAATTTCATTCCTATACTTTAAAACAATTAATTTTGAATATTAATATTTTACTTCGTTAAACTGTAGACAGTCTAAGCATGAAATGAACATCAACTTACAGAGAACAAAACAGAAAAGAAAATGCCTGGAAATGATTAAATACAATACAAAAATTCCAAGGATGGGCAGAGAGTATTAAATGAAAACAGCTCCTACATTTTCTGCTACAATTGAAATATTTCTTAATCCAGACAGAAATGGATTTCATTTGATTTTCTAAATCCATACTTTGTGGTTATGTGGATTTTAGTAAGGAAGCCTCACCACTTATAAACTACTTGTAGATATTGCGATAGAAATATTTTTAAAAAGAAACAGTTATAGTTTTCAAAAGTCTATAAATAAAAAAGGCTTTCTTTTATTATTACAAATATAACAAAATGACTTTGCAGCTTGATAGCTGTATAACCTTGGGCAAGCCTAATACATGAGCCATAGTTTTCTCATATGGAAAATGGGAATATTCGCATTAATACCTTACAGGTATTAATATATGTTATAGGATAACACAAGAAAATATATGTCAAATATTTTGCTAACTGTAAATTGCTACCTATAAAACCTCTTGATTTCAATAGACTGTCAAAGACAATTCACATGCTTTCGGTTTTAGACTTGAGAAGTTATCATACTGACACCTAACCGTTCTTAATCTATTATTGTGATATTTCTAAAAGAGGCTGGCAGTATGGAAGGGTAGAGTGGATCATACCCATGTGTCTTATTTTCAGAAGGCTTCCTACTCCTGGAAAGATTTCCTCTTCCCAAATAGCTTCCCTACTAGACTTTCATGAATGTCTGAAATTCTGTTTCGGATACATTCCTCTGGTTTATGGTAAACAATAAATCAGCACAATCCTTGAACACTTCAGCATGAATTAGATTATTACCTGCTTTACAATATGAAAGGGTTGAGAGCATATCTCTTTTGGACATGAGATGATACACAGCTGGTAATTCTAATAGGAGAAGCAATGTGATGTGGTGGAAAGAACAAGGGACTTGGAGTCAGGAGAGTCATCTGACTCTTCTTCCACTCAAATGCATTCGGCTGTTCTTGCTCACAGCCTCTGTGAATCCATAGCTATGTATGATCTATATCTGTTCTAGTTGAAATTCCAGACACGAATCATAAGCAAGTTACTTAGTCCCTCTCACACTCAATATCCTCATCTGTAAAAAGGCATAATAATAGCACTTTATCTTTATCTTTGTATTATGTGTGAGGATCAAGTGAGATGATATGTGTAAAGGATTTGGTAAACTTTAAATTGCTATATGACTGTTAGCTAGAAGACAATAGCACTATTATTGTTGTTATTAGAATAAAGATAAAGGTCCAGGGCAGGTATGTGTAGGGTATCTAACAGCGCAGCTGCGAGTGCCTAGCACTAGCATGATGGTCCCTGAGTATTCAGGGAAATGGGAGCACATAAGAAAGGGGAAAGTATAACAAATGGAGGTAAGAAGGTACCAATTTACAAACCAATTTGGCTAGCCCTGTCTACTGGGGGAAGTCAGAACATAGTGTTTGTCTGAAATTCTCTAACTTTTTTTATCTGAGTCTGACTTTTTCCACTAACTCCAAATCTGCTATTAGAAAAGCTATTGTTAATATGCTTTTTCTTAGCACATATTCTGAAGAGCACAGGGCTTTGGTTGTTTATGATTAAATATTCTGAAAAACTAAATTTCTGAAAAAAAAAAGATGGTTATCATTGACGAATTTTCTCAAAACTACTGCCTCTCAAAAAGTTTGATAAGACCTTAGTTCTTTAAATAAATCACACATGGGAGAATGAATTCTGACAATGCCTCTTTTCTAATAGCTTTAGGACTATCACAGACATGTTTGACAATTCATATAATCATCACCACACAGGGAAGACCCTGAAGATCATTTCAAAATGTTAAACATTCTTAGCATTTACAGAAATCTATAAAGTAATTCTAAAAATAGATGTGCAATAATTATTTCAAAACAATGCAGTAATGAATTTATCCAGCCTCAGAATATGGTAACAGAGCTGGAAGGAATTTTAAAGGTCAGTTAGTCCTACTCTCTCATTTTGCAGATGAGAAAACTGAGACCAAGATAAATCAATCAATCAATAAGAATTTAAAAGCACCTACTGTGTGCTAGGCATTATGTTAGGGGCTAGGAGTATAAATAAAATAAAAAACAAACCAACAAACCTGAAAAGATCCCTACTCTCAGTGTCTATTACGTAGTAAGCTGAGTATTTAATAAATTTTTTTTGCTGTCCAGAAAATTTACAATCCAATAAGAAAACAATAAATACATATATACATAATGTAAAGATATCAAATTCAAAGTACAGTTGTCCCTTCCACATTGCAGTGGTTAGGGATGTGGCACCCCTGAGATCTAGAAAATCTGCATAAAATATTTCATCCCTCTCTTCATACCAGAGAAGAAGGCTGAATTTTTTTTTCTTTTTCTTTTATGGGGTGTTTATAGTACCTTATTGCAAAATTTGGGTTAAGTATTTGGTCATAGGCTCTGTGTCATCTGCTGGTCTTTGCATGTCATCTGTGGTTTCTACAAAATGCCCCCCCATTCCTATTTAATTTCCTATGCTGACCCTCAAATGTGGAAGGGATAACTGTACTTAAACTCAAGATACTAGTCCAAGGTTAATAGGAAATAAGTAGTAGCAAAGACATAATCTGGATATGTTTTCAACATCAGAGAATTCACTGGTCAGGCTTGGTGAATTTTCCAGATGCTTCAGGATTATACTTTCAGATACTTTCAAACCTCAAAGATTAATACTCTGCATTCCCCAATTTATTATCTCCCAATCACAACTGTTCATCTGGACAGGACTGCATCTTGAAAGGAATTTGATGCTCCAGTGTTTTCATTTCTAGGAAAGAAGGGGCCTATGTGAATGGCCCTGTATTGAACCATCCCCTGGGGTAGCCAAGTAGCCAGTCTTTTAACAGATGAGTCTTACAAGGCCTTACTTCATACAAGTATCAGTAGAAGTTGTGGAGGTTGTTCCATTTTTTAAAAATTAAATCTAACAGGATACTATTTTCAATCCACCTACAACGTGCAAAGCTCTAGGAGTGACCAAATTATCACAGGTCAGCACTTCCTGACAAATTAAACAGATGCAGCAATCAAAGTCAGAGGTGGTGCTAGTTTGCCCCATGCCCTTTTGGTTCTGCTTAGCATTCTGGGTATCCCTACTTCTGAACCCAAAGTACTATGCACAGAGCAGCATAACCATGGTCAGTAGAAGCATTGGCTGAAGATCTTTTTGAAGTTCCCCACAAGCACTTTGTGGAAATTGCTGTAATACTATGCTATGGAAATTTGTCTCTTGGAACTGTCTCAAGTGGTTACTGAATTTGTTGAATTTGGTCACTTCACAGTAAGAACTTCTTTATCGAATGGAAGAACTGAACATCCTTTTGCTAAACATTTTTAAGTATAAAATCAGCTCTATGACAGGGAGCTTGGCCCTTCTGTGGGAGCGGTAGTGGGTATGGATATGTTTACAGGTGAGAGAATGGTATGTCTGAGTCACTACTAAGGGCACTGATAATCACAGAAATGGCAGAGGTCCTCAGTGCCCCAGGTAGAAGCAGGATCCAGATCAGTCTAACCTTGTGATAAGTCAAGGAGACTTTCTGAGATAGAAAGCACAAGTAAGTTACTGTTGGCTTTGTAAGCATAAGGGGCTAAGAGGGGGCATTTTCTGGATGTCTGTTCCCAATAGTGGCTAATTTTTCCAACTTGTGAGCAGAAGTACTTCTCTGAGGCCTCACTATTATGTGGACCTGATTTTGGGATCTTGAAAGCTTTTGCCCACGGAGGACACTATCTGCCAGGTATGGAGTATTCTGGAAATAATTAAGCTGCTGTTGGGCATTGAAGGTTCCATATGATCTGGCTTCAGCATACTTTTTCTGGCTTACTCTGTGTTTCTTCCTTTCATACACTTAAGCTCTAAGCAAACTGGCCTATCTACTATTTCTTATAAAAGATATTCCATCTCCTGTCTCCAGGCTTTCAAAAAGCCTTTCTCCCATGCCAGGAATGTAATCTCACCCTACCTGAGTCTTTCAGAATGCCCAATGTCCTTTGAAGGCTCAGTTCAAGTGTATACAAGTCCTATCTTGAGTGTCCTAGTTGCTATGCCCCACCATGTACAACCAAATTTCTTTGTAGGTAGTTTGTATATGCTTCTTATTTACTTAGATATAAACAGGTAGGTGTAACAACAATGCGGCTTGCCACTACCGTGGCTGTATAAGACCAACAGTAAGAACACACAGAGTGAAAGGAAGGAACTACTGGAGCTCTCTCTCAAATTCTGTCAGATACATCTAAAAAAGTGAATCTGAGCAGATTTGAGGGAGTTAGAAGCCACTGGTAGACTGAGAGGGATAGGAGTGCTGGGCACACAGAATGACAACAGACCAAACCAAGCGGGGACAGCAGAGGAATCCAGCAAGCACCCCGGTCTGGGAGGTCACTGGGCAAGCAGAATGCTGGAGCAGACACAGGCACAGGGCAGAAATACCAGCTACGACCATGATCTAGTCCCAGACCTCTTAGACCAGGACAGAAGTCTGTCCGAGTACAGAGACTATGCCTATGGGAGCAGCTAGCCTGGAGGCCTCCAGCCCACAGTCTAAAGGTTTGAAACTTGCCTTCTTGAACTTCCAGAAGCCACGATATCCAGGTAAAACAACTGTCATCCCTCCCTTGAATAAACCCAGAGAACACTACAACAGGAGAAACAGAGGAGCCAGAAGAGAGGCTTCAGTAGTGTGAAAAGTTGGGGAGAGGGCCCTTCCTGTGGCAGGGGGAGGAGACTAGTGCAGTAAGAGAAGTGTCCCAGTAGCCCTCACCTCAGCAGAACAAGGAGAATAACTGAGCTCCAGGGGGGTGGAGCTAACTAACATCAGTGCCATGAATCCAGATATGCCTTTGCATGACCAGAGGACTACATATTTCCTGTCAGATTGGCTAAAATGACAAAACAGGAAAATAATAAATGCTGGAGAAGATGTGGGAAAATCGGAACATTGTTACATTGCTGGTGGAGTTGTGAACTGATCCAGGCATTCTGGAGGGCAATTTGGAACTATGCCCAAAGGGCTATAAAAATGTTCATACCCTTTGACCCGGCAATACCACTCCTAGGGCTGTATCCCAAAGAGATCACACAAGTGAGAAAGGAATCCATATGTACAAAAATATTTATAGCAGCCCTTTTTGTGGTAGCAAAGAATTGGAAATCAAGGGGATACCCCTCAATTGGGAAATGGCTGAACAAGCTGTGGTATATGAAGGTAATGGAATACTATTGTGCCATAAGAAATGGGGATGATACGGACTTCATAACGACCTGGAAAAACCTACACGATATAATGCTGAGTGAGCAGAGCAGAACCTGGAGAACATTATACACAACCACAGGCATATGGATTCTGTGAGGACTAACCCTGACAGACTGTGTTATTCTCAGCAACACAAGGTGAAAAGACAACTCCAAAGGACTCACGGTGGAGAATGCTATCTACATCCAGAGAAAGAACTATGGAGTCTGAATGCAGATTGAGGCACACTTTATGCCAGCCTTTTTTCCCCTTTTTTTCCTCTCTTTTGTTTTTGTTTTTGGGGTTTTTTTGGTTCTGTTTCTTCTTTCTCATGCTTCATTCCATTGATCATAATTTTTCTTCACAACTTGATTAGTGTGTAAATAAGTTCAATGAGAAGTTATACATAGAAGATATATTGGATTCCATGACATCTTGGGGAGGGGGAGAAGGGAGGAAAAGAAAATCTGGAACTCAAAATTATGTAGAACCGTGTTTTGTAAACTAAAAATTAAAAATAAATAAATAAATGAGTTAAAAAAAAAAGAAATTGAGCAAGTCATCAATGAACTCTCTAGGAAAAAATCTCCAGGGCCAGATGTTTTTACATGTGAATTCTATCAAACATTTAAAGACCAATTAATTAATTCCTACACTTCATAGACAATTTGGAAAAATAGGTGAAAGAGTCCTACCAAATTCCTTTTAAGATGCAAATATGGTACTAATATCCAAACCAGGAAGAGTAAAAACAGAGAGAGAAAATTATAGACCAATTTCCCTATTGAATATTGATGCAAAAAATTTAAATAAAATATTAGTAAAAAGATTGCAACAACTTATCAGGAGAATAATACACTATGACCGTGTAGCATTTATTCCAGGAATGCAAGGCTGATTCAATATTAGGAAAATTATCAGCATAATTGATCATATCAACAACAAAACTGGCAGAAACCTTACGATCATCTCAATAGATGCAGAAAAAACCTTTGACAAAATACAATGCCCATTCCTTTTAAAAATACTAGGACGTATAGGAATAAATGGAGCCTTCCTTAAAATTATAAATAGCATCTACCTAAAACTATCAACAAGCATTATTTGTAGTGAGGATAAGCTAGATGCATTCCCAATAAGATCAGGGGAGAAACAAGAATGTCCATTATCACCCCTACTATTCAATTTGGTACTAGAAATGTTAGTTGTAGCAATAAGAGAAGAAAAAGAAATTGAAGGAATTAGAATAGGCAAAGAAGAAACTAAATTATCACTTTTTGCAGATGATATGATGATTTACTTAGAGAATCCTAGAGAATCAAGTAAAAAACTACTTGAAATAATGACTTTAGCAAAGATGCAGGATATAAAATAAACCCACATAAATCCTCAGCATTGCTATACATTACTAACAAAGCACAACAGCAAGAGAAAGAAAGAAAAATTCCATTTAAAGCTACTGTAGACACTATAAAATATTTGGGAGTCTACCTGCCAAGACAAACCCAGGGCTTATATGAACATAATTACGTAACACTTTTCACATAAATAAAGTCAGATCTAAATAAATGGAAAAACGTCAGTTGCTCATGTTTAGGCTGAGCTAATATAATAAAAATGATTATTTTTACCTAAATTAATCTACTTATTCAGCACTATACCAATTGAACTACCAAAAATTATTTTACAGAGATGGATAAAATAATAACAAAATTCATCTGGAAGAGCAAGAGGTTCAGAATATCTAGGGAATTAAAGGAAAAAAGGGCTAGGGAAGGTGGCCTAGCCATACCCAACATTAAACTGTACTATAAAGCAGCAGTCATCAAAACTACTTGGTACTGGCTAAGAAACAGAGTGGTAGATCAGTTGAATAGGTTAGGTACACAAGACACATTAGTCAACAACTATAGCAATCTGCTCTTTGATAAACCCAAAGAATCCAGCTTCTGGGCTAAGAATTCACTATTTCACAAAAACTGCTGGGAAAATTGGAAAATGGTAGGGCAGAAAGTGGGCATAGACCAATGTCTTACACAGTATACCAAAATCAAATCAAAAGGGGTTCATGATTTAGGAATAAAGGCTGATACTATAAGCAATCTGTGAGAACAAGGAATAGTTTACCTA
The DNA here is from genome assembly GCF_011100635.1 of Trichosurus vulpecula. Lineage (NCBI taxonomy): Eukaryota > Metazoa > Chordata > Mammalia > Diprotodontia > Phalangeridae > Trichosurus > Trichosurus vulpecula. The sequence goes on along the minus strand of NC_050577.1, from coordinate 278,601,762 downwards.
TCAGATTTATGGGAAAGGAAAAAAAATCATGACACAACAAGAGTTAGAGAGCAGTACAAAATGCAAAATGGATAATTTTTATTACATTAAATTGAAAAGTTTTTGTATAAACAAAGCCAATGCAACAAAGATTAGGAGGGAAGCAGAAAATTGGGAGAAAATCTTTACAACTAGTGTCTCTGATAAAGACCTTATATCTAAAATATACAGGGAAGTGAGCCAAATTTATGGGAATACAAGTCATTCCCCAATTGAAAAATGGTCAAAAGATATGAACAGGCAGTTTTCAGAGGAAGAAATTAAAGATATCTATAGGCATGTGAAAATGCTCTAAATCATTATTCATTAGAGAAATGCAAATCAAAACAACCCTTAGGTACCACATGTCTCCTGTCAGATTGGCTAAAATGACAAAACAGGAAAATGATAAATGCTGGAGAAGATGTGGGAAAATTGGAACACTGTTACATTGTTGGTGGAGTTGTGAACTGATACAGCCATTCTGGAGAGCAATTTGGAACTATGCCCAAAGGGCTATAAAAATGTTCATACCCTTTGACCCAGCAATACCACTCCTAGGGCTGTATCCCAAAGAGATCACACAAGTGAGAAAGGGATCCATATGTACAAAAATATTTATAGCAGCCCTTTTTGTGGTAGCAAAGAATTGGAAATCTAGGGGATGCCCTTCAATTGGGGAATGGCTGAACAAGTTGTGGTATATGAATGTAATGAAATACTATTGCGCTATGAGAAATGGGGAAGATACTGACTTCATAATAACCTTGAAAAACCTACACGATATAATGCTTAGTGAGCAGAGGAGAACCAGGAGAACTTTGTACAGAACCACAGATGTATTGATTCTGTGATGACTAACTTTGATAGACTTGGCTCTTCTCAGCAATACAAGGTTCAAAGACAACTCCAAAGGTCTCATGATGGAGAGAGGTATCTACATCCAGAGAAAGAACTATGGAGTCTGAATGCAGGTTGAGGCAAACTATTTGCTCTCTTTTTTCTTTTTTTTCTCTATTTTTTTTGGTTTTGTTTCTTCTTTCTCATGATTCATTCCATTGGTCATGATTTTTCTTTACAACTTGATTGTTGTGTAAATAAGTTTAATGCAAAGTTATGTGTAGAAGATATATTGGATGCCATGCTGTCTTGGGGAGGAGAGGGGGAAGAATATCTGGAACTCAAAATCATGTGGAAATGAGTGTTGTAAACTAAAAATAAAAACTCTTAATTTAAAAAAATGATCACTGAAGCACATAATCCTTGAAAACCAAACTAAATTTCCTTTTATTTCCTAGGATGATGGATTATGTAGTTTTGGGGGTGTGGCCATGAGTTAGCAAGGTTTTATTTCCTTATTTCTACCAAGTTAGACAGCTCAAGTGCAAAATGGCAGAGAGGTGCTTTGGAGAAAGAGTCCTTCTCACAGTCCTCAAAAGATCCTCCTCACAATCAGAAGAGCATTTGGTGATTTGGATTCTTGGCAATTTGGCAGTTTATTAGAGCTTTGAAGTCCCTCCTCCTTTATCCCATACCTCTTTCTTGGTGGGATTTCCATCGTCTAATGGAGACGGAAAATGATGCATATGAACGTTAGGCCTGACCCCACATAAAGAAAAGCTTCAGTTAACATTGGCAGGGACAAAAATAGAGCTCCCAGAAAGCACAGCTCCATCTTATTCTTCTTAAGGAACATTTTAAAAAATCTCTCAGCAAAGTCCCCAACTTCTGAGTTTTAGGCTGGAAGGGGAGACTTTGGGGAGTATTGGGGACAGGTAAGACACAGGGCTGTTTTGGGCAACAGTTAAGAGTTCATTGCTGGAAAAGGTCATGGGGAGAGTGTGGAGAACCAAAGGTGAGAGGGTGAGCTCTTATTGCTGCCTTAATTAACCAAATACTAGTCAAGCACCTAGTTGATAACAGGTACTTTTTAAGCTGAGAGGTCACAGGACTGCAAGGAAACAAACTTAGTAAATCAGAGAGGATTCAAAGCTGTTAACTGGGCAGTTAGGCATTGCTCTTCCAAACCCTGTGAAGCAAGGCCTTCCCTGGCTCTGACTTGAACAACCTTCCTCAGCCTCTCCTGATAGCTCCTTAAACACTGTCTCCCTTACCCTGACACCCTGAGTTGGCAGAGCCTTGGCACAGTCCTTTGCAAATACCAAGGGTTGTGATAGATAGAAAACTTAATGTTATTCTTTCTATTCTAATGGCTTGTTTTGCCCAAGATCTGCCAGTTTCTGGTCCCTCATATGTGTCCAGCTGAAGGAAAGTCAGATCCAGAGCACCCCTTCTGCTCAGACCCCAGGAAACATTACCTACCACTCAATGCATGACCCTCTCCATGGTCAAGGCTTTTTTCTATGACATTTAAAAACTGCTCTTTCCCCTTTCTGACCACATGGCAATTTGGAGAAGGCACATTACACCAGTAGGGCAAATACATACATACAACAGACCGAAGTTACTTGGTTTACTTAACTGTTCAAATGGAATCATTTCAGGACCAAAACTGGTTTCACAAACAATAACTGAAGCCTCCCTTGGCTCCAGAGGCAGAAGAGAGTTCAGTCAAACTGAGGCCTGGTAAACCAAGCTAAGACTTGGTCACTCAACTCACTCTGTGTTTTCCCTGCTCTGTTAATTATTACCACTGAGAAAAAAGGGACAGAAGAGGGGAGGAAAGGGATAAAAAGAACTCAGGATAGATGGTAAGGAAAGCCTGAAAGAGCTAAGGAGCTTAAGTAGAAATTTTCAAAATGGAAGACTTGCTTAAAAGCAATCATTGTCTATTGGCTAATTCTGCAAATATCATTCCCCCCTCCATTCCCACTCCAGTACTATATTTTTTCCTTTTAGAGATTTTCTCCCTCTGCATCCTTGTTTAGCTAATAGCTCACACGGGCTCATAGCAGCCAAGAGGTTTTCCTGTGTTCTAGGCACACAAATACAGGAAATCATTTTGGGGCTGAAAGAGGCTGTTACCTTTCTTTTAAAAATGCTAACAAAGAACACTACTGATTTATAGAGCCCAACATGAGGAGACCCCAGCACTGCTTGCATCAGCTATGAAGCCCCTGACCACAAATACCAATTCAAAGTTGAATTCAAAGTTGAAATCAGGGATGGAAGCCAAAGTTCTAAGGGTCATACTGAGGTCTCCAGGCTGTGTGAGGTCTGAGTTGGAAATTGTGATATGCACTGGGCTGGAGTCCAAAGCATTGTAGTTTTCATTGCTGGACAGAAAGGATGGGGATTCTTTGCTCCCACTGTCCTTCAGGAATCTGTCCATCCCAGGCTCTTTGCTATCCTCATCTTCCTCACTGCCATCCAGGAGTGGCATTCTTGGCTCATCTTCTTCCTGGGTCATTCAGTTATACATAGAGCTTTGGGTTTTGGATTTCTGAAGGCCTTCAAAGAGGGAGCTACAGAATGATTTCAGAACTTTGATCTATACCAGGAAAAGGAGGAAGGAAAGAAAGAAGGAGGGAAGGAAGGAAAGAAGGAAGGAAGGAAAGAAGGAAGAAAAGAAACAAAGAAAGAAAGAAAGAAGGAGAGAGGGGGAAGGAGGGAGGAAGGGAGGGATGGACAGAAGGAAGGAAGGAGGGAAAGAAGGAAGGCTAGAGGAGAAAACAAGGAAGTGAGATAAAGCCTGTAGAGGAACTGGATGCTTGAAGGGAGAAACACAATGAAAACCACAAAACACCACTGAGTGAAAATTAAAAATAAATCTACAAAAAGGACATCATGGAAAACTGGAAATAAATATCACATGGCTCAAAATTCAAGCATGGGGGTGGAGTGGGGAAAAGAGTGATGGCAACCCAACTATGACATTTCAAAAACTTCAAAAAAAAGTAGAAATCCAAGACAAACATGACATTCCCAAACATACCACTCAGGTTGAAAAAAAGTTTTCAAAAAAGCATTAATTTTTAGTGTACATGGGATTGAAATGGAAAGCAAATAGTCAAGAAATGATTAGATAGTGGGGTGGAGCCAAGATGGTGGCTGGAAAGCAGGGACTTGCTTAAACTCTCCCCCAAATCCCTCCAAACACCTGTAAAAAATGGCTCTGAACAAATTATAGAGCTGCAGAATGCATGAAATAGCAGAGGGAAACAGGTCTCCAGCCCATGAGAGCCTGGGTGGTCACTGGGAAGTGTCTATTGCACACTGCTAGGAGTGGAACGCAGCCTAGTGTGGGTCATGCCAGGACAGACAAGACCTGGAGTCAGCCAGCTTAAAGGGGCCTTAGTGCCATAAATCATTGAGCTGTGGCAGTTACCAGACTTCTCAACCCACAAACGCCAAAGAGCAGGTTAGTGGGAAACTGTGGGATCACAATTAGAGTGGTCCGGCCCCATCCCTGGGGGTGGCAGAGGTGGTGCAGCAGTGGCGGTGGCAAAAGCAGGAAGCTCCTGAGGCTGCTTTCAGAGCTACAGCATCAGCTGCTTACCGAGTCCCTGGCTCACACAGTGGGAGGAATCTAGCAGTGGATCAGAGCGGGAGTGCAAGGAGTGCTTTGTGGGCACAAAGGCATGCGCTCTTGCTGTGCCCTGCTTGGATCTGGATTGCAGTCCTGGTTGGCAGTTCTTGGAGGACAAGGAGCACTGCTGTGACAGAGCCTGCAGTGACGGTGGAGTAGAAGTAGCTCTGAAAACAGCAGTGCTTGGACCCTAAAGCTTGGGACAAAGTACTTTCTACTCTACAAGCAGTCATACCCTGACAAAAAGCTCAAGTAGTTGACTGGGAACAGGAACAGCAGCGAAAACAAATTCAGACTGAAACTCAGACTCAAACTCAAACTCTAGATTCCTTTTTTGGTGACAATGAAGAGCAAAACATGCAGCCAGCAGAAGTCAACAAAGTCAAATATCTTACATCAAAAGTCTCCAAGAAAAACATGAACTGGTCTCAGGCAATGGAAGAGCTCAAAAAGGATTTGGAAAAGCAAGTAAGAGAAGGAGAGGAAAAATTGGGAAGAGAAATCATAGTGATGTGAGAAAACCATGAAAAAGAAGCCAATGACTTGTTAAAGGAGACCCAAAAAAATACTGAAGAAAATAACACCTTAAAGAATAGACAAACCCAAATGTCAAAAGAGCTCCAAAAAGCCAAGGAGAACAATGCCCTGAATGGCAGAATTAGTCAAATGGAAAACGAGGTCCAAAAAACCACTGAAGAAAATACTACCTTAAAAATTAGATTGGAGCAAGTGGAAGCTAGTGACTTTATGAGAAATCAGGATATTATAAAACAGAACCAAAGGAATGAAAAAGCACTGACTTGGAGAATAGATCCAGGAGAGATAATTTAAAAATTATTGGACTACCTGAAAACACTGATCAAAAAAAGAGCCTAGACATCATTTTTCAATAAATTATCAAGGAAAACTGCCCTGATATTCTAGAACCAGAGGGTAAAATAGAAAAAGGAAAGAATCCACTGATTGCCTCTTGAAAAAGATCCCCAGGGGCGGAGCCAAGATGGCGGCTGGTAAGCAGGGACTAGAGTGAGCTCCGTTACCGAGTCCCTCCAAAAACCTATAAAAAATGGCTCTGAACCAATTCTAGAATGGCAGAACCCACAGAACAGCAGAGGGAAGCAGGGCTCCAGCCCAGGACAACCTGAATGGTCTCTGGGTGAGGTCTATTCCACAGGGAGCTGGGAGCTGGGAGCTGGGAGCTGGGAGCTGGGAACGGAATGGCGCAGAGCCCAGCCTGAGCTGCGTGGACCATCCAGACCAGAAGCTGGGCGGAGGGGGCCCTAGCGCCCTGAATCAGTGAGCTGCGGCAGTTACCAGACCCCTCGACCCACAAACACCAAAGACTGCAGAGAAGGTTAGTGGGAAAAGCTACGGGAGTGGAAGGAGTTCGCGGTTCGGCTTCCAGCCCCGGGGGCAGCGGAGGTGGGGCAGCTACAGCTGTTGTTGCTTCCGGCCCCAGGCCCACCTGGTGGGAGGAATTAAGTGGCGGATCAGAGCAGGGGAGCACAGCCTGCCGAAGATCTAAGCCCAGTTCTGGTTGGGGGTTCTTGGGGAAGGAGCAGTGCGGGTCTGACAGAGCTGGCACCTCCCCCCCAAACGTGGAACATAGAACTCATTAGTCTACAAGCAGTCATACCCCACTGAAAAACTCAAGGGTCAAGTTAGTTGGTTGGGAATATGGCCAGGCAGCGAAAATGCGCCCAGATTCAGTCTCAGACTTTGGATTCTTTCTTTGGTGACAAAGAAGACCAAAACATACAGCCTAAAGAAGACAACAAAGTCATAGAGCCTACAACAAAAGCCTCCAAGAAAAACATGAACTGGCCCCAGGCCATAGAAGAACTCAAAAAGGAGTTGGAAAAGCAAGTTAGAGAAGTAGAGGAAAAATTGGGAAGAGAAATGAGAAAGATGCGAGAAAACAATGAAAAACAAGTCAATGACTTGCTAAAAGAGACCCAAAAAAATACTGAAAAATACACTGAAGAAAACAACACCTTAAAAAACAGACTAACTCAAATGGCAAAAGAGCTCCAAAAAGCCAATGAGGAGAAGAATGCCTTGAAAGGCAGAATTAGCCAAATGGAAAAGGAGGTCCAAAAGACCACTGAGGAAAATACTACTTTAAAAATTAGATTGGAGCAAGTGGAAGCTAGTGACTTTATGAGAAATCAGGATATTATAAAACAGAACCAAAGGAATGAAAAAATGGAAGACAATGTGAAATATCTCCTTGGAAAAACCACTGACCTGGAAAATAGATCCAGGAGAGATAATTTAAAAATTATTGGACTACCTGAAAGCCATGATCAAATAAAGAGTCTAGATACCATCTTTCAAGAAATTATCAAGGAGAACTGCCTTGATATTCTAGAGCCACAGGGCAAAATAGAAATTGAAAGAATCCACTGATTGCCTCCTCAAAAAGATCCCCAAAAGAAAACTCCTAGGAATATTGTTGCCAAATTCCAGAGCTCCCAGATCAAGGAGAAAATACTGCAAGCAGCCAGAAAGAAACAATTTGAGTATTGTGGAAACCCAATCAGAATAACCCAAGATCTGGCAGCTTCTACATTAAGAGATTGAAGGGCTTGGAATGCGATATTCCGAAGGTCAATGGAGCTAGGATTAAAACCTAGAATCACCTACCCAGCAAAACTGAGTATCATGTTCCAAGGCAAAATATGGATTTTCAATAAAATAGAGGACTTTCAAGCTTTCTCAGTGAAAAGACCAGAACTGAATAGAAAATTTGACTTTCAAACACAAGAATCAAGAGAAGCATGAAAAGGTAATCAAGAAACAGAAATTGCAAGGGACTTACTAAAGTTGAACTGTTTTGTTTACATTCCTACATGGAAAGATGATGTGTATGATTCATGAGACCTCAGTATTAAGGTAGTTGAAGGGAATAGGCATATATATATATGTATATGTTTATGTATATATATATATATATATATATAAGTGAATGTGTATGTATGTATATATCTATGTGTATATGTATGTATGTGTATGTATGTGTATATATATATGTGTGTTTATATATATATATACATATGTAAAAGAGAGAGAGCAGACACAGGGTGAGTTGAAGATGAAGGGAAGATATCTAAAAGAAATAAAATGAAATTAAGGGATGAGAGAGCAACATACTGAGAGAGGGAGATAGGGAGAGATAGAATGGGGTGGATTATCTCGCATAAAGGTGGCAAGAGGAAGCAGTTCTGTGGGAGGAGGGGAGAGGGAAGGTGAGGGGGGAATGAGTGAACCTTGCTCTCATCAGATTTGGCCTGAGGGGGAATACCATACATACTCAGTTGGATATCTTACCCCACAGGAAAGAAGAGGGAGGAAGATAAAAAAAAATAAAAGGGGGGGATGATGGAGGGGAGGGCAGATGAGGGTGGAGGTAATCAAAACAAACACTTTGGAAAGGGGACAGGGTCAAGGGAGAAAATTCAATAAAGCGGGATGGGTTGGGAAGGAGCAAAATGTAGTTAGCCTTTCACAACATGAGTATTGTGGAAGGGTTATACATAATGATACATGTGCGGCCTAGGTTGAATTGCTTGACTTCTTAGGGAGGGTGGGTGGGAAGGGAAGAGGGGAGAGAATTTGGAACTCAAAGTTTTAAAATCAGATGTTCAAAAGCAAAAAACGTTTTTGCATGCAACTAAAAAATAAGATACACAGGCAGTGGGGCATAGAAATTTATCTTGCCCTACAAGAAAGGAAGGGAAAAGGGGATGAGAGGGGAGGGGGGTGATAGAGGGGAGGGCTGACTGGGGAACAGGGCAACCAGAATATAAGCCATCTTGGAGTGGGGGGGAGGGTAGAAATGGGGAGAAAATTTGTAATTCAAACTGTTGTGAAAATCAATGCTGAAAACCAAATATGTTAAATAAAAAAAAATAAAATAAAAAAAGAAAACGATCCCCAAAAGAAAACTCCTAGGAATATTGTCACCAAATTCCAGAGTTCCCAGGTCAAGGAGAAAATATTGCAAGCAGCCAGAAAGAAACAATTTGAGTACTTTGAAACACAATCAGGATAATACAAGATCTAGCAGCTTCTACATTAAGGGCTTGGAATATGATATTCTGGAGGTCAGTGGAGCTAGGATTAAAATGAAGAATCACCTACCCAGCAAAACTGAGTATAATGCTCTGAGGCAAAATATGGATTTTCAATAAAATAGAGGACTTTCAAGCTGTCTCAGTGAAAAGACCAGAGCTGAATAGAAAATCTGACTTTCAAATACAAGAATCAAGAGCAGTATGAAAAGGTAAATAAGAAAGAGAAATCACAAGGGACTTATTAGAGTTGAACTGTTTTGTTTACATTCCTACATTTAAAGATGATGTGTGTAATTCATGTGACCCTTCTCAGCCTTAGGTTAGTTGAAGGGAATATACATATATATAGACAGAGGCAACAGGTTGAGTTGAATATGAAGGGATGATATCTAAAACATAAAATGAAATTAAGGGGTGAGAGAGGAATATATTGAGAGAAGGAGAAAGGGAGAGATAAAATGGGGTAAATTATCTCACATAAAAGTGTCAAGAAAAAGCAGTTCTGTTGGAAGGGAAGAGGGGGCAGGTGAGGGAGAATGAGTGAATCTTGCTCTCATCGTATTTGACTTGAGGAGGGAATAACGTACACACTCAATTGGGTATCTTACTCCACAGGAAAGTAAGGGGAAGGGAATAAAAAGGGAGGATGATAGAAGGGAGGGTAGATAGGGGGAGGAGGTAATCAAAAGCAAACACTTTTTAAAAGGGACAGGGTCAAGGGAGAAAATTGAATAAGGGGAGACAGGATAGGATGGAAGGAACTATAGTTAGCCTTTCACAACATGAGTATTGTGGAAGTGTTTTACATAATGATACATGTGTGACCTATGTTGAATTACTTACCTTCCTAGGGTGGATGGGTGGGAAGGGAAGAGGGGAGAGAATTTGGAACTCAAATTTTTAAAAGCAGATGCTAAAAAAAGTTGATTTTTCATGCAGCTGGGAAACAAGATATATAGGGAATGGGGCATAGAAATCTATTTTGCCCTTCAAGAAAGCAAGGGGAAAGAGGATGGGGTGGGGAGTGGGATGACGGAAGGGAGGGCTGACTGGGGAATGAGGCAATGAGAATATATGCCATCTTGTAATGGGGGGAGGGCTGAAATGGGGAGAAAATTTATAAGTCAAAATCTTGTGGAAATCAGTGTTGAAAACTAAAATATTAAATAAAAATGATAAAATTCAAAAAAAGAAATGTTTAGATATGTGGGTTGGTGCTCTGGGCAGAAATCAAGAGAAGTTGGGAATATCCCATTATGGTTTAAATCTAACACATCTCTCTTTAGAACCTTCAAAAAACTGACCTGTAGATCTATGCATACAATTTCAGGGTGACAACAGTGAACTGCATATGCTTTTGCATGAAGTCCAAGCCAGAGAAACCAGGCTTCATGGCTCTCAAAGGCATGCAGGCAATGAGAACTCCGGTAGCTCAGGGTTTGGGCACACTGCACACACATCCGTAGGCATCTACACACTACTCTGGCCCTATCCCCAACCCCCACCCTAAGAAGTGGGGCTCTGCTATCCAAGGGAGGACCCAGCCCAGACCAGCCTAGGGAGGAAGGGGGCTGAGATCTGGGGACACAAGCAAATAGGAAACTGGTCCCCAGGAAGAGCTGCTGCCTTCATGAAGAAGGAAGGGAAAAAGAAAGTGACACCATAGGGAGGGGGAAGACTAGAGAGGGAAGAGGAGGGGGAGGCAGAGGAGAAAGAAGAAGAGAAGAGGAGGAGAAATAGGAAGAGAAAGGAGTAAGAGGAGGAGAAAGAACAAGAGGAGAAGAAGAAGAGGAGGATAAAGAAGACGGGGAGGTAGAGGAAGAAGAAAAAGAAGTAACAACAGGAGGAGGAAGAGGAGGGGGAGTCAAAGGAGGAGGAAGAAGAGGAGGGGGAGGCAGAGGAGGAGAAAGGAGAAAGAAGGCTGTTGGCATAGGTGTGAGGTCCAGCTAGGTCCAGCTCTGACCTCAGGGAGAGAGGAAAGGAGGGAGGGGTGGGAAAAGAGAGGATGTGTGCAGATTTGCCCACCAGCATAGGACTCTGGACTAACCTCCCCCACCCAGTGCCAGCTCTTGGTTCTCCTTCTGAGGTAGCAGGCTTAGGAGCAGACATTAAGGAGCAGGGAGCAAGTCCTCCCCCCTTCCCTACATGAGTGTCATGTGGGGAGCCCTGGCTCTGCTTGGCTGCCAGCCCTCCCCCACTTTCATGGCCATTTGGGAGGTTGGTGGAGCACACTGGGAGAACTTGGAGGTTGGTGTGGGGTAGAGCAGCTTCGCATAATCTCCAAAACCTGCCATAGAGACTGGGTGTGGGATGGACCTGAGGCATTGCTCTCCTGGCCAGCTGCACAGGCTACTTGGGGCTGCCTCCCTATTCTTCATCACAGAAGTGGCCACTCAGCATAGCTGATGCCACCTCTACTGTCAGGCCTGCTCATTGGATACTGCAGAAGAACATGGGCTAAAGCTTTTACTAGTCTTATCCCAAGAGGTAGGTAATTCAAGCTGTTGTAATCGTACTGAATCTCTTCTGGATACCTGTGATTCTTTTCCCCATATAAAGGCGAGGTAGCTAGGCAGGGGGTGGGGGACAAAGAAGCACAGATATGAAGGAAACTTTATTCTCTTCTGTCACCCTAGGCAAAGCTGAGATCCTCAAGATAAGGCATCAGAAAGTGATTTGGGAGACCAGACACCACCCAGTTGGGTAAATGAATACCTGTCTTTTTACTTTTCTCTAGATGTATACATCTGCCCTCAAACAGAAATTAGGAAGAAGTGACATCATCTGTTCTGCTTGGCCTCAGCAGATAGGGCAGAAGGTCTATTAACCAAGCTTTCCCTTTCCTTTCCCCAAACAACCTTGTAGGTCACTGTATCAGGAAGGCAAGAATCATAATATAGATGATAATTGTCAAAATGCCTATGTGGTTCTGTATAGAAAAATATACAAGACTCTCCACATAGAAGGTAGAAGAAGTAAACCATTTATTCAGACACCAAATAACCAGATCCCAAAACCAATGAGTCCACAACATCCCATAATATCAATTAAGCTGGGACTTTTTTTTTTACTGTTTTAAAATCCGAAAATAATTAAGTGTCTTTGATTGAGCCTTACTAGATGCAAAGCCCCAGGCCCAAACCCCTATCTACTAGGCACTAAGCCAATGAGGGCAAGAAGTCCTCAGGGTCCTAAGGGTTGTTGCTAAGACTACAGCCAATAGTAGGTGTCTATGTTCTGGTCGCTCAGATGACGTCTGATGATGTCTAAAGACTGTATAAAAAGAGAGAACAGAGCTGTTTGCTTGCGGCTCTGAGCCACAGGAGGAGTGGCACGTGACTCTGGGCCAGTCATTGTTAAGAGCTCCCCGGCTTGCTAACCCAGATGTTGATGGTTTCTTGGTAACTATGAATTGTGATCGGGTCTGTTTATATTGTGTATGTTTATAATTTGCTTGTATTTGCTCTGAAGTTCAGGTTGCTGGCTTTTCCTCCTGAACTAACTGAGTTTATATGCATATGTTGGATTAAAGTAAGATTGTTAACCCCTTAATGCTACTTTCCTTAGTAAAGCAGATCAAATGAACTTGTGCTGACAGCATTCTTGTTGTTAGGCTTGTGCTGGTCTTTCATCCCCACAACAAATGCTAGCCAAATTGTTCCTACACATCCCAGCAGAGAAACACTCCATCCCACAACCTTCTGCTCCTGCTGGGATCTTGCAACCAACAAGCAAACTTGAACACAGCTGCTCTCTTTCCCTCAGCTCTAATTGCGACAACTGCTATCTCAGCTTTTCTGGTGACACAATTTCCTTTTTCCTCTCAGCAAGCTCCTCCCACCACATGTGACTTAGGTTTTCTATGATTTAAGTAGGTCACATGGCCTATTAATGGGTGGGAAAGATCTTCAACTCTAAATTGCTAATACATTTGGCCCCAAAATCTTTCTTATCTTTTACATAGGGCAATGGGAGTTTTGGGATAACTGGTGTCAACAGAACTCTACACAACAATATAACAGGGATAACATAAGACAAGCATATAACACAATGTCATCATTCCCCCTTGAAAGAATGATTGGGGAAACACCACAAAAATGGCTCTGAACAAATTCTAGAGCAGCAGAACCCACAAAATACTAGAGGGAAGCAGAGCTCCAGCCCAGGACAGCCAGGATGGTTACTGGGAAGGGTCTATCACACGATGCCAGGAGCAGAGCAGAGCCCAGCATGGGCTATGCCGGGACCAACCAGATCAGGAGTCTGGTGGAGCAGGCTGTAGGGCCCTGAATCATTGAACTGTGGCAGTTAACAGACTTCTTAACCCACAAACGCCAAAGACAACAGAACACTTTAGTGGAAAAACTACTAAATCAGAGTGACAGAGGTCTGACCCCAGCTCCGGGGGCAGAGGAAATGGTGCAGCACAGTGGCTGCACCAGCAGGAGTGTCCTGCTGGTACTTCCGGAGCTTCAACTGCGATTGCTTCCCCACCCCCGAGATCCACCTCATTGGAGGAATTAAGCAGTGGATCAGAATGGGAGTGCAGAGCTTGCTTTGCCCTGCTTGGATCTGGGTCTTGGTCCTGGTTGGCAGTTCTTGGGGGAGGAGGAGCGCTGATGTGGGAGAGCTTGCTGTGTAGAAGTAGCTCTGAAAACAGCAGTGCAGCCCCTAAAGCTTGGAACAAAGTACTCTACCCTACAAGCAGCCATACCCTGGCCAAAAATAGCTCAAGGGTCATGTAGTTGTCTGGGAACATGAACAGGCAGTGAAAATGGACTCAGACTTGGACTTTAGAATTTGTTTTTGGTGACAAAGAAGATCAAAACATACAGCCAGAAGAAGTCAACAAAGTCAAAGAGCCTACATCAAAGCCTCCAAGAAAAATATGAAATGGTCTCAGGTCTTGGAAGAGTTCAAAAAGGATTTGGAAAAGCAAGTAAGAGAAGTAGAGGAAAAATTAGGAAGAGAAATGAGAGTGATGCAAGAAAATCCTGAAAAACAAGTCAATGACTTGCTAAAGGAGACCCCAAAAAATACTGAAGAAAACAAAACCTTAAAAAATAGACTAACTCAAATGGCAAAAGAGCTCCAAAAAGCCAAGGAGGAGAAGAATGCCTTGAAAGGCAGAATTAGCCAAATGGAAAAGGAGGTCCAAGAGATCACTGAAGAAAATACTACCTTAAAAATTAGATTGGAGCAAGTGGAAGCTAGTGACTTTATGAGAAATCAAGAAATTATAAAACAGAATCAAAGGAATGAAAAAATGGAAGGCAATGTGAAATACCTCATTGGAAAAAGCACTGACCTGGAGAATAGATCCAGGAGAGATAATTTAAAAATTATTGGACTACCTGAAAGCACTGATCAAAAAAAGAGCCTAGACATCATCTTTCAAGAAATTATCAAGGAAAACTGCCCTGATATTCTAGAAGCAGAGGGTAAAATAGAAATTGAAAGAATACACTGATCACCTCTTGAAAAAGATCCCAAGAAGAAAACTTCTAGGAATATTGTCACCAAATTCCAGAGTTCCCAGGTCAAGGAGAAAATACTGCAAGCAGCCATAAAGAAACAATTTGAGTATTGTGGAAACACAATCAGGATGACACAACATGTAGCAGCTTCTACATTAAGGGTTAAAAGGGCTTGGAATATGATACTCTGGAGGTCAAAGGAGCTAGGATTAAAATGAAGAATCACCTACCCAGCAAAACTGAGTATAATGCTCCAAGGCAAAATATGGATTTTCAATAAAATAGAGGAGTTTCAAGCTTTCTCAATGAAGAGACCTGAGCTGAATAGAAAATCTGACTGTCAAATACAAGATTCAAGAGAAGTATGAAAAGGTAAATAAGAAAGAGAAATTACAAGGGACTTATTAGAGTTGAACTGTTTTGCTTATATTCCTACATTTAAAGATGATGTGTGTAATTCATGTGACCCTTCTCAGCCTTAGGGGAGTTGAAGGGAATATACATATATATAGACAGAGGCAACAGGTTGAGTTGAATATGAAGGGATGATGTCTAAAAAATAAAATGAAATTAAGGGGTGAGAGAGGAATATATTGGAGAGGGAAAAAGGGAGAGGTACAATGGGGTAAATTATCTCACATAAAAGCAGCAAAAAAGCAGTTCTGTTAGAAGGGAAGAGGGGGCAGGTGAAGGGGAATCAGTGAATCTTGCTCTCATCGTATTTGACTTGAGGAGGGAATAACATACACATGCAGGAAAGTAGGGGGAAGGGGATAAAAAAGGATGATAGAAGGGAGGGCAGATGGGGGGAGGAGGTAATCAAAAGCAAACACTTTTGAAAAGGGACAGGGTCAAGGGAGAAAATTGAATAAAGGGGAATAGGATAGGATGGAGGGAAATATAGTCTGTTTTGTATAATGATACATGTGTGGCCTATGTTGAATTGCTTGCCTTCTCAGGGAGGGTGGGTGGGAAGGGAAGAGGAGATAGAATTTGGAACTCAAAATTTTAAAAGCAGATGCTCAAAAAAAAGCTGCTTTTGCATGCAACTGAGAAAAAAGATATACAGGCAATGGGGCAAATAAATCTATCTTGCCCTACAAGAATGTAAGGGGAAAGGGGATGGGGGGGAGTGGGGAGACAGAATGGAGCGCTGATTGGGAATGGGAAAATCAGAATATATGACATCTTGGAGTGGGGGGGAGGGTAGAAATGGGGAGAAAATTTGTAACTCAAAATCTTGTGTAAATCAATGCAGAAAACTAAAAAATATTATATAATAAAATATGGAATAAAAAAGAAAGAATGAGGCTCAAAATTTTGGGGCGAGTGGCAAAGGTCTCATCTTCCATAGCTTCTTCCTCTTGAAATTTGACATAGAGGTTTCCCTAACCTAAGAGGTCAAGAGTCTCACTGGAGAGATCTGTTCTTCAGCTGGCATCTGAAACTTGGTCCAGGCCAGGTCCAGGGATGATACATCACAGTTGTGTACAGGTCCAAAGGTGACATCCAAACACATCAGAGGGTGATATCTGGCTTAAGCAATCATACATCTGCAGATGGATGGTACTAAGCCTGCAGGAAACAAATCTCACAAACAGATTTAACAGACAAACAAGGAAACAATCATTAGCCTCATTTATGACAGAATACATGAGTCAAGGATACAGTTTCATAATCATTTTCTCTTTGATAAACACCTGTTACAGTATTATCTTTCTCATGTGCTATAATTTCTGAAGTCTTTGGAACATCTTCTGGCTTTCACTTTACCCATATTTTAGCTCCCAATTTTAATCTGTCAGTAGAACCTAACACTTCCTTTCCTCTGCTAGTTATCTTGGAAGGAGGGTCAACTTTCACAAGCGGTATTATTTCACAAGGAATAATAATCACTTGAACTATTCTGTCATTTTCACAAAACTGTATGGGTTCTTCACCCAAATTCTGGAATGTCACAATAATGTCTCCTTGATAATTAGAATCTATCACTGCAGTCAATACACATATTTCTTTAGCTGCTAATCCTGGTTTATGTTATATCCATTCAAAATGATTCTTAGGGATTCTCACCAAATGTATGAGCAAGGCATTAATCACAATATAGATGATAATTATCAAAAGCCTATGTGGTTCTGTATCACAAAAAAGAGATTGTCCACATAGAATGTAGAAGAAGTAAACCATTCATTCAGACACCAAATAACCAGATCCCAAACCAATAAGTCCACAACATCACAGCAGAGAACCACTCCATCCCACAAACTTCTGCCCTCTGCTGGGGCCTTGTAACCAACAATCAACCTTACAGCACAGTTGTCACATGTCTGCTTTCTTTCCCTTAGCTATGACTGTTGTAAAGCCAATCAGTAAGTGAAAAGATCTTTCTCACCCATTGAAGGCTTCAGGTGGGGCCAACAAAGGGAGGTCTGATTAGAGATAGGCCCACACCCTTCCATGAATTAGATGTGAGGCCCCAGGCTGGTTAGCAAACTAGTTCTCTAGTTTGAGAAAGGGGAGAAGCCCTCAGGGCCCTAAGGGGAATTGCTAAGACCAGAGTCTGAGTTCTAGTATATGCCTGAGTTCTAGTCAATCAAATGACCTCTAAGGACTGTATAAAAAGAGAGAACAGAACATGGGAACAGCAAGAAAACTGAAGACTGAGGATGAGGAGGAGCAGAAACCGAGGACTGAGAGTGGAACAGAGAGCAGCAGGATTCAGAAGCCGAGGGCCAGCTTCCAGAGTTTGCAGAGTGGAGAACGCTGAACACAAGAAGGAGTTTCAGAACTTGGAGTCAGCAGAGCTGCAGGAGACAGTGTTGAGCAGGGACTTGAGATTCTTGAGTGATCTTCTTATAGGAGGGTCCTAGCATTGAGGTGAAGCACAAGTATGGTTTGGTTTGCTGCTATACTATTTTGTTATAATCTCTTTGTTACCATAGTGAGGTGGGCTTATCCGTTTTGGAATGTTATTGCCACAATATCACATTGGGGGCATTGGTCCTTGAGTCTGATCTTTTGGAGTCTAAATAAATGTTATACTTCCTCTGCCTTCTACCTAGAGAATTCATTATACTTTGGGATTCCAAACCATTCAGGCATGCCCATGGTCCTCTCAGAGGTCATGAATTTTGCCTTACTCATATGGAGAGTACCACCCTCCAACCCCCAAAACATGTACACAAGTCTATACATCACGCAAGGTTTATACTCCATAGAACAGCCTTGAAAACACTCGAGTTACTTCCTTCCCCCAAAGAGGAGGGTTTGGTTTCATTCATTTTACTCCCTATGACACTTCCAATGGGAAGTTGGGAAAGCAAAGGGGCTGACTGTTTTCGGTCAATTAGTAATTCTTATTCAGGAGGTTGTTTGAGAAGACCTAAGAGTGCTCCCAATAGGTTTCTGAATTCAGAACATAGTATGGATCAGATCATATTATGGATAATATCGCATCACATCAGGGACCTGATTCCCTATTGGTTCTGAATGGGTTAAGGGCAAGTACAGATGGTTCTTCCTCATCACATGGGAGTAGGATGTCTAGGGATGGCTCCCATAGCTAAAACCATTTCCCTTCTGTAACAGCATTTCCAAACCAGTATGATTACAAGGCATTGCTCCCTATAACATACACGAGATAGAGGTTCAAAGTCTCCCAATGTAGCTGGAGCCCAAGTACCTCCTGGAAGGGTTAAGGGAATTTACCTGTTCATTTAAAGGCCTAGGTGACCACATGTGTTCCTTTGTTTCCTTGGAACAGGTGCCATGCTCCCAGGTCTAAAGATACACAGGTATTTTAATCACAGATGTCTTGCTGCTTTGAACTCCAGCCCAGTTCATGGCTCTGATACATTCCATGCTGAGTCACATAGAGCTCATCAGGTAAAAACTATATATATTAAGGGAGATTTATATTGCCTTGGGAGAGGAAGCTGGCTGGAAAAGAAGCTTCCTGGGGTGGGGGCTTACTTATGGAAGGATGTTTGGCTGTTATCAAGAGGTGCCCCACCTTGGCTTGAGCCCAGATGTTGGTACTCTCTCTTTTGGTCTGGTAATATATAAAGAGAGGAGACCTCTGATGGGGAGAGGAGACCTCTAATGGAGGAGACCTCTGATACCAACCCTTGTGAGAACACTGGAACTCTGGACTAGAATAAAATACTAAAACAAAGTATGGGGTTTAGTGAGACTGGGATGGATGTCTGTTGCTTTCCAATTATTGTATTATGTTTCTGTGTTCAGAGCCCAGACTGGAGTGGCCCCTCCCCATGGGGTGGTATTCGCCAGAGACAGAAGCTGGGGTGAGGTGACCCTGAGGTCTGCTGTGCCTGAACCCAGTTAGAGCAGGGAGAGCTTGGACTAGAGCAGTTCCTTCAAGCAGAGAGCTGCCTGCCTGTGAACCCAGACAGGAGCTGGGAGTGGTTGGCCCCCACACCTGCAGGAGGAGGAGCCCCAGAACTCGGGACTCAGCCCTAAGTCGATATGGAGGCTTTGCAACAGGGAAGGAGCACTGAGTGTGCTTTCCTGCTGAACTTCCCAGGATGGGTTGTGACCCACAGGGAGGAGTCATTTATGGTGGGATGGAGGAACTGCGGTGGATGCCAGGAAACCATCCTATTAGCTTTGTCACCCAGCCTCCCCTCAGGACTTGGAAGCAGAGGCTGGAGTAGTGTTGAGACTTGAACTCTTTACCTCATTCAAGCATCTGCACGCCTGAGAGTACCAGGTGGGAGCCTGCAACAGCAGCTTGGGGAGAAGTTCACACCCCCAAGAGGACTTTACTCAGACACTTTATTTTGAACTGAGAGGATTGTAATCTATTGTGACCTAGGGTTGGAGTATGTTATGTTCTCTGCTGCCCTTGAGGATGTGCTGTGCTAGGGAAGACCCTGGCCTGGGATCCCCCGATTGTATAAATAATTGTAGGTGGGTGGTATGCTATATTACATTATATACTTTTGTGTCTGTTTAGGGCCATGTGGCTACCCTGGTAATAAGTTGTTATTGTTATTATGAATTGTGAATGCTTTAGTTTCTTGAATAAGGTTTAGTTTTGAGTAAATAGAGAGTTCATTATGTTTTGTGGTTTAACCCTAAATAAATATGTATATATTCACAGCAGCAGCCCTCAAAAGTGCCGTGTTGATTGGCGTTACACTCCCCTACTCTCAAACATTCTCCTCTGAGATTCTATCCCTCAGTGTTCAAGTGTTCTGCCTCTGCCTCTGCCTCCACCTCTTCTCCAAGCTCCTTTTCCATTGCTGAAGGCTTGCCTCCTTAACTTCAGGTTTACTGGCTAGATGTCTTTCTCAAAAAAACAAGCCTTGAACCCAATTCACTCTGGAGCTCATAGACTGGACAATAGGTCCCTGCCCTCCTAGCACAGAGTGAATGTAAATATCAAATAGTAACTGTTTCTCTTTTGGCCAGGAACCCTGAGGGGCTTCCCCTCCCAGTATGATTTTTCTTTTTTTGAGTTTTGATTAAAGGGGCCATGTCTTGATGAACTTCTTAAAAAGGCCTATTCACTGAATGGGCATTACTTCACTCAAAATGAGAACCTGAAAAGACCTTAGCCTGAAAGGATCAGGGCCTCCCAATACATTCTGGGCCATCTTCAGTCATCCTAGTGAATATCGGGTCACTGGACCCAGATGGCTCTGGGGGAGAAAGTGAGGCTGGTGACTTTGCACAGCCCTTGCTCACTCAAATCCAAGTCAACTGCAAGTCATGTTGTCATTTCCCAGAAGTCATTGTCCTCTTTGAGAATGAAGGACAAACACACACACACACACACAAATGTATATATTCACAGCAGTAGCCTTCAAGTGTGCCATGTTGATTGGCTTACACTCCCCTACTCTCAAACATTCTCCTCCGAGGCTCTTTCCCTCAGTGTTCAAGTGTTCCTGCCTTCCAGTGGTTCTAGTTATTCGATAATCATAGGAAAGGGTGGAGAGAGAGGGGTAACCTAGCCTTAGAGAATGTGGGAATCCAGACTAAAATCAAGATAGTTTTGGTAACTACCCCCAATAGGGGCCCTTACTCTCCTTAACCAAATGTTCCAGCCAGGATAGGCATGAGTGGCATATTGACAACGCCCTAATGAAACTAGAAGAGGTGGCTATACTTCTGAGAAACTTTTGGCTATTATGAACAAAGGTAGACATGTCTAACCACTCTGCCCAGAAAACTCAGTTCACATTGGAATAATTTGTTTCCTTTATGATGAGTTTGCTGTGACGTCCAAAAAGCTATAGAACTAGTGAGGTGGACAGCCTCTAAGTTGTGAAACAGGACAGAGGGGAGATGTCCTGGGATTTTGGCCTGATTCTCTCTATAAATAAGGTTAAGTGATTTGTCTAATGCCAAACAGCCTGGATATTCTGGAGGAAGAAATAGAAAACCCAGAGCTTCCTGACTCTGAGATCGGCTTTTGAGGATGCATATAACTTTGTACATACATGTATATTTATATAGATTTATGCTCCCTTGCTTCCCTCCCCACCCCCAAAGGATGGCAGGATAACCAGAGTCAGGTCAGTAGGTCACTTATAAAAATGTATATATTATGGCTCAGAAGGAAGTAAGGTGGAGAATAAGGGTAAAGAGGAAGAGCTGGAAACTCTAGGCTCCAAGAGAATGGTTGGTAGGAGCAAAGAGAGACTGCCACAAGGGAATCTGTCTAGGAGAAGAGGAGGCAGAAGATCCTGAAGAGAGGAAAGGCAAAAACATAGGTTATTTTGAAAAGAGTAGACCCAAAGGAAATTATCGAATGCCTCAGAGGGAGGGGCACCCCAAAGACCCAGGTACCAGGGTTTTGGCTCTGGAGACCCTGAAGACTCAAGGAAGGGAAGAGATTTGGGGTTTCATAAAAGCCAGCTATATCACCAGTCTGGAGACCATGTTTTTGACCATGGGAAGAGTGGTCTTTTGCCAAGCATAGTTAAAAATGCCAATATCACCAATTTTGTGTTCTATGGGTAAGGCAGACTGGGACATTTCTAAACTATAAAACTAATTTAAAGGTTGTTTAACTGTTTAAGTCTCATGAGCTGATTGGAAAATGGTATGAATAGGATCCCTCTAGAGAGGCCACTTCAGTGCCCTTGATGGGTATTGCCAACTCCTAGAACTGGCTGCATGAAGATAGGAGAATTGCTAGGTGACTACTAGTTGATGTCCCTGCTAGGCTGAGAGAAGGAGCTGAGGTTGTAATAAGGGCAGGGAGATGGATAGAGGGCCAAAGGGAGCTGGCTTCTCCTCTTCCTGGTAGCAAGTTGGATCCTACAAAAGAAACTTAGTCATGAAGAGGCAGCTCTCTTTACTCACCTGCATCCAATACATCTCTCACTGTAGCATGAAAGTTAGTAAGGGAATGACAGGGGATGGGGATGGGCTTTGGTCAAGTTTCCCCCCTACCTGTCCTTTTCCTCACCATACTGTCATGGTGGGGAAAAGAGCAGCAGTGGCTTAGAAAAGGAGACTCAGTAAGGATCTGATAGGGATCTTGTCCTCGTAGAGACACTTTGAAAGTTCTTTTCTGGAGAAGGATGAACACTGCCCATCCTAGGGCTACCCTACTACCAGAAAGTCTAGCAATGCCTGAGTGTCCCAGCCCTGGGCTATCTTAACTGCTCTGCAGAAAGTGAACTTATAACCTAGATAATCAATCCTGAGTGCAGGGTTGGAGGGTTTGCTTGCTATTAGCAATGAGTCTTTTCATTAGATGTGTGGATAGGGGTGGGGGTGGACAGAGAATGTAGAGGTTTCAGCTTAAATGCTACCTTCCTGCCTCTCCCTCACCACAATCCATGGTCTGGAAAGAATTCCTTCCAAGTGAGTGATTGTACCTGAGTCTGAGTGCAATTCAGGCCCTGGAACCAGAGGATCTGGCCATGATACAGCTCCGTTTCTCCATGGTCAATTTCCTCCAGACGCTAAGCCAGGTTTTTTTCAAAGATTTCTTCTTTGGTGGTGGCACTCCCACCCTCCTTCAGGAAAGTTAATCTTGAAGTAGGCACTGTGTTGATTAGCTGTAGGGATAGGGACAATGAGAGACAATTAAGTTAGGCAAAAGCTCAGGTTACAGATTATTCTGAGAACTGGACATGGGAAGGCAGGGAAACAAGGCATAAGGTTTAATTGTCTATCATTTTGTGTAAGTAGGTTCAGACATGTTCCTGGAGTTCCATTGCCAAGAAAGGAGAGTTTTTGTTGCCATGATGACAGATCTAAAATCCCTCCCTTAAATAGCTTCTGAGGCTGATGCTACACAGAGATACTCCTGGAATAAGGTACCTTGTAGAAAAAGGAACATTTATTTATTTAAAAAAAATTTTTATTTAAAAGAAGTTTTGTTTTGAAAAAAATTATTGATGCATTTTGGTTGTTTAGCATTCACTTCTGAATATCACTCTCTTTCCCAACTCATCACACCATCCCTTGTAATTGACCTTTCTGATGTTTCCATTTTGGGGTTCTAGGATCCCTAGATATATTTTTGTTGTTACTGTGATGTGATCTGCTCCTTCTCTGCATTATTTCCTACTCTAATGGTATTCAATCTTCTAGGAGACTGACTGAACTGCTTCCATTTCCCTTCAGTTCCACAGAGAGAAAGACAAGGGAATAGCTTGAAGTTCTATATAAATGTTACCTCTTAGAGGAGGCATGTTGTCCATAGTTATTCTTTGCATGGTTCCAATCCAATATGTAGAGTCTTGGTAAGTCTACATGAAGTCATGAATGACTGAGTCTGGGGCAATGTGTAGGTATTGATGCACTTCATTGCATACAGTGGATATCATGCCCTGGGTCAAATATTTGAAGAATACAATGACCCTGCTGTAGGCCACACATTTTTAACTTCTCAAGATCTATATTCAAAATCAATAGCTCACAGGATCATGTTCCACTTTTATAAGTGTAGGAACTTTTCATAGCTGCAGTTCAAAACTCATCTACTCCTGCCTTCTCATGTTATGTGCTTCCTTTCCATGTCTTTTCATCTTCTTGCCACTGAATATTCACTCAACACTTTGAATGCCTTCCTCTATTTATGAATAAATTGAAAAAGCATTAAGTGCATCCTATGTGGCAGGCACTGGGCACTTGGGATTCAAATACAAATAAGCAAGACAGTTTATTCTTTCAAGGAGTTTAAGTTTTCAAGGGGGACAGAACTAGAAGTTAGGGAAAGGTGGGAAATTAAAGTTTCTTGTGCATGACACAGAGATTTCTGGGAGTTAGCATGATCTACTGAGCCTGGACAAGATAGGTAAAAGTTCACCTATCAGAGTTCTGGGTACTAGGGGGAAGTACTGAGTTCGAGTGGGGACTATATAAGGAAAATGGCTAGATGCAGATAGCGTGCTTTGGAAATGGCCAGGAAGTGTGTGGTTCTGTGGTTCTATGGGGAACTCAGCTACTGGAACCCTGGGTCCCAGGGGATTCCATTTCCAGGGAAGGAGGGGAAAGGAATTTTTATTGCTGCAATTCATCATTCATTAGCTTCCTATGGAAAGGTAAATAAATGTTCTTCTTCCCCTACTTGGTTCTTTAAGCTTAAAAAAACCATTTAATCTGTACTAACATTAAAAATAGCAATTGGTACAAAGATACAAATTTGCATTTATCTAATTTCTAATTGACTTCATTCTAAACTTAAGCGATGTGTGGATCTGGCCATAAAATTTATTAATTTCTCCCTCTAAAGTACTTCTGAATTCCTCTCCTGGGCCCATCTATGGCATCAATAATTCTTAGTGTCCCTCTTCTATTTTCTTTCCCAAAGCTTTCTTTAGTAAGTGGGTTACTGTTTCTCTGCCTACCTCAAGCTTAATCTTTCCTTTTCTGCTGCTTGCTACAGCTAGTTTCCAAGGCCCCACTCTAAACCCTTTCCAATGACACTATCAATCTTGAATTCAAACCTAAAATTTGGGAAAATCACTCTGATAGCTATGTGGAGTCAAGGAGACTAATTAGAAGGCCAGGATAATCCAGGCAAGAGGTGATGAGAGCTGAACTAAAGTCATGAATGGAGAGAAGGGGATGAATACAAGAGATGCTGTGAAAATAGAAATGACAATACTTGGCAACCGACTGGATGAGAAGTGAGGGACAGTGAAGATCAAGGCTGACTTTGAGGTTGTGGATCTGGGTAACTGAAAACAGGGAAGTGAGGAAAAAGAGAGACTGTAATGTCAATTTAGATTTGAAGATCTTTCCCACCCATTAATAGGCCATCTGACCTGCTTAAGTCACAGGAAGCCTAAGTCACATGTGGTAGGAGGAGCTTACTGAGAGGAAAAGGAAGTTGTGGCACAGGAAATGCAGAGAGAGACCTGTGATGACTGTTAATGGCCATTTATGATAGTTAGAAATGAGGTAAAGACAGTTGACCTGTGTGTGATAGCTGAGCATACTGTGATAGCTGTACTGTGAGTTTTGGGGAAGGCCCCAGCAGGGGGTCTGAGAGGTTTTGGGATGGCAAGGCTCCACGCTGTGATATTGTGTTTTAAGTTCCTTGCTGTTACGATAAAGAGGGCTGAATTGTTGTGGGAACAGATTGCCTGGTTGTGGGATATGATTATGTAGTGTCTGAATAAATGCTTTACTTCTTCTACCTTCTACATGGAGAGTCTTTCATACTTTGCAATATAGAACTACATGGGCATCTTCACGATTATCTTTGATATTGTGTTTATTGCCTTGTTATTACAGGCAGGAAAGTGAAAGAGTTTTCTGTTTTGAACACATTAAATTTGAGAAGCCTTTGGGATATCCCATAGGTAGTTGGTGCTGCTATACTGAGCTCAGACTCACCTACATTGAGATGATAGTGGCAGATAATAGCAATCTCAAAATACAGACCTGAGGTTAGTGACTGGCTAGTGAATATGCTTCAGGGAAAATGAATAGAAAAATGGGACAGGGATTCAGGAGTGAAGGCCTGACTTCCATAGCCCAGAACAAGGAACCTCCAGGAGAGTGTGGAAGGGGGCAATTTATGCATTACACAGAGATTTCTTGGAGGTAGCATGATCTACTAAGCCTGGATGAGGTAGGCAAAAGTTCACCTATCAGAATTCTGGGTTCCAGGAAGGAGGAAAAAAGTCTACAGTCTACTGGAAGAATCTTTGGTACCAGGTGGAGAAACACCTCCCTCAGTTAGGGGCTAGCAAGGACTTTAAGGACAAAGGTGGAAGTGTGCTTTGGCTCAATCCAGAGGCCTCATAACTGGAAAGAAGACTGAGACATAGGGAAGGGACCAAGAATCTTATCATACTTAGCAGCCAGGCAAATCTGACTATATCTTGGGCTAAAGTATGATGAGCTTGGTCATAGGATCTAGAGCTGAAAGGAACCATAGAGATCATTTAGCTAAATCCCTTCGTTTTACAGATGAGGAAACTGAGAAGAGACCTAAGAAAAAGAGAGAAGACTTCTGTTGTTCTCCCTCCACCACTCCAGTCAGGACCTTCTACGGTGCTATTGTTCTCCTCCACATGCAGCACCTTCTCTACACCCACACAGCCATGAATCTGGCTCAGGCCCTCATCCCTCTCACCTGGACAGAGGTTCTAACAGCCTTCTCACCATTCTCCCTGCCTCAAGTCACTCCCCTTAGCAAAGCATCTTTCACTCTAAGCTACCAAAAGGATCCTCCTAGAGCTCAGGTCTGACCATGTCGTGGCACTTGGCACATGGCACATGATCAACCCCAGTGGCCCCCCAGACCTCCAGGATCAACTCTAAACCCCTCAGTTTGGCATTTAAAGCTCTTCATAGTCTGCCCCCTTCCCATGTTTCCAGCCTTCACACACCTCCTCTCTTCCATGCACTCTCCAGCCCTGCCAGCCCAACCTGCTGGCTGTCTCCTTCCACAACACTCTCATGTGCTGTCTCGGCCCGGCCTCTACACTGACTGTCCTGCCTGGTATGTTCTCCCTTCTAACCTCTCTCTTCTACTACCTCAGCCTTCCTTTTGAGACTCAGCTGAAGTACCACCTCTTGCAGCTGCTAGTGGCTTCCACCTCTAAGTCTACCTTCCACATATTCAGGGAGTAGCAAGGTGGCACCATGATGCATACAACACTGGACCTGGAGTCAGGAAGACCCAAGTTCAAATCCAGACTCAGATGCTTATTAGCTGTGTAACTCTGAGCAAGTCATTTAACTTCTGTCTACTTCAGTTTCCTCATCTGTAAAATACTGACAGCACCTACTTCCTAAGCTTTTTGTGAGGATAAACCTTAAAAGTACTATAAATGTTATTAATCTGGTATGTACATGTGTTTTTCCTCTGTTAGCATATAAGCTGCTTGAAGGCAGGGCCTGTTTTTGCTGTTTCTTTGTAACACTAGCACTTAACATAGTGCCTAAGAGATATTAATTATTTAACTTTTTTTTTTCTCCAAATCCAGTGCTCTTTCAGTAAGACCATACAACCTAGAGAAAAGGACATAAAAACAAACTAAATTCATTAGCTAAAGATAATCTGCACCACAATTTTAATAAAGTTGCCGCAGGATTTCTGTGGCTCTATATAGTCATCAGTGTGTCAGTATGATAATAAATACAACATCAATGATAATTATGAATATGCCTATGTAGTTCTGCATCGCAAAGTATGAGAGACTCTCCATTGTAAAGGCAATCATTCAATGGGAAGATCTTCCTCACCCATTTGAGTGGGCTTCGGGGGCAGGGCTCTCAGGGTCCTGGGGGGAGTGGCTAGGATTGGAGCCAATGGAAGCCTGTGGTGGGAGGAGCTTGCTGAACGGTTGGAGCAGAGCTGAGAGGCAGTTGGAGTGGCAGTTGAGAGCTGAAGGAGAGAGGAAGCAGTCAGCTAACTGGAATACAACTTGAAGATTGTGGCGGAAGCAGCAGCAACAGCAGCAGGTGCTACAAAAAGGAAGGACTGACCCTCGTGGAGACTGGAGAGTGCTGAGCAGGGGCTTGAGGCCGGTGGGTGGTCTTCTTGCTGGAGGGCCCTGGCATTGGGGGTGGGAGAAGCACCAGTATGGCTTGGCTTGCTGCCATAATGTTTTTCTGTGGCCTCTCAGATTCAGGCTCAGACTTTGGAATCTTTTTTTGGTGACAAAGAACACCAAAACACAAAGCCCAAAGAAGTCAACAAAGTCAAAGAGCCTACACCAAAAGCCTCCAAGAAAAACATGAAATGGTCTCAAGCCATGGAAGAGCTCAAAAAGGATTTGGAAAAGCAAGTAAGAGAAGTAGAGGAAAAATTGGGAAGAGAAATGAGTGTGATGCAAGAAAACCATGAAAAACAAGTCAATGACTTGCTAAAGGAGACCCAAAAAAATACTGAAAAAATATTGAAGAAAATAACACCTTAAAAATAGACTAACTCAAATGGCAAAAGAGCTCCAAAAAGCCAATGAGGAGAAGAATGCCTTGAAAGGCAGAATTAGCCAAATGGAAAAGGAGGTCCAAAAAACCACTGAAGAAAATACTACCTTAAAAATTAGATTGGAGTAAGTGGAAGCTAGTGACTTTATGAGAAATCAAGATATTATAAAACAGAAGCAAAAGATGAAAAAATGGAAGGCAATGTGAAATATCTCATTGGAAAAAGCTCTGACCTGGAGAATAGATTCAGGAGAGATAATTTAAAAATTATTGGACTACCTGAAAGCCGTGATCAAAAAAAAGGCTTAGACATCATATTTCAAAGAATTATCAAGGTAAACTGCCCTGATATTCTAGAGCCAGAGGGTAAAATAGAAATTGAAAGAATCCACCGATCGCCTCTTGAAAAAGATCCCAAGAAGAAAACTCCTAGGAATACTGTCACCACATTCCAGAGCTCCCAGGTCAAGGAGAAAATACTGCAAGCAGCTAGAAAGAAACAATTTGAGTATTGTGGAAACCCAATCAGAATAACCCAAGATCTAGCAGCTTCTACATTAAGAGATCGAAGGGCTTGGAATATGATGTTCCAGAGGTCAATGGAGCTAGGATTAAAACCAAGAATCACCTACCCAGCAAAACTGAGTATCATGCTCCAAGGCAAAATATGGATTTTCAATAAAATAGAGGACTTTCAAGCTTTCTCAGTGAAAAGACCAGAGCTGAATAGAAAATTTGACTTTCAAACACAAGAGTCA
This sequence comes from Trichosurus vulpecula, assembly GCF_011100635.1. NCBI lineage: Eukaryota > Metazoa > Chordata > Mammalia > Diprotodontia > Phalangeridae > Trichosurus > Trichosurus vulpecula. Next base: position 278,573,564 of record NC_050577.1, on the reverse strand, counting down.
AGAGAAGCATGAAAAGGGACTTCTCCCTGAAGAAATCCTGGAATCATATTTTCACTCTCAAAGTTGGAGCCTGAAGAATAATTCTCCTCTACCAAGTTCTCCTTAACTCCATCTTTCATGGAGACTTTTCTTCAACAATTAGAAGCAGTATACAAATATTCAGGCTAGAAGCTTAGGTTATTTGGGGTTGGTACAAATAATTTTTCCTTGCTGATGGTAATTTTAAGAAAGTGATACTCTCAATTTTTGTAGTTGTATTTTATAGAAATGGTTTTGGATGGTATGCATATCCAGAGATAGGACTGATTATACTGCATAATGTAGTTTAAGCAGGAGTATAAAATGAAAAGTATAAATACTACTCAATAAATGCATGTTTTAATATCAAATACTTTATTTATCATGCATTTAAATATTTATTTTGAAAGAAAGGACACAGTGAAGGGACAAAATTTTCACTGGAGGATAAAAATAGGGCAACTATCTTCAAACTTTGCACTTGTGCTTTGCACTGGATTTATTTACATCCAATCTTTTTTTAAAATGAGAGAATTGATTTCTTTGTTTTGGGAAGACACATCTCGGGCGAAAAGTGTTTTTTGTTTGTTTTTCTTAATGCTAAAAGTCTTTCTAAAGAAATTAATCACCACAGATAAGTAACAAGACATTTACAATTATAAAAAGAGGAGGGAAAAACAACTATCAACCTTAACGTGTGTAGGTGAGAAAATTGAGATTATAGAAGAAAATGAATGTAGAAGCTGCCCAGTAAAGGCGATCATAAAGCCCAACGTAGATAATGAAATAACTTCAATGAAATAGAAAAAGGAACACTGACACCACACTTGGGGTATAATGTCAACATCAGACTGACCCACTTCACCTCTATCTGATGCTAATGAGCATCTTAATCATCAATTAAAATTTTGACCCCTCTATTGATTGGAGGACATAGCAGAGAAGCATAATGGTGTGCGTGTGGGGAACAATAGACTTGGAATCACTTAAAAATACATTACTTACATGACACTTCTACTTTCTGAACCTCTGTTTCTTATTTTGTAAAATGGATAGGATAGAACAAGTAATCTCTGGATTCTCTGTTCCTACTGGTTAGTAATGATATAAATAATTGTAGGAATTAAAGAACATGTATATTCATTGAAATTCAAATCAAGAAAGGTTCATTGTGCAAGAACTATGTTGTGCTTTAACAATTCGAAGTTAAATTAAAAACCACTATCCTTAAGGAATGTGTCATCTATTAAAGGAGTTTGAAACAAAAAAAAAGAACATAATTATAACAAGAGGTTCATAGGCTTCATCAGACTGCAAAGGGGTCTATGACCCCAAAAAAGGGTCAAGAACCTTTTCTGTGCCTGATGGGGGCAAAGGATGGGATTGTGAGAGGAGAGGGGAACAGGGAGGACTCTCTCCATTGAACAGATGAACCTAGAGATGTATACTGACTTGAATGTGACCACACACCACTTGGCGTGGAGGGACTCAGGGTAGAGAATCCAGCTGCTCAAAGGCTAGGTTAAAGCTCTGTGGAAGGTTTGTTGGAGGGGGGCCTTGTCAAGTGGACTATGGGATGGCTAACTTTTTCAAGGATCATCTCTGAGGCCCCCTTGCTGTATATTCAAAAAGTCTCATCTGGGTTCTGAATAACTGTGCTCATTGATTTGTGTGATGAATTGAAGGTAGAGACTTTGTAGACTTTCTCCTCTGGTACCTCCTTCCTTATTGCCTAGTAGTCATGTTTCAGGTTTCTGACAAAGCCCAGTAAGCCACACTGTGTCTCATTGCCCACCTGCTGAGGAAGCCCTCCTTCCTTCGCTGGAGGCTGAAAAAGAAATAACATGGAGGCCAAATGAGGAGCCCCAAACCAAGGGAGCCAATGATCAGTGGCAAGAATAAAGATGTCTGGTTAAATTTGTTCTATTTGTTCTATTTCGCCCTAGAATATGAAACTAGAAGCCACGGGTAGAAGCTAGAGGGAAGCAGATTTTGGCTCAATATAAAGGAACAACTTTTTAACAACTAGGGCTCTGTAAAAGTGGAATGGGCTACTTTGGGAGGCAGTGAGTTCCCTATTACAGTGGGATCCTCAACTGGCAGCTGGATGATCACTTGTCAAGGATGTTATAGATGGGATTTTGTTCAAGTACAGGTTGGACTAGATGTTTAAGGACAATCAATGAACAAACGTTTGTTAAATTGGAGTCAGGAAGACCTGAGTTCAAATGCAGCCTACCTGTGTAACGCTGGGCAAGTCACTAAAACTCTTGGTACCTCAGTTTCCTCATCTGTGAAAATGGGGATAATAATAGCACCTACCTCTCATAGTCACTATGAGGATCGAATGAGGTATTTGAAAAGCATTTGCAAGCCTTACAGTCTTATGTAACAGCTAGTTCTTAGTACTATTACCAATAACAATAATAATAAATGTAAGATAATTTTCAGATGGAGGCAACTGGGAGAATAGGAAAGATGTCATGTGGAAGGGGATCTCCTTAAACTAAGGCTCAGTAGAGACTAGGAATTCTAAGAGGTGAAAGTGAGGAGGGAATGCTTTCCAAATATGTAGAAGAGTCAGTGCCAAGGCATAGACATAGATTCCTTCCATCTCTTAAGTTTTGTTGACTTTTTGACTGGACTACAGTGGTGTAATATCAATTACGTTGGGTGTGTTTGAGTCTTATTAGGTGCTAAACACCAGGCCCCAACCCCTATCTATTAGGTGCTAAGCCTGTGTGGGCATGAAGCCCTCAGGGTCCTAAGGGGAGTTGTTAAGACCAGAGCAAATAGTGGGAGCCTGAGTTCTGGTGACTCAGATGATGTTTGATGATGGATAAAGAGTGTATAAAAAGAGAGAACAGAGCTATTTGCTTAGGGCTTTCACTCTTGAAGGTGTGTTGATATGGAGACCCTGGGCAGCTGTAGTTAAGAGCCCTCCAGCTCGTAAACCCGGATGATGGGTTAAACCATGGTAACTATGCATTGAGATTTGAATCAGACAAGGTCTGTCTGTTGATGTTTGTAATTTGTATTTGCTCTGAAGTTCAGGGTGCTGGCTTTTTCCCCTGAACTAAGTGAATGGTATTTGTATGCTGTATTAAAGTAAGATTGTTAACCCCTTAACGTTGCTTTCCTTAGTAAAGCAGATCAAAAGAACCTGTGTTGGCAGCTTTCTGTGTGCTGGTTGTTGGTGGGTCTTACACCCCCTCAGCAGCTGCTAGCAGATTGCTGAAACAAGTGGATGAGGTAGAAAAAGGATTATGGTCAGAGAAGGAAGAAGAGAAATGAAAGAGGGAGAGAAGGAAGGAAGGAAGTATTTATTAAATGCGTACTATGTACCAGTAACTGTGCTAAGTGCTTTACAAATATTATTTTTTTATCCTTACAACAACCCTGGGAGGTAGGTGCTATTAGTATCCACATTTGACAGCTGAGGAAACTGAGATAGACAGAGGCTAAATGCTTTGCCCACAAAAATATAGAATGAAACAAATTTCCAGCCCAAGACAACTTAGAAGGTCAGCAGGAACGACCTGTTGCACCAGGGTGAGAAAGGAGCGCAAGGAATATATATATATATATATATATACACATATATATATATATATATGTATACACACACACACACACACACATATATATATACACATAGGCACAGGGTGAGTTGAATATGAAGGGATGATATCTAAAAAGTAAAATAAAATTAAGGGATGAGGGAGGAATATATTGAGAGAAGGAGAAAGGGAGAGATAGAATGGGATAAATTATCTCACATAAAAGTGGCAAGAAAAAGCAGTTCTGTTGGAAGGGAAGAAGGGGCAAGTGAGGGGGAATGACTGAATCTTGCTCTCATCGGATTTGACTTGAGGAGGGAATAGCATACACACTCAGTTGGGTATCTTACCCCACAGGAAAGTAGGGGAAAGTGATAAAAAGGGGGGTGATAGAAGGGAGGGCAGATAGGGGGAGGAGGTAATCAAAAGCAAACTGGTTAAAGGGGGCAGGATAGGACGGAGGCAAATATAGTCTTTCACCACATGATTATTGTGGAAGTGTTTTGCATCATGGTATACGTGTGGCCTATGTCGAATTGCTTGCCTTCTCAGGGAGGGTGGGTGGGAAGGGAAGAGGGGAGAGAATTTGGAACTCAAAGTTTTAAATGCAGATGCTCAAATAAAAGTTGTTTTTGAATGCAACTGGGAAATAAGACATATAGGGAAACTGTGGAAAGGAGAGAGACTGAGAGATATGGAGAGAGAAGTGCAAAGACGGGCTTCTCCACATACCACCTGGGAAGAACAGTGGAAAAGGCAGCCCACATCAGGAAAGAATATGGATGGAGCCAGGCTAGGAGAAGAGGAGGATGGTGCAGTGAATGCGCAATCCCTGCAGGGATAAGGGACCATCCTCTCCTGGGAATCAAGCACATCAGGCTGTAGAGCATAGGAGCCCAGTATCAAACTTGGGAAAAGGCCATTGGGATAGAACAGATTGGTCTCCCACAGTATTCCAGCAACTAAGTCGTCGCCTCCTCAAATTGACAGCAGAGGGTGCTATAGCCTCAGCTCAAGTTGGGAAGTGGAAGGTGGACCAGAAAGTTTTAGTCACTGCATCCTCCAGATGCCTCCACAAGCTCGGCAATGAACAGACTCATGAGAAGGAAGAAGGAAGAAAGGTGGACAGTCGGGGAGGTCTGGTTTGGGGGCAGGTGGGTGGATGGTGGGGCGGGGGCGGGAGAGAAGGTTGCCTTTGTTGCGATTTTCAGGGGCTCCTTGTTTTTTACCTGTTTGAACAAGAAAGAAAAAAAGTGGAGGTGGAGACCTTCCAATTGTGTCATTGAGGGACCAAAAGTGTCCTCAATATAGTAAAAGCTCTGCCTGGGCCCAGGAGCACAGCAAGGGGTTGGGCAGAACATCCTTCTCCCGATTATCAGTGTTGGGGAAGTGGGCAGGGAGTCCACAGGAAAAGAAACATACTCCATATACCTATGTTTAGTAGGATCCCTGGAATACTGAGCAGGCATGCGTGTGTATACACACACACACACACACACACACACACACACACACACACACATCCTCAGATAATCCCTCTTCATTAATGAGGCTATTGGTAATAGGGGACTCCTGGCACTCAAGTAGAAGGGTACAACTGGCAAGGTGGCCCCATTCTTCTTACCCCTAAAGGGATAAAATATTTCTGAGTTGGACCAAATGACCTTGGAGGTCTTTCTAACTCAGGTTCTATTCTACGATTTGGCTTTATGGTTATTACAGGAATCTTTGCTTAGGCCCACAGAGTCCAGGCCCATGAATTCCTGCTTCCTTTCTCGACTGTAGATGTCATCAGAAGAAAGCACATTGGGTTCTGAGACACATCCCAGACTGAAAATGGCTCCCAGGATGTTAGGCAGTTTCCCCTTCACATCCAGAATCTAAAGGTTCCTGTCCAAAACCAACCAGAAATGACCCTGAAACTCAGTATACCATATCAGCCTAGAAACCCCCTCCCCTCCATCCATGGTCTTAAACATCTCCAGGCAGAGCCTTACTCCAGTATGTTGAGTGTGCATGGGATTTCTAAAAGAGGCATGTGAGACATGGTATTTTGAAGTCTGCCCCCTGACTTTTTCCCCTTTGGTGTTTAAGTGAACTCCAGAGAGAGAAGTGGCTCTCACTCTAGGGATAAAGATCACCTTGCCTTTGTCCCCTGGTTCTGATCTGTCCTGAGGGCTTAGAGTGCTTCAGTGCAGGCAGTTCCTTTTCCCCCTGAGCTTTCCCTAGGCCTGGACAGTTCATGCTGAGGCCTGGCTAGGGAAGAGGGACAAAGGGAATGGGGAAAAGAAGGCAGGCAGCAGAGGCCAGAGCTCCCAGCCAATTAATTTCATGCCTGGTAACTGTAAGAACCTGTCATCTCCACCCACCTGCATGAGAAATTAAGGCCACAGAACAACGTTTTTGGAAGGAAACCCATAGGCTTGGTCTGGTTTTTATGAATGTTCCCTAAGGAGTCAGAGATGGCTATACCAAAATGGTTTCTTCCCTCATTTTCCAAAGTGTTTGGGTGATCTGTCAATCTTATTTCAACTGGTTCCTTGTCCAGGGGATGCCCCTTGGGCTGCAACTGTCTACCAGCACGAGAATCTTCAAGTCACTTGACTATCTCACCAGAGACCCCTAGTCCATCTAGGGAAGAGGCAACAAGAGGATTGGGGAACCTGGATGGGACTTACCGGTTTTTTCCTTAGTCCCCTCATCACTCTCCGATGCCCCCAAAAGGGTGAAAATTATTCCAGTTTGGGAATTCACACCCACTGCAGTCACTACTATCCGGCCAGACCCTTCCATCACATGGGTCCCTGGAAAGAGTGAAAGAAGGTGGTATTTCTGTACTCCCAGCCTTGCTCTATGTAGCAATCTAACACTGAGACTCCACAGGATTCCCTTCGACATTCTTGCCCTTAGAGGGCAAAAATAAGCTAATCCCAGGGTCCATCTTTGGACTCCACAGGAATCTTTTTAGAAAGTGCTCAAGTCATCTTAGGACCAGAGCTTTTAAAGGGCCCTCAGAGAAGAGCCAGCTCAGTCTCTTCATCTTATGAAGGCGGGATCTGAAGTGCAGGGAAATTAAGTGACTTGCCAATGTTCACATGGGAAGTAAGCAGCCGAAGTGCGGTCTGAACTTGGGTTCTCTGGGCACTCTGCCTTCAGAGGGAATGCTTTTCAATTCACTGTTTAGGAGACTACTTGGTAGGGATATTGCAGAAGGGAGTAGCCCACAGGGCAGCTGGTATGAGAGATGACTAGATAACCTCTGCACACCCTATGAAAACTGAATCAAAGAAGCCCCATCTAAGCTGCTGGATTTGCTGAGTCCAGAGGTAGCTCAGGAGAGCAATGACTCTGAGAGCATAGGCCTGAGGTCAGGAAGACCTAAGTTCAAATCCAGCCTTAGATACTTGCTAGCTGGGTGGCCCTGGGCAAGTCTCTTAACCCTGTCTACATCCAGTTTCCTCATTTGTAAAATAGGGATAAGAATAGCACCTCCCTCCCAGAGTAGTTGTTGTCAGGATAAAATGTGATAATAATTGTAAAGACCTTAGCACAGTGCCTGGCACACAGTCAGTGCTTTTAGCTATTAATACAAAGCCATCTGTGTGCCACTATTATAGCAGTCCAAAGAAGAGGTAGAGTTAGGCCAAGGGGGACATCTTCTGTGATGAGGAAGAATGAGGGGACCATGGGGGAACGTGTGGAAAAGCCAAAGCTTCACCTGAAAGTAGCATGGGGTCTTTCTCTACGGTCTTCTCGACATGGTCAGACTCTCCAGTTAGGGCACTCTCATCAGTTTTCAGATCATTCCCTTGGATTAGGACCCCGTCTGCAGGCAACAAGTCACCTGGAGAAAAAGAGGGAAGAGGGAGGAGGAGAAAAAGGAGGATGGTAGCAAGAGACAAAAAGAGAATGTGGGACACCATGATCCTATTCTACTCTAGTGCTCCTCCCATGGAAGTACCCTGAAGGGCACTAGACAAGCAGGTACCGCAGATAAGCAGGTACCACATGGACTGACAACATCCCTGCAAAATAGTGGATAATCTCCAAAGGCTCTGGGTATTGCTATTTCTGGTGACTCCCCCCTGGGACCCAGAGAAACATGATGATTTTTCCATAGAGCACAAAGGTTGTATTACATTGCACCACAGGAAATAATCGTAGGAGAGTCTCAGACTATTCCTTTCCTAAAGGACTTAGAACTTATCTAAACTTGAACCCAGAAGCTGATAATGAAGAATATAATTTACCAGCTGCCTTCAATAGTTCTCAGACCCCTCCTCATATTAGGAGACCAAGGAGAGAACTATCTTGCCCACCAAGCAATGAAACAGAAGAGGTACAACAGGAATGGGGAATGGAGAATAGCAGACCTACAACCTGGGTGGGATCGAGGGCAAGGACATTCAAATGGTACTGACAATACTGTCAATGTCTCAGTGAAACAACTGAACCTAGGACCTAGACTACAAGAAGAAAATTTTAATTATTAAGATAATTTTAATAATTGAAATATAAAGCTGCCACATGCTGGCTTCATCATCCTTGGTGCTTCACCCCAAGTAAGGTTTTGATTCACCCTGTTCCATTCTACTCCTCTCTCCCTGCTCCAACTCTCCAATTGTGGTAACCTCGCCAAGCCATATCCTTGTAGTATCCCAGGATCTCTACCTGCTTCCCCAATTAAAATGGGGTACAGAAATTACTAGTGTTGGCTATAGAGAACAGAAACCTGTCCACAAAGTAGGGAGGCTGGGACGGGTACCTACAGCATGGGATTCTCACCATATTTGATCTGGGCGATATCTCCAACCACAATCTCAAACACAGGCAACTGGATGACCTGACCCTTGCGGATAACCGTGAACTTCTGTTCCTGCTCAATCCGGCTCTGTAGGCCCCGGAACTGCTTCTCCTTGCTCCAGTCATTAAAGGCCGTCACCAATACCACAATGATGACCGAAAACAGGATAGCTACCCCTTCGATCCAGCCAGTTTCTGCCTCCCCTTCCTCTGTGACACCAATTGTGGATTGCCCACACTCCACTTCATAAGGAGAGAGAGAAAGGAGGGAGTATCATTTAAAAGGTCCTTGCTGGCACAGTAAATGGAGTTAACGCTTTCAATAACCCTCTCTGGCAAAGGTGGGATAAGGCAGGGAGGAAGAAGGGAGGCAGACTACCAGGAAGAGGAACCACCACTGCTGAGAAAACCAGGCTTAGGTATGCACTCTTCACCTGCACCACCACAGTATTAACCTGAAAGGAGCCAGAGACTCAATAGTTGAGACTGTGTGCCTATGAAAATGACAGGCAAGTCACATGTAAATCACCACCTGAGTCCAAAGGGGTCAGATTACTTCTGCCCAACAGGCTCAGCAACTTCCCATGATGCCAAGCACTTGGGCTTGCACTTTGCGGAGCAGGGCTTTGGGGGATTGGCAATATTCTATTTGTCACTAGACATGAAGGATGAGACCTAGAGAGGAATGCTATGGTAGAAATGGACCTCACTGGGTACTGGACAAAATATCCAAATGCAGTCTGAATTAATTAGCCCTGTCCCTCAACTAATCATTCTGGGTAGATGGGAAAAACATCTAAGCGGAGATAGTTTATCAATAACCAATATCAAATGCCTACTGCTAGGACTGAACTAGGATTTTGCCCAGTTCCAAGACACTCACCCTCATTTTCATCACCAGGAGGTCGGTAGAAGGATAGGCCCAGGGAGACGATTGCTGCCACCTCCAAGATTATGAGTGTAACATCTTGTAGAGCCTCCCACACTAATTCCAAAAAGGTCTTGGGCTTTTTAGGGGGGATGAAGTTTTCTCCAAACACCTGCTTACGTCTCTCCAGATCTGCAGGGTTCCCAGACAGTCCTGAAGAGAGGAAAGGGGGTAGTGAAAGAAGAAATAAAGATGTTAGAAGGAACTCTAAGAAAACAAAAGGCTCTACCTTCCCCAAATACCCCCAACCACCTCTCTTCCTTGACCTGTACAAATTACACATCCACTGGGTAGAAAGATTCTTCAAGAAGTCAGCTCGTTTATAGCCTATTTCCACTCAGACAAAGGTGCCAAGAATAGGCAAGGCCTACCCTTCTTGTTTTGGATAGAGCCAAATTAAAATTAATAACGTCTTAGGGGTTTCATTAGCACTTTCCAAAGGTGTAATATCCAAACAGAGGTACTGCAGCATCATGGGAAACTGGCCTCAGAGTCCTCTATCCATTCTGGCCATGTGACCCTAAAGAAAATATTTACCTTCAGTGCTCCCAGGCAACTCTTTTGGACCAAGTTGCTGAACAAGTGCTGATCTGTATTGGTAGAAGGTGCTTATTTAATCAATTAAGTCACAGTTGAAAAACTCCAAATTATCCTTTGGCTGCATCTTCTCCCATGTCCACCCTGAAAACTCTTAGCAGAAACCCAAAAGTCACAAGAAGCAGGGGGGATATGTTCTCATTCTCAGCCTAGGGTTGCTTCTACTAGACTTCCTGTCCAATGGACAGGAGGATATTAGACGTTCTGGCATCTAAGGTTCTAATTCTGGTCTTTTCTCTCCTCACAGTGGCCCCCCTCCCATCTTTCGAGAAAATCACTGGGATCATTTAGTCAGAAGGGAAAAAAGGAGCAAAGGAAGGAAGAAGAGGTGGTTTGGGGTTGGAAGCATCCAGGCAATTTCCTGAGGCCAGATAGCCAAAAGACAGACATCCTCAGTCACTCTTCCCAATGTCAACAGCCCCAATGCCAAGATGAAGGGTGGAGGGGGTGTCAGAATTTAACACGGCAATTAATGCCAGTTGGTGTCCATCAGTTTGTTTATATGCCACAGCAAATTAGTCAAAAATTTGGTACTTAAGACTGCTAGATACAGTCCTTTACAGTCTCCGTGAAGCTGAGGCTGGGTCTCCAAGACAGCAATGGAGCACACTGGAGAGAACCCCAGCGTGGGCTGAAGTCCGAGTAACTGTGGCCAGTCGGGAGGTGTTGGTAAAGGCCTCTGGAGGGAGATAAGGGGCAATGGTGGTAGTTTATACCTGACCAGCTGCACTAAGGGCTATTCTACAAAGATGGAGGTGGAGGAATAGCTGAACATTTCCACTGAGACAAGAATCAAAGGAAACGGTCTTAAATTTGACCTAAATACCTCCTGCTAAAGCTTGAGGAAGAACTTTGAGATGGGCATTTGCAAAAATGTCAACTGAACTACAAAAACTCTAAAACACAAAAGACAAACAAATTTAAAAATAAACCAGCCAAAGTAGGATAGACATACAACTAGACTGCAGCTGGAGGCAAAGCTCTAACAGCAAACATGAGGAATTTAGGATCTGAGAGTACTTTTAAGTAGTCCATGCTTGGTCTTCAGGGTGTAGAACAGACAAACAACGCATAAATTAGGGAAGAAAAACCCCAAAACCGCTCCATAAAGGGAGGATACTTCTTGCTGTGTGAACCTGGGCAAGTCACCTAACTCTGTCTCAGTTTCTTTATCTGTAAAATGGGGATGGTAATAGAACTTATCTTACAGAGTTGTGAGGATTAAATGAAATAACATAGATGAAGTACTATATAAATACTATCATTATTATTACTATCATTACTTATCATAAACTAGATTAAATTCAATTTAGTTCTAGGACATGAAGCTGGTGCCAAGAAAAGTTAATAATAATAATAATTGCCAACAATAACAGTAGCTAACATTTCTTTATCTTTAAGGTTTGCAGACATGATCACATTTTATCCTCATAATAACTCAATAGAAATGCTAGCTATTATTATAAATTCTTTATTTCCTCAGGTCAAAAAGCATGGGCAGAGTGGCATTTGACTCACGTGATAAAAGGAGAACTTGGGGGTTTCCTAAAAGGCTCCCTGTCTCCCGCAGCCTGAGGGGGTCCATTTCCCAGTCGGAAAAGAGGATGCTCAGGGAAGAGACAGTATTGCCAGGGGGCAGAGCCCAGTTGGATCTCTCCAAGGGAGCCCTGAAAATGGTAGGACTCTGCCAAGAAAATTAAGGGATTTGGAGCCTTTCTGATAAGCTGAGACGCTCCTTAACATGTAGGGCTCCCAGGATAAAGGGAAGTGAGTAACACTCACAGATAAGTTTGAACAGACCACCAAGGATAACCAGAATGCCAGGCACTGGGAGGTACTCTAGGGATAGCCCCATTGCCCTGGAGGGATGAAGTCCAGGGTCATCCACTGTCCTAAGCCCACCTGAGCTGGTCTTGATTGTAAATGTGAAGCCGTAAGACAGGAAAGAGAATCTAGCTACCCTCAGAGTGGCCCCAGAAGAAACTTAAGGGAAATTGATCCCATCAGAATTCCCCCTCATAGGAGAAGAGAACAACATACTGACTTGTTTTTCATGGTTTTCTCGCATCCTTCTCATTTCTCTTCCCAATTTTTCCTCTACTTCTCTAACTTGCTTTTCCAATTCCTTTTTGAGTTCTTCTATGGCCTGGGACCAGTTCATGTTTTTCTTGGAGGCTTTTGTTGTAGGCTCTATGACTTTGTTGTCTTCTTTAGGCTGTATGTTTTGGTCTTCTTTGTCACCAAAGAAAGAATCCGAAGTCTGAGACTGAATCTGGGGGCGTTTTCGCTGCCTGGCCATATTCCCAACCAACTAACTTGACCCTTGAGTTTTTCAGTGGGGTATGACTGCTTGTAGACTAACGAGTTCTATGTTCCACGTTTGGGGGGGAGGTGCCAGCTCTGTCAGACCCGCACTACTCCTTCCCCAAGAACCCCCAGCCTGGGCTGGGCTTAGATCTTCAGCAGGCTGTTGCACTCCTGCTCTGTTCCGCCACTTAATTCCTCCCACCAGGTGGGCCTGGGGCCAGAAGCAGCAGCAACTGTAGCTGCCCCACCTCCGCTGCCCCAGGGGCTGGAAGCCGAACAGCGAACTCCTTCCACTCCCGCAGCTTTTCCCACTAACCTTCTCCGCAGTCTTTGGTGTTTGTGGGTCGAGGGGTCTGGTAACTGCCGCAGCTCACATATTCAGGGCGCTAGGGGCCCCATCCGCCCGACTCCAAGTTTGGTTGTTCCATGCCGCTCAGGCTGGGCTCTGCTCCACTCCGTACCCAGCTCCCAGCTCCCAGCTCCGAGCTCCGTGTGGGATAGACCTCACCCAGAGACCATCCAGGCTGTCCTGGGCTGGAGCCCTGCTTCCCTCTGCTGTTCTGTGGGTTCTGCCGTTCTAGAATTGGTTCAGAGCCATTTTTTATAGGTTTTTGGAGGGACTCTGTGTGGAGCTCACTCTAGTCCCTGCTTACCAGCCGCCATCTTCTCTTACTTTTTTTTTGATAGCAGGATTTCATCTTTATTCATACTTACCATTTTGTAAAGGAGGATGAAGTATTTGTCCCTTAACTTGGTGTTTGAGGAGACAGTGGCTTCGTATTGTCAACCTGAAAGTTTGTTAAAGGAGGAAAACAGAGCTGGGCAATAGAAAACTTTATATTACTTCATTTATTTCCTTAAAGTTAGCAGACATACATATATGCGGCCAGACAAAGTCTGACTGCCTGAACAAAGAAATGAGAAGGCTTAAATACATTATTTTAGTCCCAACTTGGCAAGCCTGTGTTACTTCAGTCTTATGATCCCCATGTATGTTTAACCATGATACAAGAAAAAAGGATTTTTCCTTAATGGAATAGTTGTAAATACAATAAGATAAGAGAGTTGACAAAGTGTCAATTGAAATTACAACCCAGGCTCTCTGTGTTTAATTTACCATTAACATTCCATAACATAATATATGCCCATAAAATATTAAGATAAGCAAAAGTCACATTATTCAGGATTGTGTCTGGGGTTAAGGTCTCATCCTTAATGGCCAAAGGCAGAGGAAAGAATGCTCTTAAGTCAGCCTGATCTGGCCTTGTTGACTTAGGAAGAGGTATTTTTTAATTTTACTCACGGAACAAAGAAGCTTGGGTTCAGCTGGTTGATCAGTTCAGGCTCTGGCCATTATTGAAAGTGACAAAAATGATATTAAATGATATTAATGATCATCATTTCCTCCTTTTGGTCAAAAGTAAGCTGAAAGCTTTGCCTATAGACCAAACAAGATATGGAAAAAGTTCTATCTTCCTCAGGAGCAAAGTTCTAAAAATCTTTATCTAGGTGGATTCAGGTTTTTTTCCCCTGTGGTTGGACATCCCCAGAGATGGGGCATTAATTGTAAATTAATTGTAAACAAGCAGAGGGAGCAAGTTGCAAGGGGAATCAGGGTAGGGACCATAATGGGAAAGATAGAGCAACTAAGTAAAATAAGCTAAAGATACCAGAGATACAGGTAACCAGTCTTGGGAATGCAAAGGGACTTAGGTAGGGAAAGAGCAGTTCTTTGTTCAGGTTCTGGTCCGGATTCTTGGGGAAAACCTGCCTACTTCTGATGTCGTCCCCTTCAGGCCCCTTTGAAACTGAAGGGCAAGGTCTCCTATGGGCTCAGATGTCCACTCGGGAGCAAGGACAATCTTTAGACGTGACAGAGGGTTCAAGGAGTCCATATCCAGAAGTTGGCAGCTATACGAGTAGTCAGACCTGACAGGGCCTCCTAGAACACATATGATTTGATAACTGACAGAAAACAGCACCACATAGCTCCCAGCCATGCAGGGCTAAGTTCAAACAGTGCAATAAATGGTTCCATATCCAAGCCACACAGGGCTGAGTTTAAATAAATACAATAAAGTTTTTCTCACAATTCACAAAATTGCACAATTACATTAAGTCAGGTACAGACCAAACCACTTAGATGGTTCACAATAGACTGGTATTTAGAGGGGGAAATTTGCATGTCACATGTCTTATATTTACACACTAGATAACCAAGAAAACTTAAACACAAACCATACAAAGTAATGCAATCATTATTAACAACGTTTACCAACATTAAATTCCTTGTATCTCAGTTACCTATTCCCAATGTCCATTCAAGCGGCACTTTTTGAATTCCAAATGCCTGCTGTAGTTCTCTGGTCCCTAGATATCCTGTCTTTGACAAAATGGTATTTTTCTTAAGACAGTTCTAAAAGAGAGTTCTGCTTCTCTGGTTCAGATCTACAAATTCCCAGATAATTCTTAATATAACTCAGTACAATCACTTAAATTTGGTTCTCCATTTTTGAAACTACAGAGTATTTCAGTTTATGCGTTATTTGCTGTTTCTGTCCTTACCTAAATCTTGTATCTGCTGGTGTAAAATGTGAAGGTCCAACCATAAATTGAACTCATCTTCCTTTTAAAATTATCAGACAAATACTTTAATAAAGGAAATATAGTTTCACTATCTTATACAATTTTTGTGCAAAAATCTAAATTTATGATCTTATTATTACCACAACATATTAATAGCCTGAATTTTCATGATAGATAAATTTTGGAGCCAATCATACACATCTGTATATAATTCTTAGAAGAATCAATCTGATCCTATTGTTTTCTCAAAATTTGCTATCCTTTTTTCCTTAGACATGTATCACATTACATCTTTGTCTTATTACTTGGCCTAATCGTTTCCTCCTTTTGGAGGATGTTATCTCCACATTATTTTAATTCTTATTTGGCCATGAACATAGGTTAAAATTGTAAGCTATTCATTCCTGAATCCTATTATAATAACTCAGAGACATTCCAATATCCATGTATTACCTAATAGATTTAGCATTGCGCTTACAAAACTTCTTGATAATATAAATTTGCTATGAAAGAAAAGAAGGACAATGCCATATATCCTAACAGAAGGAAAGAACTTCCTTAGCTCTGTTTGATTCCAGGCATGTGTCACATCTGATAGCCAATCATATAGTCACTAGATGTTGAAAGCAAGGCTTAGGAGTAATTTTTCCTTTTCAGAAAGGAAATAGCAAATTGGGAAACAGAGTCAGGAAGATCCTACCTAGGCTGTGGTCCAAGATCATCTTCAAAACTCTTCCCAGGCACACACACACCTTTAGAAGTTTTCAGCCTCTAGTGCATGCCATTCTACTATTGGCTTTATGTCCATAATCAGAGCTTAAAACAATAGTAAATTGAAGTCCCATAAAGTCTTAAATAGCGAATAAAAATCCTTCATATAGGAATGTCCCAAATTTCATTGAGCATTAACTATCAAATCAAGCTACATAACTTTTCTGTCTTCTAAAATACTTCCTCACACTCTCTCAACTTACTTAAATCATCTGGAAATGGATCCAGAACAACATTTTAGGGAGATGGGAGGGACTAATCTCCATTTTGTTCCTAAACCTTCTTATCTGCCTTTCATATTTCCAATCAAACCTTTATTTATCTTTCCAAATCTCTCAAACCCATTATTTAGCCTTCCTTTACATTTCAAGCATAAGACAAAATAGCTCATAAGTTAGTACTGTTTACTGACATAACTGTCTGTACTGGAATCCCATTCCAGCTTAAACAAAACAAAGAGGTTAATGCCTAACCCCACAGGTGGATGGATTTATGTCCCTGTCTACTCATTCTGGAGGAAAGGGACACTTCAGGAATTAAATCTTGTACACATATGATGGGCTCTAACTCTTGCTTAGGCCATGGAATGACTACAAATTCAGAGTAGGCCTTCTGAAAACCACAAAAAGATTTTTTAAAATATTCCCTCTAAAAGTGTTTCCCCTTTTGAAACTGTTTTAAAATTTTTCCTGATGTTAAAAGGAATAGTTACTAAACTTTTCCAAAGAAAATTATTTGGAAAGTTTAAAAATGATAGAAATCTCTTTCTTTCTCCTTAAAGCAAAAACCTTTAAACACTGGAATTCATTAACTAAGTTGGTGCAAAATGTCCTCATTCTCAAAGTATTATACAGAATTCCTAGATATCATAAAGTTCCTTAGTCAAAAGGATGTTGTAATGGGGAGGACACTTAATTTCTATAAGTTAAAAGGAACATACCCAAATTAAATTAGCCTTATCACAATAACAAAGTTTACTAAGCCTTTCTTTAGATGAAACAAGCTTGAAAATCACACCCCTATTTTTCTGCACTATTCTTAATCTAACATCTTAATATAGCAGAAGAGGAGTTGCTTTTTTTTAACAATATTGCTGATACATCTGTTTGCCAAATTACACAATTTAGAAATGTAACAATGCCCTAAACATAATTATGCATTTTAAAACTTGAAACAACCCATTATCAATTTAGGTGAATGCATTTCTAAATCTCCTTGCACAGAGAATCATTCATCTTATTATTAATATGTTGAAGTTATAACTTTAAAAAGCCACATATATTCTCATGATAGACAAGATTTCACATGGAATGTCTGTACTCATAGTAAATATCAGTATTATTAATTATTATTTGTTATAACCAAATATAACAGTCCCAAATCATCAAATTTCTACCACATCCTTTTAAAAACCAAATTCACACATATGAAAGTCAGATTAAATTCGCTATAATATCATTTCTATCCCACCATGGTCTTCTCAAATTTTGCAATCTATGAGAATTTTAGAAATACAATATAATTTTAGAAATACAGAAATATATTTCAGATGACATCAATTGCATTTCCAGGTTATTACATATGGAAATTATTCAACTTATTACTTTGGGTATTTAAAAACCACTTAAAAGTTAACAATTACATTTTAAAAAATGTTTCTAACATATATGCCAGTCATGATGTTAAGTATTTTGAAATCATTACATCATTTTGATCCCATAACAACAACCATTATTATTTTTCCCTTTACTAATCAGGAAACAGGTCAAACAGAGATAAAATACGGTTTTGCAACTGGAACACAGAATTGTGGAGTTTACCAAGAGCAGAGGCTGATTTCTCAGTGAAGACAATTCTTGGAGGTAGAGCTTAGGGAATGCCAGTCACAGGCTTGATCCCTCCACCTTTCCCTTCCCCCACAACTGCAGAATTTACTGAGCCTAGGGTGGTCTGCAGCTGCTGGGACAGGATGGGCAGAATGCCCAGGACCCGGGTGACATTTCTAAGCTTTGCCAAGGGATGGGCTACAAGGTGCCCAGGGGCACAGGACTGTCAGGGTACTGACAGTCTGTGAATTTCTGCCCTTCTCCTCCTTTTACCAGGTGGGGAAGAGTGATTTAAGTTTTCCCTACTATTTTCCTGCATTCTCTTCCCTTAATCTGATCTGGGATGAGAGGAGTTTGTTTTAGCTGCTCTAACTTTTACTGTCCTGTCAGAGACAGGACAACAGTGTGAAAGATCTTAATGATTCTAACTTTTAGTCAAGTAAACTTCACCTTTGTGTTCACTCCTTAAAAACTTTTTTGCACTTAAATCTCAGGGAAAAGATTCCTTCTTAACTCTGGGGAGGGGGTGAGGTGATCAGATAAGTGATCAGGATTTCGAGGAGGTGGTTTTGGCACAAGTGAGCTCCAGGAGTGATCTACAGGCTCAGGAGTTCTCTCTCAAATTCCAACTAATCAGTTTCCAAACTTTTTAATGATTAATCCCAGAATCTGCTAAAATGTTTTAGCTCTATTTCCATTGTAATGCCAGGTTGACCAGACCAGAAATTACAAGGAAAAGAGTTTTTGTTTCCTAGCAGAACCCTTTGAAATCTCTGGCTGCCTACATTTCAAATGTCACAAGGTAATAGACTCATTTCACAGCACACACACTCACACACACGACAGACAAACTGACAATTAACAGAACAATTACAAACTGAGCTCACAATTTAATGAAAAAGAGAGGAAATTAGAGGCTTTCATGAATTGCTATTAGCACCTCTATGGTCTTTGGGGAAGCCTTCACCTTCCTGATGTTTCAGACTCTCCATAACCTACATCCACAGTGTAGCCGTCCTTTTCAAAAACAAAGACCTTAAGGGCAGCAGGAAAGGGAGAGATGGAAGAGGCAATGGCAGCACAACAAAGTTATCCATCCTCCTTAGGGCAGGTAAGGGAAAGGTGAGGAGTAAGGAAAAGGTGCCTTTATCCTCCCCGAATCAGAACTTTAAGGGAAAGGAGGCGAGGACTAGGGTGGAAAGAGTAAAGCAACAGCTAGGGCTGGAATCGTTGCAAAAGAGAGGAGAGTGAGATGGAGGGAATTACCCAATATTGGGGAAGATGCTGAAGCAGCTTTGCGGGCCTTAAGGGAAAAAGGTTCTGCCTTTTGTTCTCACTCAGCCATCTCAGCAAACCCAAGGTGAAAATATTGTCAACTCATTTTCAAAGATCGATCTACAGAGGGGTCCCAATTGATCCAGAGATTTTAATGCGAATTTGTCCCCACCCCCAGAGATAGCTTAAAGGGAATTTCAGACTTCAACCAAACTAGGGGGACTACTTTTAGGAAGCTGGGAATAGGAGGAACTTAACCCGACCTTGTCAAGGCCAAAATTCCAGGAAAAATGAATCCTGAGGCACCTGAAGCATTGGCAAGGCTGGGCTGCAGTTCTTTGTCCCAGTTCCATCAATTCCATGCAAGTCCACGGCACTGTAACTGTCAACCTGAAAGTTTGTCAAAGGAGACAAACAGAGCTAGGTGATAGAAAATTTTATATGGCTTATTCATTTATTTCCTTAAAGTTAGCACAAGAAGTGCTCCAATCTGGCCCTGATAAAACTATATTTTATATAAATATAAATTATACAATATGAAATATATACAAACATATATAATATAAATATATAAATATAAATTTTACAATATAAAACTATATTGTACCTTTGTACAAGGTTTGTGATCTGCCTCTCAAACTCATCTGTTTTCTATTCCTGCCTCTTTGCTCCGTATCTAGTTTCCTCCCTAGGTCTTTCTTCTTCTCCTATCTTCTACATGCAAGCACTGTATCCTCAGTCCTCTTCTCTACACTCTCCCTCTCTTGGCAATCTAAGGGGCTCTCTGTGTAGTTGATTGGCAAGTCTGTAACTTGATCCCTAACTTCCCTCCTAATGAAGCTACAGGCTCACATTTACAACCAATTGCTGCTAAATATCTCAACCTAGAGGTCCCAATAATGTCTGAAACTCATGTCCCAGAATAAACCAGGACTCTCTCCAGATCATTTCTTTACCCCAACTTCTCAATTTCTGTTGAAGGTATCATTCTTCCAATCACTTATTATGCTAAAAATCTCATAGTCTTTCATCTTTGACTGATTCTCCTATAATTTATCAGTTGCCAAGCATTGTAAATTCCATCTCTACTATATTTCTTGAATCTTCCCCCTCTTTCCTATTCCCATTGTCACCACCCTAATTCAGGACCTCATTACTTCTTGCCTGGATTATTGTAATAGTACTCCATTTATGTAGCACTTTAAGGTTGACAAAGCATTTCATAAATATTGTTGTATTCAAATCCCATAACAACCTTGGGAAGTAGGTGCAATCTCCACTTTTTTGTTGTTGTTGAAGGGTGGAAGGCAGGGTAGTTGGGGTTAAGTGACTTGCCCAAGGTCACACAGCTAGTAAAAGTGTCAAGTGTCTGAGGCCAGATTTGAACTCAGGTCTTCCTGACTCCAGGGCTGGTGCTCTACTCACTGTGCCACCTAGCTGCCCATATCTCCATTGTTAAGATGAGGAAACTGAGGTAGACAAAGGCTAAGGGACTTTCCAGGGCCATACAACTACAATATTCTTGAGGATGGAGATAAATACTCCATTAACCTATCAGATGCACCTACTGTTTTTAATAGGTAGGAAGAGGGAAATCAAACCTTTTTCTACCATCAATGAGTGTTAAAAAAGCCCTGAAAACTTCATGACAGTCCTGACCACTTAGATCCTAGAGTTTCCAGTTTTGTCAGAAAATTGCTGTCAGTTTGTGAAATACTCCTAAAGAAAAAAAGAGTATGAGGTTCTTGAAGATGATTAGAGAAGGATGAATAGTATCATACAAAGGTCTACTTAATGGTAGTCATTTTGAAGTCTTCTTACATGATTACTTACCTCCTCTTCAGTTTTGAGGGATTGGCATTGATTTGATTTGATTTGGTTTTTCATTTTACTCAAGTCACCCAATAAACTGTAAAGAAAAAGAAGTGACTAATATAACAATTCCACTATATTCATATATATGTATATATATATATTTTCCAAGACTTCCTAAAGAAATACATTTAATGGAGCTTTTGTCCAGAAAAACCATTATTTTAGCTACATTTTAAAGAATATTAATATTTTACTTTTTCAATGAATTAGACTAGTCTTCTTTTTACATCTACCATTCAAATGCTTTCAGCATCTTAACAAAAAAATAGTTGCCTGTTTGAAATTCCTTGAAACTGATCTATTATTATATTTACTAGAATGTCAATTACAAATGGATGTTTCTCGGGATTACAAGTACAGCTATTTTGCAGAAAGTATAAAGGACTGGAAAATGATAATTCTAATTAATATACCTAATTTTTTAAGGAAGAATTTTTAAAATTTACCTAAACTCTGCCTTTAGGAACCCAAACTGAAAAATGTGGCTAATTCTCCTCTTTGGTCTGTGGGCCACTTCACCAAGAAAAAAGTCCAGAAACCACTAGTCTGACCAACTATATAAATAGGGCAGAGCCAAGATGGAAAGCAGGGACTTGCATGAGCTCCCTACCCAGGTCACTCCAAAAACCTATAAAAAATGCCTCTGAAAAATTCTAGAACTGCAGAACCCATAAAAAAGCAGAGGGAAGCCCACGATAGCCTAGATGGTCACTGGGTAAGGTCTATTGCCAGAACTGGGAGCGGAGTGGGAGTGGAGCACAGCCCAGCTTCAGCCGTGCCTGGACCAACCAGACCAGGAGCCCAGTGGAACAGGCCATAGCATCCTGAATCAGTGAGGTGTGGCAGTCACCAGACTTCTCAACCCACAAATACCAAACACAACAGAGAAGAACTGCAGAACCCACGAAACGGCAGAGGGAAGCAGGCTCCAGCCCAGGACAGCCTGGATGGCCACTGGGTAAGGTCTGTCGCACACAGAGCTGTGAGCGGGGGTGGAGCAGAGCCCAGCATGGGTGGCAACAAGGACCAACCAGACCAGGAGCTGGGCAGAACAGGCCCTAGTGCCCTGAACCAGTGAGCCGTGGCAGTTGCCAGACTTCTCAACCCACAAACACCAAAGACGACAGAGAAGGTTAGTGGGAAAAGCTGCAGGGGACAGAGTGAAAGGAGTTCATGGTTTGGCCACTGCCCCAGGGCAAGCAGAAGTGGCTCACTTGAGTGCTCCCCCAAATCCCTCCAAACACCTGTAAAAAATGACTCTAAACAAGTTCTAGAGCTACAGAATCCACAAAATGACAGAAGGAAACAAGTCTCCAGTCCAAGAGGGCCTGTATGTTTTCTGGAAAGGGTCTATTGCACTGTGCTATGAGCAGAGTGGAGCCCAGCACAGGCCTTGCGAGGACAGACCAGGCCAGAGCACATGGGGCAGAGCAGGCCGCAGGGCACTAAATCACTGGCAACTATGGCAGTTTCCAGACTTCTCAAGCCACAAACACCAAAGACAACAGAGCAGGTCAGTGGGAAACCTGTTGGACCTGGATGAGAAAAGGGCTTGGTCTGACCCCAGCCCTGGGAGCCATAGAGGTAGCTGCAGTGGTGGCAGCAGAAGCAGCAGCAGCAACAGCAGTGACTGATTCTGGAGCTCCAGTCCTACAGACAGTGGGGGGAATCAAATGGCTAATCAGAGTGGGAGTGCAAGGATCTCTTTGCTGGCACTGAGGCAAGGTTCTCTTACTTTGCCCTGTTTGGATCTGGGTCACAATCCTGGTTGGCAGTCCTTGGGGGAGGAGGAGTGCTGGGGTGGCAGAGCTTGTGATGGCTGTGGAGAGGTAGTCCTCCTGGTAGTTACAGGGCAGAAAGGAGTGCTTGCACTCACTGAACAGAGAATAGGCCAGGAGAGGAGTATCATACAACCTCAGAATAGAAGCAGCTCTGAAAACAGCAGCACCAAACCCCTGAAGCTTGGGACACAGCACTTTCCACTCTGGAAGCAGTCGGACCCTGACGAAGTGCTCAAAAGTCAAGCAATAGGCTGAGAAAATGAGCACACAGCATAAAAGGACTCAGACTAGAGAATCTTATTTTGGTGACAAAGAAGATCAGAACATACAGTCTGAAGAAGTCCACAAAGTCAAAGAGCCTACATCAAAAGCCTCCAAGAAAAAAATAAGAATTGGTCTCAGGCCATGGAAGAGCCCAAAAAGCATTTTGGAAAAGCAAGTAAGAGAAGTAGAGGAAAAATTGGGAAGAGAAATGAGAGTGATGCAGGAAAACCATGGAAAAGAAGTTAATGACTTCCTAAAGGAGACCCAAAAAAATACTGAGGAAAACAACACCTTAAAAAAATAGACTAACTCAAATGGCAAAAGAGCTCGAAAAAGCCAATGAGGAGAAGAATGACTTGAAAGGCAGAATTAGCCAAATGGAAAAGGAGGTCCAAAAGATCACTGGAAAAATATTGCCTTAAAACAGAATGGAGCAAGTGGAAGCTAGTGACTTTATGAGAAATCAAGAAATTATAAAACAGAACCAAAAGAATGAAAAAATGGAAGACAATGTGAAATATCTCATTAGAAAATCCATTGACCTGAAGAATAGATCTAGGAGAGATAATTTTAAAATTAATGGACTTCCTGAAAGCCATGATCAAAAAAGGAGCCTACACATCATCTTGCAAGAAATTTTCAAGGAAAACTGCCCTGATATTCTAGAACTACAGGGTAAAATGGAAATTGAAAGAATCCACTAATCACCTCTTCAAAAAGACCCCAAAAAGAAAACTCCTAGGAATATCGTTGTCAAATTCCAGAGTTCGCAGGTCAAGGGGAAAATATTGCAAGCATCCAGAAAGAAACCGTTTGAGTACTGTGGAAACACAATCAGAATAATACAAGATCTAGCAGCTTCTACATTAAGGGATTGAAGGTCTTGGAATATGATATTCTGGAGGTCAAAGGAGCTAGGATTAAAACCAAGAATCACCTACCCAGCTAAACTGAATATAATAGTCCAAGGCAAAATATGGATTTTCAATAAAATAGAGGACTTTCAAGCTTTCTCAATGAAGACCGGAGCTCAACAGAAAATTTGACTTTCAAACACAAGAATCAAGAGAAACACGAAAAGGTAAACAGGAAAGAAAAATCATAAGGGACTTACTCAAAGTTGAACCGTTTTGTTTACATTCCTACATGGAAAGATAATATTTGTAACGCATGAGACCTTTCTCAGTATTAGGGTAGTTGGGAATATACAAATATATAGACAGAGGGCACAGGGTAAGTTGAATAAAAAGGGATGATATCTAACAATATAAAATTAAGGGGTGAGACAGGAACATATTGGAAGAAAGAGAAAGGGAGAGATAGAATGGAGTAAATTATCTCACATAAAAATGGCAAGAAAAAGCTGTTATAATGGAAGGGAAGAGGGGGTAGGTGAAAGGGAATGAGTGAATCTTGCTCTCATTGGATTTGGCTTACGGAGGGAACAACATACACATTCAATGGGGTATCTTACCCTACAGGGAAGTAAGGGGAAAAAGGAAAAGGGTTGGGGGGGATTGGGGTGATAGAAGGGAGGGCAGACTGGGGAAAGGAGCAATCAGAATACATGCCATCTTGGGGTGGGGGTGAGGGTAAAGATGGGAAGAAAATTTGTAATGCAAAATCTTGTGGAAATGAATGTTGAAAACTTAAAATAAATTTGGAAAAAACCAAATACGCAAAATCAAGAAAAATAAATTTCCACATTGGCCTTGTCCAAATACATACACAAACACACACACACACACACACATATATATACACATAAATATATATATATATATATATATATATATACACATATATATATATATATATATGTAAATTCCACATTGGAATGTGTAAGGACAGCTAGATAGTACCATGGATAGAGCATCAGGTTTTGAATAAGGAAGATCTGAATTCAAATTTGATCTCAGACATGTACCAGCTGGGTAGCCCTCATCAAGCAACCCTATTTGTCTCAGTTTCTTCATCTGTAAAACAAGCTGGAAAATGAAATGGCAAACTACTCCAGGATCTTTGCCAAGAAAACCCTAAATGGTGTCATGAAAAGTCAGAAACGATTGCAACAATAACAAGGAGATATAATGGAAGATTTTAGTGACTAGCTGGAAATAAACAGAATTTAAATGTAACAGAAATCTTTGGTTAAAAAATAGGATTTCATCTTGGCTTGAGTTTTATTAATAACCTTATTAAAAAAAACATGACTGATATGACAATTTCACCCCTAGGATACTGAAGTCATGTTGAACCCAAATCAGGTGACTAGTATGTAGATGAATCAGGGAAACTCCAGCCTCCAACCCAAAGGCAGTAGAGTAGGGGCATGGAACAAGAGGGAAGATCCTGGGCCACCTACTAGGAGAAGGGAAAGTGTGACCCAGAAAGAATCTCTCCTACCAACTTAACCAGTCAGGGTAGCGAGTCAGGCTCACCATAAACCTCTAAACTTTTCCAGATGGCAACTTATTGGTTACAACAGGATCAAAGGATCAGAGCTTTAAAGATGGAAGGGACTTCAGAGGTTATTTAAAGAGATCTAGTATTTTTAATAATATATAATAATGTTGAATGAGCTTTTGAAACTTTTAAACTAGGACTTTGAACTACTATATTCTAAGCTCTTCACCTCAACAGACTTGCAAAGCTTTTCATAATTGGCAAGTTTTAGATGTACGGTGTTTTCATTGTCACCAAGACAAGGAATCTTCCCACATACAAACATTTAGTAGAACACATTTACTTACCTTTTCAGTGTTTCTTCCATTGTCCTTATTTTTTGCACAGTCGTGTCTGTTTTCTCAATTCCTTTTTGGTGAGTGGTTTCAAGGTCTTTAATTTGAAGGAACATCCTCACCTTCCAATACTTGAGCTTGAATAAGATATTTTCTTCAATCCTGTAGGAATATTACTGTGATCAATATTTGGAAATAAAGAGGAAAAATGACTCATGTAATTGGAAACATCTATCTTTAACCTTTGCATAGGTTTATTTTTCTTTTCATTTTCTGTGATCATAGAGTGTTCCCCACTCCTGCCACCTAAGTGGACCTGATAGATACTTTTGACTAAAAAAGAGAGCTGGTTACTTATCTTTATTCTCTCCCCAAATATTTAATTACCATTTTAAAAGGCTGAATGAAATTATTTCTATTTTTAAATATTATTTAAATAATTTTCCTGATTTTATTTTTTTTTATTTGAGAAGGCCTAGAAATCATTTCAATGAATGGCTTGTTGGTTGAACTATGGGTTCATAGGACTATTTTTGAAAACAATTTGAAACTATATTAGCATAGTCACTAAAGAATCTATGTCCTTTGGCCCCTTAGATGTCCAAAGAGGTAGGACAGAGGCAAAGATCCCATGTATGTCAAAATACTTACAAGCAACAGTTTTTGTAATAAAAAATAAAAACAAAATATTGGAAACAAAGTAGGTTTCCATAAATTGGTAAAATGGCTTGAAAAGATTATGGCACATAAGTGTAATGAAATATTACATTATAAAAATTATTACTGTCAAGATCTCATAAATACTTGGGAAAGATGTATGTGATGTCATCAGAGCAGAGAACAAAGGTTGGAGAATAATTTACAAAATGAATATAATACTGCATAAGTAAATAACACATGAAGCAACTCATATTGACTTCAAAGTACAGGTAGTGAAACAAACCTCTCTCCTCTGGGTGTAATGTTAATGGAACAGAAAGACCTTCCCCATCCATTAATAGGTTAATGTGAGCACATGTGTTAACTCAAAATGTTTTGCTGCTTTAAAACTCCAGCTCACAGCTGCGATACATCCTGAGTCATGTGAATCTCAATGGGGGAGGAACTTGCTTCTGGGGAAGCTTGCTTGCTTGAAGGCTTCCACACATTTTGTTAATTAGGCACTGAAGCACAGGGTTATGATGCCTTCTGGCTATATATATATATTCTGAGGTTAACATTTTGCTTCGGGGCTCACTCATTGGAAGAATGTTCTTGTGATTTGACTGGATGGGACTGTGGGTAGCAGTTAAGGAGCTCCTCCCCCCACCTTTGAAAATCCAAATGTTGGTGCTTTCCTCTGGTGACTATGTATGTATTGCTGTGGTCAGAGAGATGGAAGCTAATTTCTCTGGTTGTATTTTCTCTAATAATCAGAGCGCTGGCCTTTTCCCCCTGAACTAGTAAATGACATATATGTGCAATTAAAGTAAGATTGTTGACTCCTTTAAAATCTATTTTTCCTTTAAAAACTGATCAAAGAACCTCTGCTAGCAGGCCATTCTGGGTATGCTAGGGTGCATGCTGTTACACTGGGCAAAAGGGTAGAATTAAGTACATGTTGTTAGATGTGGCCAATGTACTAGTTTGTTTTGCTTAAAAATATTTCTTTGTTTAGTGGAGGGTACTATCAGAGAAGGTACATTGGGAGGTGACATCAGTAAAAAACTAGAAAGGCATCAATTAAACTTTCAAAAATGAGATTCTAGTAGGGCAGGGATGCTGTTGGCTGTGGGCACTTACAGGAGGGCTGAGTTCATGGTTCCAGTTCCATGCCAGAGGGGAGAACTGAAGGTTAAAGTCACTGGAGGGGTCCTCAGTGAGAAAGAGCATTTCCAGCATAGTGTGCTTGGGGGGGGGGGGTGGCCCAGCTGTGGCTTGGAGGGGGAAAGGAGTGCAGAGGTTGGGCCCTATACAAAGCTCAAAAAATAACAGTAAGAAGGACCTGAGACCAGAGGCACCATCCTGCACACCCTCAAACTAGAAGTGATTATACTAGCAAGCTGCTAAAAATAAATAACAAAAACAAAACAAAAATGAGAAAGCAAAGGAAAAAGAACTCAACCATACCTCAGGCAAAGGATGATCCTGAATAAAAAAAAAGGACATTCAATGAAAATGAATTGAGAGACTTTCAGGATTTTGTCCCCAAAAGACCTGAACTTAATAGAAAACTTGACATACAATATCCAGGAGAAATATAAGGTAAACATTAAAGAGCAATTACAAGGGACTCAATAAGGCCTAATTGTTTACTTTTTATATGTGTAAATGTAAACTGTATGCCTAAGATCGTCATTAGTAAATGGGTAGTTTGAAAGAAAGATTGGGGTAGAGCTAAATATGATGTGATTCTAAAAAGCAAAATTGTGTAGGAAAAGGTAAAAAGAATAATTATCTCATACAAATAGGTCATGAGAAGAAGAACTGACACAGAAAAATGAG
Organism: Trichosurus vulpecula; assembly: GCF_011100635.1. NCBI lineage: Eukaryota > Metazoa > Chordata > Mammalia > Diprotodontia > Phalangeridae > Trichosurus > Trichosurus vulpecula. Next base: position 278,545,748 of record NC_050577.1, on the reverse strand, counting down.
AGGGGGGGAAGAAGGCTGGTAGTGCTGGAAACCTACTCACCATCAGATATGGATTAAAGAAAGAAAGAACAACATGTATGTTTAGAAGGGTATTAAAAGTCTTCTAAATTCATAAAGAAATAAAAGGGTAGAAAAAATTAAAAAAATAAAAGTGTGAGGGAATCGGATGGGGGGGGGAATTATAGAAGGGTGTATAGACCAATAGGAATGGGCTAAAGAGGGAATAACATGTCTAGAAGGGTATAAAAGTCTTCTAAATTCAGAAAGAAACAAGAGAGCAAGGGGATAGGATGGGGGAGAGAACAAGGGAAGATTCTATGAATGGGGAGTAAGTTAAGGAATAGGAGGGCAAGGTAGTGGGTAGAAGTAAATCAGAAAGCTAGGAATAGGGTGAGAAGGATAGTGAGGAAAAATAAGAAGGAGGAAAATATACAAGTAACTATAGCTTAGAATGTGAATAGGATAAATTTACCTACAAAATGGAAACTGATAGCAGGTTAAAAATTTGAATTCAACATTGAATTCAATGTTGCTTTCAGGAAATGCTATAAAAGGAGAGATACTGTTGTACCAGAAGCGAGCGAGACACACCACAGAGTATAAGTTTTAAGTGGAGAATTTATTAGCCGGCGGCCATCGGGGTACGGCACCACAAATCAATGGCAAATGTGTTGGGGTGATGGCTTGGCTTATATAGGATATGGGGTTACAGAGTGGGGGGAAAAACAGGAACAAAGGTCCTGCCTGATCAAAAGATTCAGTCAGGTTATCGTACTAGCGGGATAAACTCATTTACATTCCTTGGTGGAGTCACGGAGTCCCAGGGATATCTCCCAGGAAGGGTCTGTCAAGTTATCTCTCAGTGGGATGGTCCTATCTATTGAGATTCCTTGGTGGAGTCATGGAGTCCCAGGGGGTTTGCTAAATGCCAAAGATATCTGAGTCCATTCTTTCTGGGGGGGCTTGTCAGTAGCTAGGGGTTACTCAGGGGTTCCTAATTTTCCTTGTATTACAATAGAAACACAAAATAAAGATCAGGAGTAGAATTTATTATGTAAAAAAAGTAGGGGTAGTAATGATCTCAGACAAAGTTAAAGCTAAAATAGATTTAATCAAAAGAGAAAAATAAAGAAACTACACTGTGTCAGCCATAGTAGTCGATATTGTTTTAGACCATTAAAAACAACTAGACACTATAAAATACCTGAGAATATAAGACAAATAAGACATAGGAATCCTAGGGATATAAACACAAAATACTTTTTATGCAAATAAAATTAGATCTAAATAATTCAATATTTGTTTTTTTATAGGCAGGTAAAGCCAATATAATAAAAAGATGACAATTTTACCCACCTAATTTATTTAATGACATCCCAATTAAATTACTAAAAAAACTATCTTTCTGAGTTAGAAAAAATAATAACAAAGTTTATTTGGGAGAACAAAAGGTCAGGATCCTCAAAGACACCAAGGGAAAAAGATGCAAAGGAAGGAGATTCAGCAGTATTAGAACTTAATTTTGACAATTTTACATTAAAATTTTCTTGTATAAATAAAACCTGTGCAGCCAAGAACAGAAGGAATGCAGAAAATTGGGGAAAAATCTTTCATAGACTATCTCTCAGATAGAATGCGATTGGGTTGGAATTGCCATGGTGTAGGAAATGATGAGCTGGTTGATTTAGAAAAACATGGAAAGACTTGGATTTATGAAGGCAGAGGCTATCCACCTTCAGAGATACAGATGACAAGTGGAAATAAGCATATGCGAATGTATGTGTAGGTTTATATCTTAGATGTCTTCTGTGTATATATGTGTGTGTATATGTGTATATACATGCTTAATTGTAGGCTTTTGCGGGAAGGTAGGGAGGGGAAAAATTCAAAGTGTGCAGCAGAGAACAAAAGAAAACCTACAAAGAAGCAAAGAAAAGCTGGACAGCTTTGAACACAATGTGTAGTATTTATTACATAGGTTTTCTTGAAATGGAAATTTATTCCTTTATATTGAATCCTGTCTTATGCTCTGCTGTGTACATGGCAATTTTTTCCTTTACTTATTTTGTATTTAAGTTTAAAATAAAATTAAAAAATAAAAAGATTCTATAAATGATAATTTTGTAAATTCTACAAAAAAATTAATTCTACCAAATAAAATTGTAAATTTTGTGTCTAACCAAAACTTTCAAAAAAAAGACTGTCTAAGGGGCAGCTACATGGAGCAGTGAATAGAACAGCACCAGCCTTGGAATCAGGAGAACCTGAGTTCAAATTCAGCCTCAGACACTTGATACCTACTAGCTGCATGACCTTGGGCAAGTCACATAACCCTTATTGCCTTGCCTCCTCCCTACAAAAAAAAAAAAGACTCTCTACCACTCTCCAAATGTCTTTGCCACATATTCTGAGGACAGGAGTGGGGAGGGGTTCCTTTCATTCCCCTTAATCCCAAGCCATTTAGGATTTTCTTGAGTAGTACACATGAATACTAGTTTTTCTTTCTTTTTTTTTCTTTTTTACTTCACAAATGTCAATTTTATTGACACTAGTACATAACTGAATACAATGATAGCAAAAGTATTGAAACTCATTGGGTAGAAATGGTGAAATCAATTTAAAAGGCAATTTTGAAAATTTTTATTTTTTAAATTGTACAAGAAAAGCATTACTCTAGATTTGATTTACAAGAGAAATTCTGGTACTTCTGCTGCCTCGTATAAAAGATTACAAATGCTTTGATGAGCACTCATGAGTGACAACCTTGGTTGTGACTTTCTTTAACAAGACTAATTACCCAGGACATATGTAGGCTGACCTACAGCCTTTACATGGTCCCTTGGAATAAGAAGAGGTTCATATTCTGAGTAGGTGAGTTTTAAAATATACAAGATGAAACAACACACAATTGTATGATGGATTTGTATTCATGATCATTCATTTTGGTTCCTTGGTGTCTTGTGTCAGGTAGGACAAGCACCAGCACAGTGAACAAAATGGCAATCGGGCAAAAAGAAAAGCAATTGGTTGCTGGATGATGCCCAACAAACGAGTATGATGAAAGTACCCCATTTGTTTGGAGGGGGAAAATAATGGTGAAAAGATTTCCTCCCAGAGAGGTACATGCTGATGTCAGGACTATTTTCTTTTTTTATTTTTTAATGTGAGTATTATTTTCAAAGTTAAAAGCTCTCCTAGATTTTAAGTGCTATTTTTTCCTAAGTTTAGATCTAAACCATAATAACAAATTTTTTCTATGTAATTTTTCTACATAATTATGCTCTCTCTGCTGCAAAAAAATTGTCAAATATGCTGTTACATTTGTTAAGACTTACAGGTGCCAAGTATACTAGAGAGGGTCTTCCTCTGATAGGAGTGAAGAAAATGGAGGCAGTAGAGGCTTTGGATCCTGAGGTTTAGCATCATTTGACTTTTGCCAATTTTGTTGGTTTAATTGATCCCCATCCTTCTCAGCATTCAGCTCCATCATTTCCTGGCATCAGAGAATAGTACAGGAAGAAATTAGCCCTGTCAAGCTTTGTGAATATTAGGTTGATTACACAGCATGCTTCCTAAAGTTGCACAATGTACAAATACATCATTTTAAGGTAAACCTGGAATATAGTTCCTTCTCCCCATTATAGAGAGGGAATTACAGAATTTTAGAGCTGGAAGTAAAGGCAGAAGCCATTTGTTTAACTTGTACTGTTATGGGAGAAATATCTCCTCTCTGAATTCATGTGGTGTGTAATTTTTGCAAATAGGTATTTGTCACAACACAGAAATTATGGAGGAAAAAACCTGGGTTTTATTATTATGCTGAAGCATAGGTTCAGGCTTCAAAGAAAACTTGAACAACCACGAGGATTCTGAGAAGCTTTTTATAGGAAAAATTACATCAGAGTGACAGAGAAATAATTCTTTTACATATTACCATCTCATACATTCCTCTTAGGTCATAAACATTTAAAGGGACAATAGATCCATAATCTCCTACTTCCTTCTATGTCATAAAAGTTGAACAAATTTAAACAGTCATAATCTCATACATTCCCTAAGGAAGAATACTTTGTCAAATAAACTCCATAGGTAAACTAAGTCAACTTACAGATTAAACTACATTTAGAGGACTCACAGACAGACGGATTGAGGAGTCCTGTGTCACCAAGGAGTCAGGGACAATTGACATTCTTCCTCTGGCTTCTTAGTTAAGGAATGCTTAGGCTCTTAAGTAAATTTTTACATCCCATGGGACAGGTTTTGATTAGGTGAGATTAATGTCAATCAGAAGGTGTAGGAAGAACAAAAGGAAATAAAAAATCCCCATAATGGTACTCAAACAACAATGATCTCTCCAACACACCTAACAAGTAGTCATTCAGTCTTCCTAGGATCAGGGATCTAGAACTGGAAAGGACCTCAAAGCCCATCCAATCCATTCCCCTCACTTTACTGAGGAGAAAACCAAGGCCCTCTTAAAGACTTCAAGAAGGGGTGAAGCTACAGCCTTTATACAGTGCAATTTTAAGGACCTTCACCACTGTTCTGGTTGCTCTCTTCATAATGTTCTCCTAGTTAAATGGTGTCATATTCAAATAGAAACTGGCCCCTAAACCATACATAAGGAGCCCTGCAGGCCCCATATTGACTGAAAAAGCCACATATTAATATTATCTATGTTTTATTGTAATTTATTTATTTTGTTAAATATTTCCCAATCACATTTTAATCTGGTTTTGAAACAATATGGTGGCTGCCCCAGAATGAAACACAATACTCTAGACGTGGCCTGAGCAGGATAGAATATGATGAGATTATAAATTTCCTTGTTTTATACATTAAGACCTCTTAAATTTGGTGTCTTAACATCTCCTATGGCTGTCATATTACATAAATATACACATGTATATTATACATATAAATGTAACTATATATAAATATGTATTATATATTGGCTCACTCTGAGTTGGCGGTCCACTAACTTGAGTTGCACTGATGATTCATTTCTACCTTTTTCAGACAGCCTTGTTTATGATGCACAGGTTCCTCTTCCTACAGATAAGTTGATTTTTTTGGATCAAAGTGTAGAATTTTGTACTTATCCATATTAACTGTTAAATGGATATGTGGACACATTGCAGTCTGGATGAAGAAATGATCTTTAAGAACTTGTCAAAAACGAATTGTTGACATAGGAATTGAAGTCAAGTTTCTTGACTGTCATAGTCTGTGCTCTATGGTGGGGAATAAAATTCTAGTAACCATGGAGCCAATTAAACTCTAGAAGTTTTCTACCACCATAACAACTCCAGGGAAATGCTCCTCTTTTTTTCACAGGCACCATTGTCCTACTATGAGATACTATATCCCAAAAGTCTTTGGAAGTAGATCCTCTCAATCCAGAAATTTGCCCCCATTTGAGTAGGCAAGGGCTTTCTGGACTATATCTCCCAGAAGGTTTTAGGACAAAGCATGTATTCACTGGAAGGCTTCCCTGGGACACAGGTATCTCACAACTAGAATCTGAAAGTATATAATTAAAAGTGTTTTAAAAATTATATAAGCACTATACAAATGTGTAGCATCTCCTTACTCAAGGAATTATAACACAACTTGAATGAAATCTTCAGTGTGTTATGACATGAGGAGGAACTGAAATCTCTGAAAAGGAAAGAAGGATTCAAGAGTACTGGGGAATAGTTAAAGGTCCTAAGCGCAACCCCTGCAGAAAGAGAGATCCAAGCATCAGAGAGGAGAGGTAAGTAGCACCCATCAAGTCCACCCCAGCCTCCTTACCTAAGCAACTTCAAACAGAGGGAGAACCAACAAGAAAAACAAGAAAGATAAAAGAGACTGGGGCCAGGGAGGTGGGGAAGGGGAAAAGGAAGAATAGCTGTATAAGGATGAGGCTGTAGCTTTCTGTGTTTGCCCATAACAGCAATGGTGATACTCCTACTCCCCCATCTCTTCATTATGGCTCTCTCACTGAGCCTGTATCCTATTCCTTTACTCTCTCTCTCTCTCTCTCTCTCTCTCTCTCTCTCTCTCTCTCTCTCTTTCTCAGTAATTGGGGTTAAGTGACTTGCCCAGGGTCACATAGCTAGCATCAAGTGTCTGAGGCAGGATTTGAACTCAGGTCCTCCTGACTCCAGGGTGGGTGCTCTATCCTCTGCACCACCTGGCTGCCCTGATTCCTTTATTTCTCAACAACAACAAAAGTTGTTCCTTTTCTATAATGGCCATGTACTTCCAAAAAGAAACTAGTTTCTCTAAGATAATCATTCAGTATGTGAAAGTGTGTGTACCCAGCCTTGGGGGGATTAAAAACAGTAACTGAGAGGGGCAGTGGTTGCTCTGGGACAGAGAAAGAGTGGGGAAGTTCTCTTTTCAATTTCCAGGGCTACCATCTGGGGACTAGAGATGAGCTAGAGAGATTTCTATAGATACTTATTAGATCTATATTCTATAGATACCTATTATTATAGTTTCCCAAGTAGGGAAAAGATTAAGTGAATCTGGACTCAGACACAAAATGAGCTAACAGTATTCTGATGGGAAGAGGTCTGGTAAGCAAGGAAGAGTTAGAGTAGATTTCCACTGGACCCAAGCAACTCCCATGTCCATTGGTCTCTCTAGATAGGTTCAGTGAAAGAACCACTTATCCTCCACATGGGTGAAATGGGAAAGTCAGGCCTAGGGAATACTTGAAGGGAGGAGCTGGGAAATGGTGACTAGGCCTATTTGAGCATGGGAGCCAGAGTGTGCCTAGTTTTTCTTTCCAGTTAAATAATTCTTACTCCCACTTCTGTTATAAATGTAAGATAATATTGTTACTATTATAATTATCTTAATTAAATTCTTGAATATCTGCACTGTGAAATCTTAACCTCTATCCTTTGAAGAAGTTTGGTCTCAAATTTTTGAGCTTCAGTAAAAGTATTATTAAACTAAAGAAAATGGAAAGGTATGGTAAATAGTCCTCTGTGAAAAAAAAAGGAAAAAAAAATTGATAGTCCTCCGTGAAAATATAATCTTTAATGTAAATTCAAAATTTAGCCAGTTAAGTCTCCTGGATTACTTGTGCAATGGGATGAAATAAATGAAATCCATTTTTTAAAAAAAACTATCCAATAGTTACAAATTCTTCTCCCACCAAACCTCTGACTTTATTTAAAATCAGTTAAATAATAGAATGTATTGGATCTGGAGCTAAGAGACCTGATTTCTGTTCCTGGCTCTCTCACCAGCTAGGTTAGTATGACTTAAATAAATAACTTAATCTTTCAATGCCTCAGTTTCTTCATCTGTGAAATAAAGAGGATTAGATGATCTCTAAGGGTTTTTTTTCCTAGCTCTAAACCTCTATGATTCTACAACATGAAGAAGTTATGTCTATCTTCTTCACTGATCCTATTAATGTCTAGTAAAATTGTCAAAAGATAGGAAGTAAGGGGTACAAATAAGACAATCGAGAGATGAAATGCAATCCAACAGTTATCCAAAACCTGCTAGCGGTGTTAAACATCATACTAAGGCCTGAGGGAAATGTAAAGACGAAAAAGGACAAGTTTCTCTCTTTATAGAGCTTATAATCTTAGGAAAGAGTAAGACACGAACACAAATAATTATAGTTATATTTAGAGGAATTGGGCTCTGTCCCAAAATGTAATCAAAGAAAGTAAGGGGCAGATAACTGAGATGTTAAACTAACTGAAGACATGTGTCTATGACCTGTATACCTTAATGAAATAAGGAAAAGTTTGTTTGATTCAATTAGAAAGCAGACTACTGGCTGGACTAAAATTGACTCCTTAAAAACTTATTCTCACTAGCTCTGGAAACCAACTCAGGCAGGAACCAGCAGATGAGGAAGAACCTGACCCCTGAGAGAGAATCCTCTGGGAAGGAAAAAAAGGAATTTCTCCTTCCCCTGCCATCAGTTTTGCCTCTGAGCCACTCACCCAGTTTGGGAGTTTTTGAGGTAGAGATGAGAGTTTGGACACATACAATCTTCTGTCAGACATGTGCAGAGAAAGGCAATGACTTGAAGAAAAAAAAATTTCAGGGACTGTCAGAGAAAAGATTCAATGGAGAATTAGCCACGGCAACCGAGGATTTTGGCTGCAGAGAGATGTAGACCATAGACCCTGGGAGCACAGCTCAGCAACTGGCTGATCGGACACACTACACCCAGGTAGGGAACTATGTGAGAGGGAAAGGACATCAAAACCTTGTAGTACAGGGAGTATGAGTTGCCTTGGCTGTAATGTTCCCTACATGTGTTCCCTTATACCATTATGCTCTCTGAATTTGTGCCACTCTTCCCATGGATACTCAGGATATCTATGAGATAGCACACTGTGTCTTAAGGGGGAAGGGGGATTGGGAAAGGAGGGAGAATGTTTTCTAGCTATCCTTCTTACCATCCCATCTCCATAGGAAGCCTTTGCTTCAAGCTAATTGCATCTACTGACTATTCAAGGTAAGCAATGGTAGAGGCTCATGAGCTGTAGAGTTTTAGGAGGAGTGCAGACCAACAGGGTAACAGTAGAACAGAATGGTAGCCATCCTCTAGGAATTCCACCTGTTAAGTGTGAGAGTTGTAGGAGTATCCCAGAAGGGATACCACATATAAATATGAAAATATGGCAAATTTAATGAAATATGCAATAAGAGACTTAAAGGTGGTGATTAAATATCTGTACACCTAGACTCCTGGTTGTGAGTGGCATTGTACCTATTTATTCAAGCCCTGGAACACTGCAGAGCTTCCTAAATGAGATGCATAATCAATCTACCAAAAAGCAAAGCACTGTCCTAGGTGCTGGAGATACAAAGACAAAAATGAAACAGCTTCTGGTTTTGAGGAGCATATACTCTATGGGGAAGTAAGGGGATGACATTATGTACATAATTAAGTATACACTGAACATTAAAAAATAGAAGTCAACCTTGGGAAGGAGGACATTAGCCCTTGAGGAGGAAATCATGAAAAGCTTTATATAGAGCCAAGGTGTCAAATTCATCACTGGGCAGTAGATCCAACCAAATTAAAATGTGTTTGAGAAATGTTTAACAAAATTACTAAATATACAATCCAACACAGATAATGTTAATTTGTGGTTTTTTAAGTCAATATGTGGCCAGCAGGGATCCTTTCTATTTGATACCACTAATGTAGAGGGTGAGTTACTTGAGCCGAATCTTGAAGGAAACAAGGGATTTCGAGAGGCAGAGGTGAAGCAGAAGTGCATTCTAGGCATAGGAAGACACCAATGCAAAGGATGTGATATTTTGTAAAAGACCGTCATTACAGTACAGCAGTATCTATTGAGAGTCTCTGCCATGCTGGCTAGGCTAGTTTTTCCCCTAAAAGGCAAAGAAACCATCTTCTAGACCACGGCTGTCCAACCTTAGGCTATCTTAGGGCCACATTAAAATAAAATAATTATTCAAGGGCCACACCCAGAATAAAAAATACAGTACACTAAGAGAAAGTGGGGAAATGCGCATTATGAGGTTTTATTTAAATATGTTAAGTTGGAGAGATCTATGGGACATCCAGTTTGAAATTTCCAGTAGTGAGAGTTTGACCACACAGGAAAATCCAAGTAGATGAAAACTATTATTGTCCAGACAAATCAGTTGGATGGAGCTCATCCATTAGAACATTCACCTTACACTGATACTGAAAATGGGCAAAGCTGGGCCTAGAATGGAAGAGGAGTGATAGAGCAATCTGGATTGCCTTTGGGAAACTGTGAAGGAATTTTGATGGCCTTGTGTCTCCCTGAAACAAAGAGCAGTTGTTTTTAACTTTCAATATTCTGCCAATGATATTGTCTGGCTGTCAGTCATGGAATAGAATTGAAATTGAGGGTCACTCAAAAGGCAACAAATAAGCAGGCTGCAACATATTATGAATGGAGAAATATGCAAAAATGGCATAAAAGATGTCATCAAAGAAATGTATGATCAGGAAAAAAAAAAAAGGATGAGCAAGATGGGCCGGTCATGAAGACAGAAAAGGATCATTGAAGGACATGTATGTTCCATTGGCATTCATTTAGAATTTAGGTGCATACTGACTAGTCTGCATCGTACAGACATAGATCGATTGAAATTTCCTTGAGATATGTGTATTTGTCTTAAATGGGTGCGCCTACTTGTAGGTCACCCATTCTTGCAATAAACGTCCTTCCTGAATTTGTGAATTACCAAGACCATGGAGTTCTTGGTAAGACACTTGTTCAGCAGGGAAGGGGGGGAAGGGCGGGAGGAAAGGGAGAGATAGGATGTCACATACAAGGAACATAAGGTAGGTCATTTTGGTCACAGTAATGTGATATCAGCCTGGAAAGATAGCTTGGAGCCAGCCTGAGAATAGCCTTAAATGTCAAACAGAGAGGAGTGAGTATTTGATCTCAGAGCCAGTAGATAGCCAGTCACTAAAACTTCTTGAGCTACTAAGTGCCATGCTCACTTGTTCTTTAGGAACAGGAATTGGGCAGGTGTGTTTGGATGGATTGGCCAGGGGAGAAAATAATTAGGAGGATATTTTGTTAGTCCACATGAGTGGGGATAAGCTTAACATCTAATATATTTTGGTCTCTTAAGAGACTCATGTCAGTCAGTCAATAAATATATATTAAGCATCTACTATGTGCCAAGCACCCCACTAAGCCCTAGAGATACAATGGCAAAAGAAAGTCCCTCACAGTCTAATCTAATCAACAAGCAAACAAATACTCTATTTACAAACAAACTATATACAGGATAAATAGGAAATCCTCAATAGAGGGAAGGCACTAGAATTAAGAGGGATTGGGGCAGGTTTTCTGTAAAAAGTAGGATTCTATCTGGGGCTGGAAGGAAGCCAGGGAAGCTAGGAGTCAGAGATGAGGAGGAAGAGCATTCCAGGCTTGAGGGACAGCCAGGGAAAATACTCCAAGCCAAGAGATGGAGTGTCTTATTTGTGGAATAGTAAGGTCAGTGTCACTGGATCAAAAAGTCCATGGGGTGGGGAGAGGTATAAAAAGACTGGAAAGAGGAGGGGAAGTTAGGTTATAAAGGGCTTTGAATGCCAAGCAGTAGGTTTTGAATTTAATTCTGGAGGTGATAGGGAGCCAACCAAGTTTACTGAATATGGAGGTGATATGATCAGACCTGTGTTTTAAAAAAATCCCTTTGGTAAATAAATAGAGGACCAACTGGAGTGGAGAAGAAATTTGTGCTGGGGACAATAGCAAGCAGGCTGTTGCAGTAGTCCAGACCTGCAGACTCATAGGGTCTGCATTAGAGTAGTGGAAGCATTAGAGGGAAGAAGGGAGTAAATTTGAGAGATGCTGCAAACATGAAATCAACAGGAAAGATTGGGGGTGTGGAGGAGGTAAGAGGTAGTAAGGAGTTGAAGAGGACACCTAGGTTGTGAGCCTGGGAGACTGGGGGAGGGGCACCATGACAGTAATAGGAAAGTGTAGAAGGGGGAAGGTTTTGGGGGAAAAACAATGAGTTCAATTTTGATCATGGTAAGTTTAAGATGTCTACTGGACCTCCATTTTGAGACATATGAAAGGCAAGTGGAGATCAGCAGAAAAGTTAGGGATGGATAGGTAGATCAGAGAATCATCAGAATAGAGATGATAAGTAAATCCAGGGAACTGATGAGATTATCAAGTGAAGTATATAAAAGTAAAAAAAAAAAGAGGGCCTAGTACAAATTCCTGTTGTTAGTGGGAGTGACTTGGATTAGGATTGTTAAACTGAAAGTTTGGTTAAAGGAAGCAAACAAGCTAGGTGATAGAAAAAAATTCATATTGCTTATTTATTTATTCATTCCCTTTAAACTTAGCAGATACATGCATGCATGGAGTCAGACCTGAATCTGACTGCCTGAACAGAGGCATGAGAAAACTTATATACATTATTTTTAGCAGACTCATAAGTCTGTGTTACCTCACTTTTATGATCCCCATGTATGTTTAACCATGATACAAGAAGAGGATTTTCCTTAATGGAATAGATTTGTAAATACAATAAGATAAGAGTGTTGACAAGGGTCAGTTGAAACTACAACCTAGTGTTTCATTAACATTCCATAACATAGTATATACCTGTAAAATGTTAAGTGAGGTAGTCTCTCTCGGGATTAGGGCCTCATCCTTTAATGGTTAACAGGGGAAAGACTGTTCTTAGGTCAGCCGGATCTGGCCTTGTTGATAGAGAAATGATATTCTCTGAGCTAACTTTAGAGAACAAAGAAGACCAGGTCCAGGCTCTTCTTCCACGTGATCATTAATTCAGGCTCTGGGTCTGGTTAAAATCAAAAATGATATAAAATGGTATGAAATGTTCCACAGGATCCAGCAAAGAAGACTGAAAAGGCATGGTCAAATAGGAAGGAGGAAAATTAGGGGATAATGCCTAGAGAGAAGGGAGTATTAAGGAAAAGAGGATGAGTGACAGTGTCAAAGGCTGAATATAGGTCAAAAAAATAAAGATAGAGAAAAAGCTATTGAATTTGGCAATTAAAAGATTATTGGTAACTTTGGAGGGAGCAGTTTCTGTGCAATAATGAGGAGAGGAAGTAGAGGTTCTATTTTAGAGAACCTTCTCAAGTTTAGCTACCAAGGGCAAAAAAGAGACAGGATGATAGTGGGGTTGATATGGGGGTGGGAAGGGTGGTAAGATAAGAAAAAGGTAAGAGAGTTACTAGTACTGGGGAGATGGCTTGGGAAAGAACTGAGGGGTTGAGGGATTAGAAGTCATGGTGTGGATGAAGAATAGGATTTGGCAAGGGAAGGCAGAGGCAAAGGATGACAGAGGATAAGATAAGGTATTGGAGAAGATAGGATAGAATGGGATTATTTGTGCCAGTGCAGGGGTTTGTCTTGACAAGGAGCATGGACACCTCTTTGGAGAAGACAGGGGTGAAGGAAGAGGTAGTGACAGCAGGCTTCAGAGGGATTTGATATCAGGAACAGGGGAGGAGAAAGCTCACAGCAAATGGCCTCAATTTTTAAAATAAACTATGAGACAAAGTTCTCAGCTAAGAAAGAGAGTGGAGCAAAGGGGAGCCATGGAAGGTTTAAGGAGGAATGAAAAAGTTTGGAAGATTCATTCTGGAAAATGGGATAGGATTTTATAAGGGAAGGTATAGAAAGATTGCCTGGCAAGCAGTAAGGGCCCAGTTGAACTTGTGCAACATAAGTTTATAGAGGACCCGAATCAGAATGGTTGTGATTTGCTCCACCTTTGTTCATCAGAATATGTATAGGAGTGAAGGTGGTGGATGACAGGAATCATTCAAGGCTGAGGTTTGGCATGGCAGAATCAATATTATATCATGATCTCATTGCGACACGATAAGGGGACCAGAGACTGAAGACAAGTGGATAGAATAGAGTAAACTGGTTCATGGGGGTGGAGGGTGTAAGATAGGGAAAAAGAGAAGACAGTTACTAGTACTGGGGAGATGGCTTGGGAAAGAACTGAGGGGTTGAGGGATTAAAGGTCATGGTGTGGCTAAAGAATAGGATTTGGCAAGGGAAGGCAGAGGCAAAGGTGGGAAGCCAAGGGATTATGGCCAGATAAAGGCATTTCAGGGTTCTTGAACATGGAGATACATTTGTGAGTGACTGCAAGATCAAGGCAAGATCGATGACCATCTTTTTGTGTGGCTGAAGAGATTCGTGGCAAGTGTCATGGGTGGAGGAACTGGGCAGTTAGGGTGCTTGACATAGTGTAAATATGTATATTTAAGTCCCCTGGTATGAAGGCAGGAGTTGGGGAGGAGAGAAAGGTTGTGATGTAGGTATTGAACTCATTGAAGAAGGAAGGGGGTATGTCCTGAAGGTCTACAGACAACAGCTACCAGGATTTTGATTGGGTGGAAAATATGGAATCATAGGGAAATCAAAGTTGGAGAAGTTATTTCATGACAGAGGTAGCGGGAGATCAAGGACATGACAATGAGGATCATGGAGTATTCCAACTTCCCTGCCTCAGGCAGTGAGCCAAGGAGAATGAGTAAAGTGAAGCCAGTACTGGAAAGGGTGGCTAGCGAGGCTGTCATCAAGGAGGAGTCAGGTGCAGTGACCACCAGAAGATGGAAGGAGTGGGAGAGGAAAAGATTTGAGATAAATGCTGGCTCCTTTCCCTGCTGTGGAACAGGCATTTCAGAGGGCACAGTAGAAGGTTTTGGTTGGGTCTTTGGGGTGGAAGAGTTGAGGGTGATGGGAGATAAGGAATTGGGCATAGGGGATGGGGAATGAAGCTTAAATGATGCCCTAAAGGGGTTCAGAATCATTGGCTTGTGTAGGGTATGATCAGGTGTGAGTACGTTAATCATTAAGGTGAATGTATGTGAGAATCTTAGAGGTAACTGATCTTTAGTGGAGGTAAATATGATCTGCCAAGCTCTGAATTCAAGGAAGATGCCTCATTATTGTTGGCTGAATTGTAACATGGCTCTCTTGAATTTTAGGGGCAAGCATCCCATGGAGCTTACAAAAGAATCCATTTTCTCTATAAAATTGGATTTATATGCTCTTCTTCTTTTCATTTTTGTTTTTCTCTCCCCATCATTTCTCCCTCATTTCTAACTTCCTCACTCACTTCATAGTCACATCCTCTCATCCCATTCCTCCCCCATCTTATTGCTTCCTTATTTATTATTTCCCTTTCATTCTACTGCCTTATTCAAACTCATGATTTCCACTTTTCCTCCCTTTTCATTTTCCCCTTTTATTAATTTCCTGATTCCCTATATACTCACTGCAGACTCTTTGAGGATGCTGTCCAGGGCAGGATGCTCTTTTGTCTCCATTTTCTTCTGTGGATATTTCAGAATTTGTGATTCCCATATCCAAAACAAATTCAAGAGAGAAATAAACAGGCAAACTCTAGGCTTTTCTTGTCTAACTATGCTGGGCATAGTTAAGAATAGAAAAGTATTATTCCCTCCTTCCCTGAAGAACAGCATATGATTTGCTGCTTAGTGAAACTTGCTTTTCTATCCGTGGAATCTCAGTGGAATGCTAGGACCCCTCTTGCCTCCCCCCCCCAAAAAAAAGAGCTATCGAGCTCGGTCTCTCTCTCTGTCTCTCTCTCTTTTCTCAGCACAAAGTTGCAATGAAGCTTAAAATACTTTTCAGGACAATTCTTCTTCCGGTGCTTAAAGGGCTAATCAGGCTAGAATCAGCTCTGGCCTAAAGACACAAGGTCTAAAGCACCTGGAAGTGCTTACGGTAATCGAAATGGGCTGTTCTTCAGTTCTTTCTTGGTAGTGGATACAACAACGTTCTAGGTATTGATGACTGGTTATCTGAGAAGTGGGATGGAATTAAAATTCAGAGAGAGAGGAACTGACCCATAAAATATAACATTAAAACTTAATGCTCTCAGGATGATAAGGATGATTGCCCCCACATTATGGTAGGGTTCTTGAGGTGGGGGGCTTTTTTAGGTGGAACAGAGAGAGGGAACAGGGAAGGGCTGAATGGAATGATGCCTACATGTATTGTGGTCCTGTGTGGTAATCAGGAAGTTGGGTCAGTTTATCATCAGATGGTACTTCCTGTTTGTGTGATTAACCTGAATCCTCCGGGACAAAAACTTTAGGCAAAGCTTTGAAATTCTCAATCAATCTCTACATTACCATAACAAACACAGCCTTCTACAGGTAGAGGACATAACTAAAATCCAGTTTCAAGGGTAAAGGTTAACAATTACAACCTTCCTTTATTCAAGGTCACCTAAATAATTCTGAGTTTCATAGATAGAAATGGGACTAGACATATGTCCTTCTGATGGAATCCATAGGAAAAAACATCAAGAGAAAAGGGATAAATTGGAAGGAATTAGATGACCTATAATTTGAGAAGTCATAAAAGTCATGCTCATTTCTTAAATACTAAGGAAGCAGGATAGTATAAGATTTTTAAGTTGAGAGATCAAGTCTGCCCAGTACAAAGCAGGTCTAGGACAAAACCCAAGTATCTTGCCTCAGAGCTCTAAGCACTAAAGCTCCCCCATCAGGAAACCCCTTCTGACACTTTCCCCCCATGTTGTAGAGGGTATGAACCAAGAGGAAAGTTGGTCCATAATAAGCCTAATAATTTTAGAAGTTTGATTAAATTTCTCACAGTAAGTTTGGAGTTGCTCATTGATATATCTCAATGACATAATTGAGGACATCTCCCTGACGGCATTTGTAGAGTGGCCAGGACCATTGACTCTTAATGATGATAATAATATTATATTAAATGTGAAACCCCAATAAGAGCCGGAGCCTGAACTAATCAAACAGAAGAGTCTGGACCCAACAGCTTCTTGGTTCTCTGAGTAATTTAGAAAATGCCTCTTCTTATGTCAACAAGCCCACATGGGGCTGATTTAGGAGCATTCTTTCCTCTGTCCATGGCCATTAAGGGTGAGAACCTTGACCCTAGACACTGTCCTGAATAATGTGACTTTTTCTTTTCTTAATATTTTACGGGCATATACTGTTACACCCAAATTGAAGCCCACCATTAATCCCCTTTATATTTTTGTCTTTGTCTCTGTCCACACTCTGTAATGGCTTGAAACAGCTTAAGGCATAGTGCTGGGAAGATTGCCCAAGGCTAGTCCCCTGACCCCCTCCCCTTCTCCCCTGATTCAGCATTCTGTATATTCTCTCTACATCAGCATTATGTGCAAGGATCAGTTTCAGGGTAGGGTATAAATTTATCTTAAGGAAGGACCACCCTGTTACCAAATAGGGTCCCCATACCCTGGTTTATGGCATAACTATTCTGCTGACCAAGCTAGGTCCCTCCACCCAACACATAGCTGATCAAGTAGGGGGTACTTTCTGGGAAATTCCACCCCGGGAGGGCCACCCATTCTAGGAAGCTGACCACCCCGGGAAGGCCACCCTTGTCACAGGATGGTCGCACCCCTGTATCCTCGCACCATATTCCCAAAATTAGCCCTGAGCTATGGATCTAACCAATAGCTGATCTTTGCTTCTGTAAGTCATTGCTTCTGCTAGCAACCCTCCCTAATTGTATAATTGTGGTTTTTGCCTTTATAAGCCTGTAAGTCCCTCAGTTCAGGACTGCCTGATTTGAGTGTACTTTGAGTATGAACTCCAGGTAGTCACGTGCTTGGCCAATAAATCCATACTTAAATTTACCTTGAACCCAGGTCTCGTCTCACTGTTATTTTCTACACAACAATACTATGTCATGGAATGTTAATGGTGTGATACTTGAGTAGCCAGCTATTGCTAGAAAAACCCTGCCCCCAGCCCCTAACTGCAAACCCCAGTCTGCATAAGAAGAAAACAGACTGAGTTCCTGCAGTTTGGCAAGTGTCCTGGGCCCCTAAGACCTTTCCAAGGAATGTAAGCTAATTACCAGGAAAAGCCTAACGATCTTTCTTTGTCTAACTTAGTGGGCTGAGAGACGACTCTATCTCGTTTCAACAAACCCAGGTGGAGCATCCCTCGGTCTGCCTATGGCCTTGAAGGATGAAAGCCTCAGCCCCAGATATTCTTTTCAATTATGTGACTGTTCCTAGCTCTTATCTCATGAGTCATGTTGTGGCATGTATGGCAAACTGGACATAGAGATTATGGGTTGTAATTCAGTTGACACTTAGTCAGCTGTCTGATATGTTGTATCTGCAATCTATTAAGGAGTTTACTTTTATCATGGTCATAAAGGGTAGAGGCGTGCCAAGTCTGCAAAATGACATTTCAAGAGATAATTAACCACTGAATCCTGTATTCTCTATATAAACTACCCTTTCACTTCAAACGTGGCCATTGATTTGGGTTCCAGCCCCAATGGCCGCCAGCTAATAAATTCTCCATTTAAAACTTATACTCTGTGGCATGTCTCACTTGCTTCTGGTATAACAATGGTAAATTAAACACAGAGAGCCTGGGTTGTAATTTCAATTGACACTTTGTCAACTCTCTTATCTTACTGTATTTACAACCTATTCCATTAAGGAAAATCCTTTTTTTTTTTGTATCATGGTTAAACATACACGCAGGCCTGCTGAGTCTGCTAAAAATAATCTATATAAGCTTTCTCATTTCTTTGTCCAGG
The DNA here is from genome assembly GCF_011100635.1 of Trichosurus vulpecula. Classification (NCBI taxonomy): domain Eukaryota; kingdom Metazoa; phylum Chordata; class Mammalia; order Diprotodontia; family Phalangeridae; genus Trichosurus; species Trichosurus vulpecula. The sequence continues at coordinate 278,527,647 of NC_050577.1, read as the reverse complement.
CAGTCAGACTTTGTCTGGCTCCATGATCATGTATAAGTGAGCTTTAAGGGAATAGAACTGTATGCATTTTTATATCACCACGTCTGTTTGCCTCCTTTAACCAAACTTACAGGTTGACAATGAACAATTTAGTTACAGCTGAATTAGTGGGAATAATGAATCCCATTGAAGTAGTTGCACTGTTCAAATTCTCACTGCATATTTCTGTTGGGCTGGAACCAATTACTGTATTTTAAATAATCATAATTTCCAATAAGGTGAATTCCCCTTTCACTGGATTCATTATTATATATCTCATTAAGTCTTAGTGATTAAGTCTCAGCATTAGAGATGATTTGATTAGCTCAGTTTACTTTGTAATGGGCTTATAAAAAGGGGATGAAGCTAAGATCAGTTGGGAAGAGACCTAGACACTAGATGGTAAAGCCCAAAGTTGCCTTTTTGCTTAACCCCCAAGAAGATTTTACTTCATTCCCCAAAATGGCAGCTGTAGAGAAGCTGTGGCCGCTTTCTGGCCTAAGAGATGGTAACTACAGAAATGAAGCCCCTGGCTGAGAGGTGAGAGTTCCTAGACTAAGGACTGAACACCTGGCCCCTGAATTTAAGAGATGCAGTAAATCACTGGGCTACCATTCAGAAGAGTTCAACACCAAGAGTTTGCCCTTGGCTACTACCATTAGTTATTCAGGTAATAAAAGCTCAATGGCAATGCTTTCTAGCAACCTCCAGTTTATTTCCCCTGGGGGTCAGTGGTGATGCAAGTCCTAAGAAGGCCTACATATCTCTGGTGTAGAAATTGGGATTCACTGGAATGTGAAAGGTTGACTCTCTAAATAACCCTAAATTCATTTGCCCTTCTACTGCCTGAGGCTAAATCTTCTGGCAAAAGATACTCTTGGTCCTCAAGTAGCTCAAGTTTGTTGCTAGGCTGAGAATAGTACTAAGATCCTAAGTATAGGACATGGGCATTGGGGACACTGGTCTTTAAGTATCCCTGACACTCTGCCTCTCCCCCTTGTATCAACAATCCAGCTAGCAGCTTCTGTAGGCGTGCAAGATCCACCAACAACCAGCACCCAGAAAGCTGCCAACACAGGTCTTTTTGATCTGCTTTACTTAAGGAAAACAACGTTAAGGGGTTAACAATCTTACTTCAATCCAGCATACAAATAACATCTACCTAGTTCAGGGGAAAAAGCCAGCACCCTGAATTACAGACCAAATACAATTCCCAGTTATCCACATCTGGGTGTACAGCTGGAGAGCTCATTAGAACAAGCCGGCCAAGAGTCAGACGCCACTCCTGCTGTGGCTCAGAGCTCCGAGAGAGAATGCTAACCTCTGCACTTATATATCCTGTTCAGGGCCCTCCAGGCCCTGACCTCACCCAGGCTGGGCATGGAGAGGTTCCCCACCCCCAATATCACATCAGATACAAATCAGTGGCTCCCAATTGTCTCAGTGCTGAGAAATACAAAAACATCCCACTTTATCTGCCCCATTCAAACAAAGGCCAGAATCATTAAAGGTCAACAGCAAAAAGTCCTGCCTTAATTACTATTATACCACTCAATCATGAATTGGCCCAACGAGCCAAATTCCTGGTTAGCACTCCAGGCCAGCCCTACTTACCCCTGCTTTGTATATTCTGCTAAACAGATTATTTTTTAGAAAGTTGTTATTTTTCTCAGTCCATTGTTGGAGTGGGTCTCCAACTATTTTCATTTGTAGCATCATCATTTCATTAAGATTCCTCAACTTCAAACTACCAAAAAATACTTTATAGAACTAGAAAAAATAATAATAAAATTCATCTGGAAGAGCAAAAGGTCCAGAATTTCAAGGGAATTAATGAAAAGAAATGCTAGGGAAGGTAGCCTAGCCATACCAGATCTTAAATCGCATTATAAAGCAACAATTATCAAAATTACTTGGTACTGGCTAAGAAATAGAGTGGTGGATCAATGGAGTAGGTTAGGTACACAAGACACAAGAGTCAATGACTATAGTAATCTACTGTTTGATAATCCCAAAGACCCCAGTTTAAGAACTCACTGTTTGACAAAAACTGTTGGGAAAGCTGGAAAATAGAATGGCAGAATCTGGGCATAGACCAACATCTAATACTGTATACCAAAATAAAATCCAAATGGGTACACGATTTAGATATAAAGGCTGATAGCAAATTAGGAGAGCAAGGAATAGTTTACCGGTCAGATTTATGGAGAACAGAGGAATTTATGATCAAACAAGAGTTAGAGAACATTATGAAATGCAAAATGGATAATTTAGATTACATTAAATTGAAAAGGTTTTGCACAAAGCCAATGCAACTAAGATTAGGAAGGAAGCAGAAAACTGGGAAAGAATTTTCACAACCAATGTCTCTGATAAAGGTCTTGTGTGGGACAAGAAATCAAATAATGGGAGAGGCACCTCTAGGTAAAAGCAAAGTGAATTTATTTTACAAATCTCGCGATATTTGGGGGTCACCTCCACTAGGAAACTAGTAGAGGGAGACAAGGTACACAGGAAATGCACCAACAGATATACCATTAATGCAAAGATTCCCGCCCACCTCTATCCCTCCTCACCATTGGCTGGAAGGTGGGCTTACAATCTAGGCATGAAAATACAGAGCCAATCCATATATACTTTCCTTATTTGGCTACTGATGTGGCAATGATATGGCTAAAGAATGAGGAAGGAGAGGGGGACCTTGCTGGGGCACAGAACAAACTGCTCACAGGTAGTCCATTATCTCCCTATTTGGTAAAATTCTTGTGCTAGTACTGAGAGAAGGGGAACAGAGGGGCACCTACAGTTTCAGGCCCTGACTTTCCAGCCTCAACTACTCCCTCAGGCATTCCTCATTCCAGAAATATGAGAAGAGAGTAGCCCCTATATTGTTACCCTGTGAAGTCTTCACAAATTATATCCTTCTCACTCAGTCTCATTTCTAAAATATATAGAGACAGGAGTCAAATTTATTAGAATGCAAGTTATTCCCCAACTGATAAATGGTCAAAAGATATGAACTGGCAATTTTCAGAAGAAGAAATTGAAGCTATCTATGGTCATATGAAAAAAAATGACCTAAATCACTATTGATTAGAGAAATGCAAATCAAAACATTTCTTTAGTACCACATCACACCTATCAGATTGGCCAACATGACAAGACAGAAAAATTATAAATGCTAGAGAAGATGTGGGAAAATTGGAACATTAATGCATTGTTGGTAGAGTTATGAACTGATCCAACCATTGTGGAGAGCAATTTGGAACGATGCCCAAAGGGCTATAAAACTGTGCATACATTTTGATCCAGGTCTCTATCCCAAAGAGTTCATAAAAATGGGAACAGGACCCACATGTACAAAACTGTTTATAGCATCTCATTTTTGTGGTGGCCAAGAACTGGAAATTGAGGGGATGCCCATCAATTGGGGAATGGCTGAACAAGTTGTGAGCTGTGTTGTGAGTTGTGGCAGTTACCGGACTTCTCAACCCACAAACACCAAAGACAACAGAGAAAGTTAGTGGGAAAAGCTGGTGGGACAGAGTGAAGGGAGTTCACGGTTCAGCCACCACCCCAAGGGGAGCGGAGGTGGTGCAGTTACAGAACTACAGCTGCAGTTGCTTCTGGCCCCAGGCCCACCTGGTGGGAGGAATTAAGTGGTGGATCTGAGCGTGAGTGCAGAGCTAGCTTAGATCTGAGTCCAGTCAGGGTTGGCGGTTCTTGGGGGAGGAGGAGTGCTGGTGTGGCAGAGCTTGCTGTGTAGCTCTAAAAACAACAGTGCAGCCCCTCAAGCTTGTAACAAAGGACTCTCTACAAGCAGTTTACATTCCTATGTGGAAAGATGATGTGTATGATTCATCAGATCTCGGTATCATAGTTGGTGAAAGGAATATGCATATATATATATATGTGTGTGTGTGTGTGCGTGTGTGTGTGTGTATGTATATATATATACATATGTGCGTCTCTATGTATATATATATGTACGTGTATATATATATATATATATATAGACAGATGGCACAGGGTGAGTTGAATATGAAGGGATGATATCTAAAAAAATAAAATCAAATTAAGGGATTAGAAAGGAATATATTGAGAGAGGGAGAAAGGGAGAGATAGAATGGGGTAAATTATCTCGCATAAAAGTGTCAAGAAAAAGCAGTTCGATAGGAAGGGAAGAGGGGGAAGGTGAGGAAGAATGAGTAAATCTTGCTCTCATTGCATTTGACCTGAGGAGGGAATACCATACACACTCAGTTGGGTATCTTACCCACAGGAAAGAATGAGGAAGAAGATAAAAAAGAGGGACGATAGAAGGGAGGGCAGACAGGGGGAGGAGGTATTCAAAAACAAACACTTTCAAAAAGGGACAGGGTCAAGGGAGGAAATTCAATAAAGGGGGATAGGTTAGGAAGGAGCAAAACATAGTTAATCTTTCACAACATGAGTACTGTGGAAGGGTTTTACGTAATGATACTCATGTGGCCTATGTTGAATTGCTTGCCTTCTTAGGGAGGGTGGGTGGGGAGGGAAGAGGGGAGAGAATTTGGAACTTAAAGTTTTAAAAACAGATGTTCAAAAACAAAAAAAAAATTTTTTCATGCAACTAGAAAATAAGATACACAGGCAATGGGGCACAGAAATTTATCTTATCCTACAAGAGAAGAAGGGAAAGGGGAATGGGAGGGGAGTGGGGTGGCAGAAGGGAGGGCTGAGTGGGGAACGGGACAACCAGAATATATGCCATCTTGGATTGGGCAGGAGGGTAGAAATGGGGAGAAAATATGTAATTCAAACTCTTGTGAAAATCAATGCTGAAAACTAAATATATTAAATAAATTAAATAAAATAATAAAAAAATTATGAGGGCTGAAACACACATACTGTATCATTGCCTCACAGTAATCATCACAGTGTACCATGTATTAAAAGTTACTGCTCTAATAAGTTTACAAATTTATTCAGGGCAGTGGGTATACCTCATTTAACTTCCACACACAGGGCCAATGACAGCAACAATTTCATTGAAACACAATCTAGTACCCATGTTGGGGATAGAGTATGACAGCAGAGTGGGGGAATAACAGCCACGGTGATGTACAGAAGGAACTCTGAATGCCCCTAAATCACTACAGCAGCAGTGAAGGCCTGGCAGGAACCCTGGAACAGTGGGTAACTGGGCTCTGATTGGTGATACCAAAGATTAACTGCCAGTCAGTATAATGAAATGGATGGAAGTACATACAGGCTGGCCCTACTTGAAACTCTTAGTATGGATCAGCTTGATAGTGAGAACAAAAGTGGTGCTCCTTTAATGCTCTGGTGTAAGAAGGCAAGATACCTCAGAAGAAATCAGAAATATGAATGTTGGAAAGGCTTTAGTGCACTAAAGCAAACAAAACACAATTACACGTACTCTAAAAAAATGAAACTAAAAGTGAAACCTCCTCAGCATTCCCTCTCCGTGGCATTCCTCCCTCAGGCTGAAGAGGGTGGACAAAACTGTAAACAGATCTCACCAAGGGCTTCACACTACTTTTTGTCAACAATACCATTAGCTCCAAGTCAAACATTAATGTATCACTGTAGGGAAATAATAAAAAATAATTTTATCCTTAAACTTAAAATAAATGAACTAAGAGATGAAATTATTAAATTACTAAAATCTAAAAAAGGAAAAATTAAATATCCTAAGTTCACTATTTTTCATGGACCGATAGGCAACAAATCCCCACACTATATATAGGTACAGAGCTCAAAACTGGAACCAGACAGCAAATGTCTGACTATAACACTGACCCATAAAAACTTAAGAATCTGTTTTAATAGTTGTCACTATACCAAATACTTGTACTATCCAAGGTACGTGGAATAAAAAGGTTTCAAAGTACAGTGACCTAGTAAGGATCAAAGTCACATATGAACAGGATGAGGTGAGTATTATCTCCATTGTCCTGTCTGCTACTAAGAGTTATACCAAAGACACTTTCAGTGAGCCTACAAAGGATATATTTATATCCCAATACTTTTATTCAACTATAAAAAGCAGTTATTTTGTCCATCTATGCAATAGTCTGTAGAACACTGACTATAAAGTAATAACAGGTTAGTAATTTGTCTCAGGGTTGTTTTCTTTCTGAACTATGTTTAAATAAAAGAGAGAAAAATGAGATAGTAATATAAATACTAATAGCAGGATAGTAACTTGTCCTAGGTCTGTTTCTATTTTAACTTCATCAATAATTTTAAGAGGAAGATTACTATTATTGTTATTATTAAAAATTTAACTGAGGGGAAATTCCCATACTACAAATACAAACTTCAAAATATGCTTGGGAATTTAACACTTGGCCTAGTAATTATAGAAAAAAATTAAAAACAATATTTTCAATACATGTCACCATCTGAAAAGCTTTCAAATATTGAGATCTAGCAAAAGAAATAAAAATCATGATGGAACAGTAGGAGGCAACATATATCATCCCCACTCTTCCTACCAGTAGAGTTATCCCAAAAATGCTTGCAGTGAGTTTAAAGATGCACTTATATCCCAACAGTCTTACTCCATTACAAGAGGGACTCATCTTATCCAGCTGTTTAACAGTCTGTGGAACATTACTTTCCCTCCACATGTTTCTATCTAAACTTCATCAGAAAAGACAACAGTAATTGATGCTCATACTCTGTTAAGCTTTGCAAAGCACTTCACATACAGCCTTAATCCACATAACTCCTTCAAACTAAGTACTACAGGTATTAGCCGCATTTTAACAGATGAAGAAACTGAAGCTTATACGTTAGGTGACTTGCTCAAGGCTAATCACAAGGCTAATAAGTATTTAAGAGAAAGTGTTCCTCAGATAGTAAGCACTTAATATTTATTGAACAGAACTGGAAACCTTTTTTGTTCTGCTTTCAAATATTCACCAAGACAGCTCCACTTTCCAAGCAGATTTTCCTATTTGGAAAGGATACATTTACTGACCTATGTGAATATTTAGCAGTTCTATTTCTCGCTGTAAAATGATTTTCTTGAATAAATCAATCCCAGGAGTTTGAATGATGTGAGCCAGTTTTCCTAGGGCCTATTTGTCCCTGGATGAGTCCAGCATTAAGCTTCCAGATCCCTAAAGCTAATGAAGCTCAAGAACAAGTTAATAGAAGCCTCGAAGGTTTCTGTATCATCAACCTTTACCTAACATCTTGCCTATAGCTATTTTCAATACATAAACAGTTCACTCTTTAGTTAGATGGAAAATCTGGTTAACCAGAATATTTTATTTGTCAATTAGTAAGACTCTCAAATAGTTCAATAAAAGATAGCAATGGCATGGTAGCAAAGCCTCAGTCCTAGCTTTGCCATTAACGAACAACTAAGTGCTTCTGTTTTCCTTCATGTCTAAGTTACGGTAGTCAGAAAAGATAATCTCAAAGATTTCTTTCAGTTCTTAAACATTCTGATTTTAAAAAACAGCACAAAAAAGGATGGTGACCTTTTCACCCTTTACCTCCTCCAGGAAGCCTACATGGATTCCCACAGTTGTAAGTACCCCCTACCCCACGGGAATTATTTTGCACATATTTACTTATCTGTGTACATGGCATTTATCTCAACAGAATTTAAGTTCCTCAAGGGCAAGGACAATTTCATTTCTGTATTTGTATCTCCAGAGTCTAAATGCTGCCTATTATCAAAGAAAGGACTTAATGAATGCTCACTGTATTGAATTAAATTCATTTATCTCCCAAAACATAGGCCTGGCTATAATAACTGTGGCACAATGGATAGGGAGGTGGCATAGGGGACAGGAAGACCTGGTTTCAAGACTTTTCCCTGACAAAGACAAGTTATGCGACCATAAGTCACAACCTTTCAGTAGCTCCAGGTAACCTTCTCAGACTCTAATTTACAAAGAGATATCAATCTACATCGATAAAGGGAGTAATGGTCTGAGGAGAAAACAACTTATTTTCAACCATAAATTCATACTTTCTTCTCCTGGCTCTAAGTATATCTTGACCAAACAGTAAAGAGTTATTAAGGAAAAAGTACTATCATAAGTACTGTATCTAAAACAGAACCTTTACAAAGCAACAATTATAGCTCATATTTCTAATTTCTCAGAGTACTTTCCTCACAATGCTAGCCAAGAAGTTATTTTAATGTCATATTCTTCTTTTCCGAATAATTTGTCTGCATCTCTCTTTTATGTTATAGGTGAAATTTTGGAGCTCTATATATTAACATCATGGTTTTATATTTCACAGAGATAAAAGGAGAATCCACATATTTTTTAAACAGAAAACTGCAAATCAGTAGATTAGCACTAAGAAACCTAATCTGACATTGTAATAAGATCAAGGTGCTTTACAAATAGCAAATTCAATAGAATCGATTTATTCAAAGCCAAATTGGTTATTGGTGATCATTATAATAAAGGCAGGACTAAAGTTCCTATGCACTAACTGAAGACTAATACAAGACAGAGAAGATGAGAAAAACTTTGAGTAACATTTTATATAAATAATTGACGTGAATTATATATTTTTATAATCACTGGTGGTCTCTAATCAATTATTTAATCAATGAGCATTTATTAAGTGTCTGTTGTGTGCTAGACACTGGGGATACAAGAACAAAAATGAAAGTCTTTGCCCTCAAGGGGCTTTATTTAAGGAACACTTTGTTGATCCTAGTTGAACTGCTCTATGTCCTTAAAACTTCATTTCTCCCCCTTCTATATTTTTTGGTGTAGTCTCAAACTGGCCTTCATCCTGTTCTTCACCTGGGACACTCCATCTCCCATCTCTGTCTTTGCACTGGTCACCCCATATGCCTGTAATGCACCCTCCTTCCCTATGTCCACCCCACAGAGTCCTTCTCTTCTTGGAGGATATCCTGTAGAAAGCCTTCACTGATCTCCCAACTACAAATGTCCTCCCTCTCAAACCAGGATTGTATTTAACTACTTTGTACATATTAGAATTTATTAACTTCAAACTTATGCTGCACATATATGTACTTTCTATAAGCTTCTTTGTAAGGAGGAATTGTTTCATTCTTTGTACTGAACACTGAGAACTTCATCATGGTTAAAAACAGTAAGCTATTCCGAGTGGCATTATGGTGTAGAGGAAAAAGCATCACACTTATACTAGGAAGACTTGGGTCCCCTTGACCTGATTTTTCACTAAATCTGTGACTTTTACCAAGTCAACTAATATTTTTTAACTTCTTCATTTTCAAAATAAGGTTTGTAGAGTGGTTAATTTTTAACATTCTCTCCAATTCTAATTCCTATGATCCTACTAGAAAGCTATCTGAATAACCCTTTACTGCAAGGGCATTATTCTGTTCTTTCTCGCATCCCCCATAATGTCTTACACATAGAAGCCCCTCACTTATCAATATCTACTGAATAAATAAATGAAGATAATGATGATAAGGGTTTTATTCCTGATCTGTGGAGAAGGCTATAGAGATTCTTGCTCCTGTAACCTTAAGTCTCATCAGAATGACTAAATTCTAGTAAATACTATAAAAATCTTACCTTCTTTGGCTTCATTTAATTTTCCCAGAGCTGTTCTTGTAGTATCTCTTCTGGCAAAAGCCTTCAAATATGAACCGTCTAACAGTATAGCTTGTGTACAGTCTTTTTCGGCCTCTTCATACCTAATAAACACAGTTTTACAATTCCCAAATTCAGCTTTTAAAAAAATCTTAAAAGATTACATGAATAATACAATTTAAAATGAAATACCAATCAAGAGTATTCACACTTGTGAAGAAGAGCTACTTTTCATGTCTCTCAAACCTTTAAGGTCAGTGGGAGACGCTAACAGTGAAGTTAGGAGAAGGGAGGAAGTAAGTAAAATTTCAAATGAAAATGAGAATGAAAGATGTTGCCTGTTGTATTCCCTCCTCCAGGCCTGGAAAAGACCTTAGAGATCATCCAGTACAGTCCCTTATTCTAGAAATGAGGAAGCTCCAGACAAAAAGGGGCTAAGTGACTTGTGCTAGTCCACCTAGTAAAATCTACAGCTTAGGTCTCATAACTCCTTTTCCTTAGCTCATCTCTAAGGTCCCTTTTTAAATGTGAGAAATCCTTCCACTGCATTAATGTAAGCTCTTTAGGGAAGGGACTGTTTCATTTTTACATTATATCCCAAGTACCTAACACAGTACTGGCATATGATGGTTGCTTAACAAATACTTAATGAAAACATGGTTATTCTATCAGAGCCTTTTTCAGGTTACCATCTCTCTTTCTTTATTTGACATTTTTTTCTACTCTTTGATTTTCTTTTTTCCTGAACTGATCACAACCTCTACTTCTCACAATGGGCAACAAACCCAGGCAACAGTTTCTTGCTCCCAGTCTCTCCTTACAAGATTCTCTTTTTCCCTTCTGTTAAATTTCCCTTATATAAACTCTCCTATCTTCTTTCTGCTGTTTGTATTCTAGCAATACAAAGGAGCCCATTTTGCACAGGTAAAAGTCCATAACTTAAATTTGTAACAGAGAGGAACGATTTTAAAAATATATAAAACAGCATAGCACACAAAAGGGAATAGCCATACAAGTTCACCCTTGAGTTCCTCTAAGTCTCCGGGTGGGGGGATGGACTAGCATTAGCCATCTGATTACCATACTGTTTTCTGTTCAAACTGGCAACTAATTCCAAAAGCGCTCATGAGATTTGCACTACTATGTATGCCCCCAAACTTTGGAGCAGAAATCTCTTAAACTTTACTCAGTGATCTTTTGAGTTGAAAGTAATTATGAGCACTTTTTTGTCATTCATATCAATTTCTAATATTATACATTTGGATGTTCTTTCCAACAATGCAGATCAGACCCCATCCATATGTGCCCTTCCTGTCCCTCTTTTGTCCAGTTCCAAGAAGAGACGATGGGCTAGGCACACTGTATGAGATGACAGGTAGACAGCCAGAGTAATTGACTGGCTCACAATGTCAGGACAAAGGGAGGAAGGCTTGTACAATGGTGGTTTGAACCCCTCAGTGGAGAAAGTATGGATATGGACAAGAGTCACATAGGATGAGTAGGAATTGATGGGTTGCAAGCTGTATCATTAGAGGGTATATCCAAATGAATGAGATCACAGGTCTAATTACGTATCTCAGTATTAACATCAGATATTGCTATTATTATAATAATAAAGGGAACAATTAAGAGATTGAGCACAAACTAATAAACATATTAAAATTGGGAAATACAACAATATATAGTCGATGTAATATATTGTCCCTATTAGTTCATAAGCTCTCTGAGGGGAGGACTATCGTTTTTCATTTCCACAAGCATTTAGTAAGTACTACCAGGCTCTCTGCTATGCAACAAGAACAAAATGGCAAAAATGAAAATCTCTGCCCTCAAGGAGCTTACAATCTGCTGGGGGAAAATAGCCTGTATTGGGTACATTAATATAAAATATATACAAAATCATTTCAGGGAGAGAGAGGAGGCAAAAGGAGATCAATAAAGGTCTTATATAGGAGGGAGAATACAGCTAAGGTATGAAGGGAGCTAGGAATTGCAAGAGGCAGGTGAGGAGAGAGAGTATTCCAGGAAAGACGGGCAGTAGAAAGACACATCAGGTAAACATAGGGAATGTCATGTAAAGGGAAAACCATGTTGGCCAATTTGGCAGGGACACAGACTATGTGACAGGGTATACTGTAAAATTATTCTGGAAAAATAGGCTGGAGTCAGCCTAAGAAGAATTTTAAATGTTAAACAGAGATACTTTTATTTTATCTTAGAGGCAAGAGAGTCACTGAAAATTCTTGAGCCTGGACATGGTCAAATCTGAGTTTTAGGGACATCAAACTTAGCAGCTCCATGGAGCATGAATTGAAGAGGCACCAAATTAGAAAGGGAGAAAAGAGGGCCAAGGACAGGGCCTTGGAATATAACCAAGCATAGCAATGATCCGGCAAGAGACAGCAATTTCACAAACATCTAGAGCGAAGAGTATCTGAGTGCAATCAATAGTGGCACATATTAGCAAAAGGTCAAGTATGAAGATGGAGAAATAACTACTGGATTTAGGAATTAAGACATCATTGGTAACTTTTTGGAGAGCAGTTTCAGTTGAGTGGTGAGGTCAGAAGCTAGACTGTAAGAGACTGAGGCATAGGATGTCAGGGTATAGACAAGTATATTCAGGTTTTTCACCTTTGTGTTACTAGCACAAAGACTGGAGCAGGAAGGACACTTAATGTTCTTTAAACTGCATGTAAATATAATAACATTATACATTTATAGTTTTGCACAATGATCTTTCTATACAGCAGTTCATTTGAATTTCCAATAAAGTCAAGAGGCACGTACACATCACTGACTATAAACAGTGCTACAAGCAATTAACTGAACTTTAGTAAATTATTTTGATATTTTGCGAAAAGAAAAAATATTCAATTTTCATTTGAAAACAGCACAAAAAATACAGAAAACTTACTTCTGAATCTTTAAATAGGCCATAGCCCTATTGGCTGGAAGAAGAGCATTGGCGCCATCTGCTGCTATGCCTCTAGTATAACATTCAATTGCTAGTTCATACTTCCCTTCTTTGAAAAATCCATTTCCCTAAACACAGAAAAGAAAGCAGACTAAGTAAGAGCTGATGTACATGAGATTGTGTATGTATGCAAAAGGGAATTTATTAAAATCAGTGTCAGCACCACCAAAAAACTAAATGACATTAAGGTACTTTTTACTCCATTACTGTTAGGAAAGTAAGGCCTCTCATGAAATCTAAACTTCAGCTTTCTACTTGAGTTTTTCTGTAAGACAAGTTAGTGACTGTGGGAAGACAAGTTAGTAACCGTAGGATCCCCCGAGAATAAAAATAGGACACAGGATACTCACATCCTGTGTATTTACCTAAGGGTGAGAGGCCCAAAAGAAAGAAGGCTAGAGGTGAATAAGTCAGCAATCATAAAATCCTCTGAGAATAAGGATAGGACACAGGATGCTCACCGCCTGTGTATTGACGCCAGGATAAGGGACCCTCGGCTCAGAAGAAGAATGGATGAAAAGCCGGAAAACCAGGTGCAATGTGACATGCAAGACTATATAGGTATAAGAATGATGGGAGGCAAATGTAAGGAGTTTGAGGGATATCCATTATAGAGGCAAGGAGGGGAGGAAAGATTAGTTCATCACAGATGCAAAGGTGAGGTATCAAATGACTGGCCTCTGTCTGTCAAAGATAACCAAACCATTTGTTCCTCCTCATTGTCATTGAGATAGATTTATCACTTAAGATTGATGGGAGAATGTGATAAGAATGGTAGGAAGGTTATGTTTGTCACCTGCTTGTCAAAGATAATTAAAACTTTGTTCTTTGCCATTGTCACCGGGGTAAATTTATCGCGTCCAGATTGTACTCTCAAAGTTTGCGTCTTCAAGCTGAGAGGAAGGAGGTTGGGAAGGGGAATTGCAGTTAGGGATCTATATAAAAACCCCAATTCTCTGTGTCTGGAGCGCTCTGACACTGAGAGGACCCTTGGGGTCCTTTTTCGTGCCTGAGTTGCCCTTTCCCATGGGATCGTAATAAAATTTCCTTTCTACTTTCACCTTGAGATGCCTCTGCTTTATTTCTTTAATTCATAAATCTGTGCCAAAGAGAAGGGTTTGTCTTGACAAGGAGCATGGCCACCTCTTTGTAGAAGATAGGGGTGAAGGAAGAGATAGTGACAGAAGGCTTCAGAGGGATTTGATATCAGGAACAGGGGAGGAGAAAGCTCACAGCAAATGGCCTCAATTTTTAAAATAAACTATGAGACAAAGTTCTCAGCTAAGAAAGAGAGTGGAGCAAAGGGGAGCCATGGAAGGTTTAAGGAAGAATGAAAAAGTTTGGAAGATTCATTCTGGAAAATGGGATAGAGATTTTATAAGGAAGGTATTGAAAGATTGCCTGGCAGCAGTGAGGGCCCAGTTGAACTTGTACAACATAAGTTTATAGTGGACCCGATCAGAATGGTTGTGATTTTCTCCACCTTTGTTCATCAGAATATGTATAGGTGTGAAGGTGGTAGATGACAGGAGTCATTCAAGGCTGAGGTTTGGCATGACAGAATCAATACTATATCATGATTTTATTGTGACATGATAAGGGGACCAGAGACTGAAGACAAGTGGATAGAATAGAGTAAACTGGTTCATGGGGGTGGGGGTGTAAGATGGGAAAAAGAGAAGACAGTTACTAGTACTGGGGAGATGGCTTGGGAAAGAACTGAGGGGTTGAGGGATTAAAGGTCATGGTGTGGCTAAAGAATAGGATTTGGCAAGGGAAGGCAGAGGCAAAGGTGGGAAGCCAAGGGATTATGGCCAGATAAAGGCATTTCAGGGTTCTTGAACATGGAGATACATTTGTGAGTGACTGCAAGATCAAGGCAAGATCGATGACCATCTTTTTGTGTGGCTGAAGAGATTCGTGGCAAGTGTCATGGGTGGAGGAACTGGGCAGTTAGGGTGCTTGACATAGTGTAAATATGTATATTTAAGTCCCCTGGTATGAAGGCAGGAGTTGGGGAGGAGAGAAAGGTTGTGATGTAGGTATTGAACTCATTGAAGAAGGAAGGGGGTATGTCCTGAAGGTCTACAGACAACAGCTACCAGGATTTTGATTGGGTGGAAATTATGGAATCATAGGGAAATCAAAGTTGAATAAAATCAAAATTGAATAAATAGGAATAAGTAAGATAGTAAGGCAGCTCATGAAATCTAAACTTCAGCTTTCTACTTAAGTTTTTCTGTAAGACAAGTTAGTGACTGTGGGAAGACAAGTTAGTAACCGTAGGATCCCCCGAGAATAAAAATAGGACAGAGGATGTACCTAAGGGCGAGAGGCCCAAAAGAAAGAAGGCTAGAGGTGAATAAGTCAGCAATCATAAAATCCTCTGAGAATAAGGATAGGACACAGGATGCTCACCTCCTGTGTATTGACCCCAGGATAAGGGACCCTCAGCTCAGAAGAAGAATGGGTGAAAAGCCAGAAAACCAGGTGCAATGTAGACATGCAAGACCAGTTAGGTATAAGAATGATGGGAGACAAATGTAAGGATGCTGGGGGATATCTGTCACAGATGTAAGGGTGATGGAAGGCATCCATTGCAGAGGCAAGAATGGTGGGAAAGCCTAGTTTGCCACAGATGTAAAGATGAGGTAACCAACAACTGGCTTCTGCTTGTCATAGATAACCAAACCATTTGTTCATTGTCATTGTCACTGAGGTAGATTTATCACTTAAGATGTAAAAATGGTGTGTCACCTGCTTGTCAAAAATAACCATACCATTTGTTCTTTGCCATTGTCACTAGGGTAGATTTATCACATCCAGATTGTACTCTCAAAGCTTGCATCTTCAAGCTGAGAGGAAGGAGGTTAGGAGGGGGAATTGAGGTTAGGGACCTATATAACACCCAAATTTTCTGTGTCCAGTGCTCTCTGACACTGAGAGGACTCTTGGGGTGCTTTTGGTGCCTGAGTTGCCCTTTCTCATGGGGTCGTAATAAAATATCCTTTCTACTTTCACCTTGAGATGACTCTGCTTTAATTCTTTAATTTGTAAATCTGTGCCACACAGCTCCTTCCCTGAACAATAGCATATGATTTGCTGCTTAGTGAAACTTGCTATTCTATCTGTGGAATCTCAGTGGAAGGCTAGGACCCCCTCCACCCGCCCCCCCCCCCAAAAAGAGCATTCTCTCTCAATCTCTCTCTCTCTCTCTCTGTCTCTTTTCTCAGCACAAAGTTACAATGAAGCTTAAAATACTTTTCAGGACAATTCTTCTTCCAGTGCTTAAGAGTTAATCAGGCCTGGCCTAAGGACACAAAGTCTAAAGCACCTTGCTTAAAGTAATTGATGTGGGCTGTTCTTCAGTTCTTTCTTGGTAGTGGATACAACAACATTCCAGGTATTGATGACTGGGTATCTGAGAAATGGGATGGAATTAAAATTCAGAGAGAGAGGAACTGACCCATAAAATATAACATTAAAACTTAATGCTCACAGGATAATAAGGATCATTGCACCCACATTATGGTAGGGTTCTTGAGGTGGTGGGGGGCTTTTTTAGGTGGAACAGAGAGAGGGCACAGATTAGGGCTGAATGGCCTGATGCCTACATGGATCATGGTGTAGATGAATGGTATAAGAGGTACTGTGTGGTATCCAGGAAGTCGGGTCAGTTTATCATCAGATGGTACTTCCTGTTTGTGTGATAAGCCTGAATCCTCTGGGACAAAAACTTTAGGCAAACCTTTGAAATTCTCAATCAATCTCTACATTACCTTAACAAACACAGCCTTCTACAGGTAGGGGACATAACTAAAATCCAGTTTCAAGGGTAAACATTAACAATTCCAACTTTCCTTTATTCAAGGTCAGCTAAATAATTCTGAGTTTCACAGATAGAAATGGGACTAGACATAGGTCCTTCTCATAGAATCCATAGGAAAAAACATCAAGAGAAAAGGGATAAATTGGAAGGAATTAGATGACCTATAATTTGAGAAGTCATACAAGTCATGCTCATTTCTTAAATACCAAGGAAGCAGTATAAGATTTTTAAGTCTGCCCAGTACAGAGCAGGTCTAGGACAAAACCCAAGCATCTTGCCTCAGAGCTCTAAACCCCTTTTGACACTTTCCCCCATGTTGTAGAGGGTATGAACCAAGAGGAAAGTTGGGCCATTATAAGCCTAATAATTTTAGAACTTTGATTAAATTTCTCTGTGGAAGGTTTGGACATGGTCATTGATATATCTCAACGACATAATTGAGGACATCTCCCTGATGGCATTTGTGGAGTGCCCAGGACCATTGGCTCTTAATGAACAATTTAGTTAGAGCCGAATTAGTGGGAATAATGAATCCCATGAAGTAGTTGCATTATTCAAATTCTCACTGCATATTTCTGTTGGACTGCAACAAATTATTATATTTTAAATAATCATAATTTCCAATAAGGTGAATTCCCCTTTCATTGGATTCATTATTATATATCCCATTAAGTATTAGTGATTAAGTCTCAGCATTAGGGATGATTTGATTAGCTAAGTTTACTTTGGATTAGAACCATGCCTTTGTAATGGGCTTATAAAAAGGGGATGAAGCTAAGATCACTTGGGAAGAGACCTAGACACTAGATGGTAAAGCCTAAAGTTGCCTTTTTGCTTACCCACAAGAAGCTTCTACTTCATTCCCCAAAATGGCAGCTGTAGAGAAGCTGTGGCCTCTTTCTGGCCTAAGAGATGGTAACTACAGAAATGAAGCCCCTGGCTGAGAGGTGAGAGTTCCTAGACTAAGGATTGAACACTTGGCCCCTGAATTTAAGAGATGTAGCAAATCACTGGGCTACCATTCAGAAGAGCTCAACACCAGGAGTTTGCCCTTGGCTACTACCATTAGTTGTAATAAAAGCTCAATGGCAATGCTTTCTAGCAACCTCCAGTTTATTTCCCCTGGGGGTCCATGGTGATTCAAGTCCTGAGAAGGCCTACATAGTTCTCTGGTTTAGAAAGTGGGATTCACTGGAATGTGAAAAGTTGACTCTCTAAATTACCCTAAATTCATTTGCTTTTCTACTAGCTGAGGCTAAATCTTCCAGTAAAAGATACTCTCGGTCCTCAAGTAGCTCAAGTTTGTAGCTAGGCTGAGAATAGCAGTAAGGTCCTAAGTATAGGACACGGGCATTGGGGAAACTGGTGTTTAAGTATCCCTGAAACTCTGCCTCTCCCCCTCAATCATGAATTGGCCCAAGGACCCAGATTCCTGGTTAGCACTCCAGGCCAGCCCTACTTACTCCTGCTTTGTATATTCTGCTGAACAGATTATTTTTTAGAAAGTTGATATTTTCCTCAGTCCATTGTTGGAGCGGGTCTCCAACTATTTTCATTTGTTATATTTGTCATATTATCATTTCATTAAGATTCCTCAACTTCAAACTACCAAAAACTATTTTATATAACTAAAAAAAATAACAAGATTCATCTGGAAGAACAAAAGGTCCAGAATTTCAAGGGAAATAATGAAAAGAAATGCTAGGGAAGGCGGCCTAGTGTGGCAACAACCCGGCTGGCAGCTGCTGTGGGGGTGAAAAACCAACACGAGCTCAACAACAAGAATGCTGCAAGCCCAGGTTCTTTTGATCGGCTTTGCTAAGGAAAGCAACGTTAAGGGGTTAACAATCTTACTTTAATCCAGCGTACAAATATGATTCACTTAGTTCAGGGGGAAAAGCCAGCACCCTGAACTTCAGAGCAAATACAAACAAATTACAAACATGCACAATATAAACAGAACAAATCACAATTCATAGTTACTAGGAAAGCATCAACATCCTGGGTTTACATGCTGGGGGCTCTTAAAATGGCTACCCAGAGTCACATGCCAATCTTCCAGCGACTGAGAGCCCTGGAAAAAGAAAGCCAACTCCTGGTTTTATATATCTCACTCAGGGTCAAAGGTGAGTCACACTTGTGACTCACCCACATGACCTAAAATCGTCACAAAAATGTGACTTAAACCCACATGGTCTAAAAGCCTCTGATGTCACCAACATGTCACTCAAACCCATGTAAACTAGGCTTTCCCTTGAGGCAAGGGGGTCGTCAAAGACTCCTAATTAATCAAGGAAACAAAGGCCAAACTCTTCAAGGGCACTTGGTTGAGTAAGTGCTAAGAGCCCGTCCTGATTCCCAATACACCTAGCCATACCAGATTTTAAATCGTATTATAAAGCAGAAATCATCAAAATTACTTGGTACTGGCTAAGAAATAGAGTGGTGGATCAATGGAATAGCTTAGGGACAAAAGACACAGTAGCCAATGACTATAGTAGCCTACTGTTTGATAATCTCAAAGACCCCAGCTTAAGAACTCACTATTTGACAAAAACTGTTGGGAAGACTGGAAAACAGAATGGCAGAAACTGGGCATAGACCAACATCTTATACTGTATACCAAAATAAAATCCAAATGGGTACACAATTTAGATATAAAGTCTGATAGCAAATTAGGAGAGCAAGGAAGAGTTTACTGGTCACATTTATGGAGAACAGAGGAATTTATGACCAAACAAGAATTAGAGAACATTATGAAATGCAAAATGGATAATTTTGATTATATTAAATTGAAAAGTTTTTGCACAAAGCCAATGCAACTAAGATTAGGAAGGAAGCAGAAAATGGGGAAAGAATTTTCACAACTAGTGTCTCTGATAAAGGTCTTATTTCTAAAATATATAGAGACATGAGTCAAATTTATTAGAATGCAAGTCATTCCCCAATTGATAAATGGTCAAAAGATATGAACAGGCAATTTTCAGAAGAAGAAATTAAAGCTATCTATGGTC
This sequence comes from Trichosurus vulpecula, assembly GCF_011100635.1. Lineage (NCBI taxonomy): Eukaryota > Metazoa > Chordata > Mammalia > Diprotodontia > Phalangeridae > Trichosurus > Trichosurus vulpecula. Next base: position 278,508,234 of record NC_050577.1, on the reverse strand, counting down.
TATATTAGGAAGGCAGAATTTATGATTTCAAAGAGAATCTCATATGTGCCTAAAAGGTCCAGAACCGCAGGATATAAGGAATTCTCTAGGCAGAAGGCAGGAGAACTAAAGCATGTATTTACACTCCACAGTAACAATCCCACAAACCAGCGTCCCCATTTTGATATTTTCATCAAAAGCTTCCAGGCCCAATAAGTCCGCCTCACAAGGGTTACCAGGAGGCCACAGAGAAGCCAGATGGTATAAGGCAAAATCGTATACATGCTTCCCCTCTACGGTAAGAAGATCACCCACTAGCCTCCAGTCAGCTCTGCTACCGGCAGCTCAGCTTCGGCTGTAGGCGTCTCTGGCTCCTACCGGAAAAGGAAAGGAGGATCTTCAAGCTGTCCTCTCCCCTCTTATAGAGTTTTTGACATCATCAAGCGCCGCCTGAACGACCAGGGCCGATTGGTTCTTGACTTGGCCCCTCCCCCAGCGTAGACCACGTTAACACACCTCCCCTCAGCCAGCGCCACGACTCATCACACAGGAAGCTCTGGTCCTGCCCTGGAAGAGCAAGCCCCAGCATCCAGGGAAGCTCAACGAGGCGAGCTGAGTCATTCAAAGAAAACAAAGTCCATTCTGGCTACATGGTCATATGAAAAAATGCCCTAAATCACTATTGATTAGAGAAATGCAAATCAAAACAATTCTTAGGTACCACATCATACCCATCAGATTGGCCAACATGACAAGGCAGAAAAATCATAAATGCTAGAGAAAATGTGGGAAAATTGGAACATTAATGCATTGTTGGTGGATTTGTGAACTGATCCAACCATTCTGGACAGCAATTTGGAACGATGCCCAAAGGGTATAAAACTGTGCGTACCCTTTGATCCAGGTCTCTATCCCAAAGAGATCATAAAAATAGAGAAAGGACCCACATGTACAAAACTATTCATAGCACCTCTTTTTTGTGGTGGCCAAGAACTGGAAATTGAGGGGATGCCCATCAATTGGGGAATGGCTGAACAAGTTGTGGTATATGAATGTAATGGAATACTATTGTGCTATAAGAAATGATGAGCAGGCAGGCTTTAGAAAAGCCTGGAAAGACATATTAACTAATGCTGAGTGAAGTGAGCAGAACCTAGAGAACACTGAACACTGTAACAGGCATATTGTGCGATGACTGACATTGATAGATTTAGCTCTTCTCAGCAATGAAAGGACCTAAAACAACTCCATAAGACTCATGATGGAAAATGCCATCCATGTTCAGAGAAAGAAATATGGAGTCTGAATGCAGATTGAAGCATACTATTTGCTCTCTTTTTGTTTCGGTTTGGTTTGTTTCTTCTTTCTCGTGGTTCCTCCCTTTCATTCTAATTCTTCTATACAACATGACTAATGTGAAAATGTTTAATAAGAATGTATATGTATGTGTGTATATATATATACACACATACATATATATATATATATATATATATACTATATATATATATATAGATAGAGATAGACGATACACATGGAGAGAGAGAGAGAGAGAGAGAGAGAGAGCCTATATTGGATTGCATGCTGTCCTGGGTGGGGAGGAGGGAGGTGGAGAAAATTTAAAACACAAAAGCTTATGAAGTGGAATTTTTTTGTTGAAAACTAAAAATAAATTTATTTTTTAAAATATTGGATGTGGATAGCATTTTCCATCATGAGTCTTTTGGAATTGTCATACATCCTTGCACTGCTGAGAAGAGCTAATAGAAATTAATTTTTTAAAAATGTCTCTTTGGACCCCTTCGATTGGTGAAACCTATGGGCCCTTCAGAATGATGTTTTCAAATGCATAAAATAGAATGTATATAGGACTACAAAAGAAACTAATTATATGTGAAGTCTTCACAGGGAAGATATGTATAAATATATATCTATATCTATGCTAAGAAATGTTTAAAAATCAAGAAATAGGGCAATAGGGAAGTGGAGAAATTCTGAGGCCATGAGTCTGATGGCTCAGCCTCTGGGAAACTAGCTGACCCCCGAATCTGGCTTTTAAAGTCAGTAGGACTAATTTTTAGCAATCAGCTTTTGGCACATTCTTTTAAAAATTAAAATTTGATTGTGAGGTCCTGGTAAAGCTTTAAAAGGAAAGGTATTTGTCAGAAAATGCTATTATTGTGAAGTTGTGATACCCAAAGACCTAGAAGGTTTTATGGGGGGAAATGAAAAATTTGATTAATGCAAATATGTGAAATCTTGTTGTTTTTAGTCAAATAATTGGGTAAATTGGTACTCTTGTATAGTTATGTGAAGGGTAACATTCTTTCTAAATATTAATGGGAACAGGCTACAAATGTAATGCTGAATTATTATCCTATAGATTAAGGCTGGGATTTAACATTACATTGCATCTATGTAGGATAAGGTTAAATGTTTTAAAGTGGTATAAGAGCAATTAGGTATTACTACAAATGGTAATTAATTACCAGTAATTGATTACTGGAAATAAATCAGAGACTTTTTTTAAGTTTAGGGAAAAGAATTTAAATGGAAGTCTCTTTAAGAGAGATAAGTTGTAGAATATTTTTGCTTTGATGGGAAAATCTAAATGTGGCTGTTTGAATTGAATTATAGTTAGAAGAGGTTAGAATGTGAGGTGTACCCAACAAAATTGAAGTGTACCAAATTGGTAAATTTTTGTATATGGAGTTACCAAGGGAGAAACTTGATCAGCTGTGATTAGTTGGACTTGCCGTTTAAGGCAAAAAGCATTCAGAACCATAACTAATTTTGTTTTGAATTTAAATTTGGGTATAGTTGCCTGCATTAAATCAGTATCTGAGAGAAATGCCACAAGAAAAGTTACTCAGAAATGTGATCCTGTACTGTTAACAGGGGAGGTCTGTATTCGAGAAAACCTGAGAGGACAATCTTAGCCTCAATCTAGGATGGGATTCTCTTGGCTCAGTTCTCTCCCCCCCCCACTCCCTTGTATTCCTTTGGGAAGGAATATATTCCTACCTGACTATTCCTGTGAGTTCAACTATGGAAACAGATACTGCATAATTGAAGAATCTAATTATATCTGAATTTGAACAAAAGCCAAGGATGTTTTATCCTGTCATATTTGGCATGTCGTATGTCCCTACTTTCTTTCCTTCTATAGCAAGTTTCTGTGATCAGAGCAACTAGTTAGTAGAAGATATGAGCTCTTTTGTCTTATCTTATTGGGCAGTCTAATATTATATTTATCTAGAACTAGAACATGTGTAGAAATTTATGCAAACTGCTTAAGATTCACCCTAAGATGTTTCCTTTTGTTTAAAGGATTCTAAGAGCAGTAGAATTTTTTAATACCATAGGCCCGGGACTAGTGTTCCTGTGTGTGGCCCTGTAAAACTGAAGCTAGTTTATATTTTTGGTGTGGTATGGAAACACACTTTTGGTAGTGGTACGGTCAAGGGCTTGTGAGAACATTATTTTGTTATTCGGTTAGTATCAAGCTTGTCTAATGTTTTCTTACAAATAATAATATTAAAAGAACAATGGTTTGTGGCTTATTTTGTAATGCCATCAAAGAAACATGGCATGACTAAAAGGTTAATATTTATATGGGCTGTGTTAAAAAAAATGGTTATTTAATGTATTTATGTATGTACTGGAGTCTCATCCTCCTGGGGGGAAATCAATAATGAGTCAATGTAAAGTATGAGAATTTGGGTTATGATGCGAATTTCTTAAACATGGCAATTGGCCAAGGTTTCAATTTTGAATTTGTAAAAACAATCAGGGCATAATTATTAGAAATGGTAACTTAAAATTGTGCTAAGGTAACTTTTGTAGGAGGATGGACAGAAAGCTGGTTCCTACAAGAAGAAGCTGTGGAAGTGGCTGAAACAACCAAGGACCAGAAGACTTCATTGATGCTCCCTGCCAGACAGCTGTATGGGATGAGACTTTTGAAAGTTAAAGGGCAGTATGTTGATCAATCCTTCCCATATTAATTAAAAAAGGTAATGGGGATATGTGTTGGTAAGCAAAATGGGCTCTTAGCACTTAGTTCAACCAAGTGCTCTTGAAGAGTTTGGCTTTTGTTTCCTTTGAGTAATTCAGTGTATTTCATTGAGTCTTACTAGGTGCTAAGCCCCAGGCCCAAACCCCTATTAGGTGTAAAACCTATGTGGGTGTGGATTGGTAACTGGGGTGGGGCCCAAGGTGGAGCTAACTGAGGGGAGGTGCTAACTCCAGAGCCAATCATAGGAGCCTAAGTTCTGGTCATTCAGATGACGTTTGATGGCGTCTGAAATCCTATAAGAAGAGAAGACAGAGCCATTTCTGCAGGGCTCTCACTCTTGGTGGCGTATGGAGACTCCCAGGCAGCTGTAGCTAAGAGCCCTCCAGCTTGTAACCTGGATGCTGAGACTTTGTTAAACTCTGGTAACTGTGTATTGGGATTTGAATCAGACAAGGTCTGTCTGTCGATGTTTGTACTTTGTTTATATTTTGCTCTGAAGTTCAGGGTGCTGGTTTTTTCCCCTGAACTAAGTGAATGATATTTGTATGCTGAATTAAAGTAAGCTTGTCAACCCCTTAACATTGCTTTCCTTAGCAAAGCAGATCAAAAGAACCTGTGCTTTTGCAGTGTGCTGGTAGAGGGCTTGTTGTTGGTCTTTTATACCCACAACAGCTGCTAGCCGTATCGTTGAAACAGATACCAGCACAATGGGAAAGAAAATATGGTATAAAAGTTTGATGAATGAAGAAGATAGGTGGGTAGATAATTCATATCAAAAATGGTATATGAAGTCTTCAAAATAGTGTCAAGAAGAGGGGAGGATTGTGTGAGCTAAATAAAACGTGAAGACTTCAAGGGAAGATATATATAATTATATATCTATATCTATGCTAAGAAATGTTTAAAAATCAAGAAATAGGGAAATAGGGAAGTGGAGAAATTCTGAGGCCATGAGTCTGATGGCTCAGCCTCTGGGTAAGTTTACCCTGAAACTTTTTGTTCTTTCTTCTAGGTCTGGTTTAAAGATTTGCTCAGTAAGAATAAGGTCGCTGTGACCTGCTTTCCTTTACTGCAAAAGTACTGTAGAAGAATGAAGAGGGTCTCCCCCTCCCCTTAGCCTATTCTCCTTGTTCAGATTTATAGATGTCACCTCAGTTGTAATCGTTAATTAAGGGAATGGGATTTGGAGTTTCTGTGCCTTGATTTCCTGGTTCTTTGTCTAGCTTTTCACACTCAGATTGTAAGCCCGCCTCCCAGTCAATGGTGAGAAGGGTCAGAGGTGGGCGGGAATTCTCTTGTGTTAGGTATAATTATTGGTGCTTTGCCTCTTGTACTTTGCCTCCTTTGCTGGTTCTGTTCTGTGCTGGCAGAGGACGTCCTATTCTTGAGAACCGAATAAATTTATTTCTGTTCCTACCCTGAGATGGCTTCTTATTATAAATTAACTTTTTAATTGGTGAGGGTCTTTCATCCCACACAACACTATAGGCTCACAAGCCAAGTTATTAAGTTTTCACTCTATTTACACCCTCAGAAACCTGTAAATACTACAAATCAGGGATTGTTTTCTTGATTGTCTAGACCTAAGAAAGTGATTGAGAGCCAGTAGTTAAATATTTACCATCACACCCTTGTCTGGATGAGAAATATAAGTGAAACATCTCCCCCACTAAACTATCTTCCCCCTACTCCACAGCTTTGCTCCAGAGTGCGGAAATTACAAGAAATCATCCTTTGCTGCATTCTTAGGAAGCTGAACTCAGCACTGGCACCAATGTCTCCTTAAAAGGCTAGGCCACAAGCCCTCCCCTAAATCCACACTACTCAGCCAGAAGGCAAAGGATTACACAACAAAGCTTATAATAAATACCAAATGAGTGGTATAGATTGGAGTTCAAAGGAAAGGAAAATTATTTAGGGCTTGAGAACTCCAAATACTGGAGAAGGTTTAACTTGAGTGAATGAGATAACTGGAGCAAGCTTTGAAGGAGCGCATACCCACTGTATAAACTTCTGAGTTGAGAAAGGAGATCGTGTGTTTTGGCATGCAATTAAAAAACAAAGAAAAGCCAGAGATCAAAAAACCCCAAACACATCATTAGACTCTTAACATTGAAGAGGCAACAAAACTTAAAAGCTTAAAAAAAAAGAATAAATTTTAAAAAACAACTAGGAGCTCCTCTGGTGGGAAACTAATAGAACAGGTAAAGAGTCAGATATTCTGAATTTTAAAAGAGTTAAAAGCAAATTATGAAAAATGAAAAGAATTCACAATTGAAGATGAAATAAAGGAAACTATCAGAAACTACTGTCCTGTTAATACTGTGTGGGGTATAAACCATCACCAAGTATAAAAAAAATTAATCTTTAATAAAGAGCCATCTCAAGGTGGAAACAGAAATAAAATTTTATTCAATTCTTGTGAGAAAAGGGTGTCCTCTGCCAGAACGGGACTAGCAAGGGGAGGCAAAGGCACAAGGAACAAAGCACAAATAAATATACTCCTAAGCAAGAAAGTCCCCGCCTCTGTCCCTTATCACTATTAGCCAGGAGGCGGGCTTACAATCTGAGCACAAAAAGCTAGACAAGGAACCAGGAAACCAAGCACAGACAATCTAACCCCCTGGTTAATGATTATATATCTAAAGAAAAAGAATACGGTAAGCAGAGGGGGAGACCCCCTCTGTCCTGCTACAGTAAAAGTAAAGCAGGTCACAGTGACCTTATTCTTACTGGATAAATCTTTAGCCCAGAACTAGAAGAACAAAAACTTCAGGGTAGAAAAAAACATTCCTAAGAGCTAAGTAATCAGTTTCTCACAGGCTTAAACTTATCCCATTCCCTTTTTCTCTGAATATTGATTCTTAAAGATTTTAGATATAGATATGTGTATATCTATATATATCTTCCCTGTGACGTCTTCACACTTTATTTTCTCACTGTCTCAATCAATACTAAACTACCATCTTGTCAATAAAATAGATGATTATTTATAAAAATATGAAACACTCAGATTAACATTATTTAAAGAGAGCTCTTTATGGCCCTACTCCTCTCCATACTCTGATCCAGCAATACTGACGTCCTTGCTGTTCCTTGAGTAAGATACTCCATCTCCCATTCTAGGCATTTCCACTGGTTGTCCCCCATTCCTGAAATGCTCTCCTTCCTCATCTCTGCCTCCCTGCTTCTTTCCAATCCCAGCTAAAATCTCACCACCTACAGGAAGGCCTTCTTAATCCCTCTTAATTCTAGTGCCTTCCCTCTGTTGATTATTTCCTATTTATCCTGTATATAGCTTGTGAGAGATGGAGTATTTTATTCAAGGAATAGTAAGGATTAAGATCAGGGGTAAAGTATGGAGATATATATTATCACCAGTGTTATTTGATATCGCACTAGAAATGTTCTTTATAGTAATAGGACAAGAAAAAGAAATTGAAGAAATAGACATTGATAATTCCCTAATCCTAAAAGAATTAGAGGAAACCCTGTAGCCATCTTTGAATGACTCAGCTTGCCTCATTGAGCTTCCCTGGATGCTGGGGCTTGCTCTTCCAGGGCAGGACCAGAGCTTCCTGTGTGACGAGTCGTGGCGCTGGCTGAGGGGAGGTGTACTAATGTGGTCTATGCTAGGGGGAGGGGCCAAGTCAAGAACCAATCGGCCCTGGTCGTTCAGGCGGCGCTTGATGATGTCAAAAACTCTATAAGAGGGGAGAGGACAGCTTGAAGATCCTCCTTTCCTTTTCTGGTAGGAGCCAGAGACGCCTACAGCTGAAGCTGAGCTGCCGGTAGCAGAGCTGACTAGAGGCTAGTGGGTAATCTTCTTACCGTAGAGGGGAAGCATGTATACGATTTTGCCTTATACCATCTCGCTTCTCTGTGGTCTCCTGGTTACCCTTGTGAGGTGGATTTATTGGGCCTGGAAGCTTTTGATGAAAATATCAAAATGGGGACGCTGGTTTGTGGGCTTGTTATTGTGGAGTATAAATACATGCTTTAGTTCTCCTGCCTTCTGCCTAGAGAATTCCTTGTATCTTGTGGTTCCGGACCTTTTAGGCACATATGAGATTCTCTTTGAAGTCATAAATTCTGCCTTCCTAATATATTTGGCGATGAGGTGGATGGGATCGCTAGATATAAGATCTCTGTTCAGAAGCAGAAGAACTTCAGAGGAAGAGATGAATATCCCAGGGTGGGAGGATCCATTTTATTCCTCCTTAGCAAAGGAATTGGCTAAAAAAGCTGGACCCTGTGAAAACTGGGAACCAAGGCTACAGAGAGGAGATCCTAAGGATTTGGAAAGGTGTTTAGAAGAGGTTGGGATTCAGTCAGGGGCATCACTATCTGGGCAAAGCTGGATAGTGTTATCAGCCTACCGGCTAGTATATGAAAGATTGAGATTAAGTGAAAGAGATGGGGGCACCCCTATCCCACAGCAAGAAGGGGAATCTCAGATAGCAGGACAACAAATTGCTGCTCAAGAACCCACTGACTCAGATGAGAACTTTTCTATTAATGTGGCTAGGAGCAACAGGAGGCCAAATAAGCCAAGAGTGCATCCCAACTCAGCCCAGACCAAGCCTGACTGCCTGCTTTGTCCTTGCCATGGTGGCAGGGGAAGCGAGTGGGGGGAAAATGAGACAATGTTAGGGGCTGAGACAGAAAACGCTACTAGGGTTCAGGACATCCCTCACACAGAGAATGGGAGATGGTTAAATACTCAGACAAGTCCTGTAGAGAGGAGGAGGACAGAAACCCGAGGTGGCAATTTAGTTACGAGGGAATTTCAGGAAGATTTCTCACCACAAGAGGTCACAGATATTTTGAGTAGATTCAGCCAAAGAGTAGGAGAACCATTAATATCTTGGATGGTAAGGCTCAGTGATCAAGGGGCCGGTGGAATATTAGTAGATAAGAGGGACTGTATGAGATTCATAGGTATCAGCCATGATCCTCTAGTTCAGCAAGCTTTTAGGGAACATCATCAGCGAGGAAATGATGCTAGCAGGACTACTCTGTTGGCATTAGCTGCTGCGGGATGCAATAAGAGATATACTAATGATTCTATGTGGCCCACTGAGAACAGACCCTGGTATTCACTTAAAGATTGTATTATGAGACTAAAGCAGGAGGTAATGAAGACTGCTATTATGACAGGAACTGCAGACAAATATTACAATGATCCCATAGGAATCCCTCATAGGAATTTAATAATTAGGACAGCTCCCCCTGCTTATAAACAACTAATTTTGAATCTGTTACTTGGGGAAGTAGGGACCCATCTTTCAGAGGTGATAAATAAGATTTTACAGTTACATGACTTAGAAGACTGGGGAAGGGATAGATCTCCTCGAGAGAGAAGGGTGAATAGCCAGCAAACTTGGCGCCAAAATGGAGTGACAAGAAAAGAAATGTTCACTGCTCTATTGAGAGCAGGGGTAGGTTTTGAAATGATAGATGGCCTTCCAACCAATGAATTGTACAGGATGTACCGAGATAAAGGACTCGATAACAGGAGAGATAGGGAAATAAGAACTGCTCCTGCAAATGCTACAGATGTTGAACCTTCATACCCAAGTGAATCACATGCTAGGGAATACTAGGAAACAGGCCAGGCCCCAGCCCAAATTAAGGAAATACATAAGCTGGATTGCAGACCTCACATTAACTTGACCATATATTGGAAAAATGGGTCAAGTACAGTAACTAGGGCATTAATAGACACTGGGGCCGAGGCCACCCTTATCTATGGGAATCCAGACAAATTAGACATGGAACTCCTATTACCACCACAGGACTAGGAGGGACTGAAATATCAGCCAGACAAGTTAAATTGATGATGCAAATTGGACAGTTGCCCAAGAAAGAATATAGTGTGGTTATTGTGCCTATTCCTGAATACATCATTGGAATAGACATTTTGAAGGGTATGACCTTAAATTTACTTGAAGGGAAATACCAATTTGCTGTGAGGAAAATAGGCATTAATGCAGTCTTAGTGGGGAAAATCAAGATGGATCCAATCACTTTGCCTGAACCTTCTGAAGTAATTACTTTGAGGCAATATCATGTGCCAGGTGGGCAAGATGAAATTGCCAACACTATAAGAGAATGTGTTGAGGCAGGAGTGTTAGTCCCTACAACTACTCAATGGAACAACCCTGTCTGGCCAGTCCAAAAGTCAGATGGGACATGGAGGATGACAGTAGATTATAGACGACAGCTGAACAAAGTGACTCCTCCCTTGTATGCTGCTGTTCCAGACACGGTTACTTTAATGTAGAGAATACAAAAACATGAAGGGACTTGGTATGCAGTTATTGATTTGGCCAATGCCTTCTTTTACGATCCCAATAGACCCCAAGCAATGGAACCAGTTTGCTTTTACTTGGCAAGGCCGACAGTATGCATTTTCATGCCTGCCACAAGGATATATTCATAGCCCAACTATTTGCCACAGGATTGTAGCTGAGCATTTGGATGAATTAAAGCTACCTGGTGTACAGCTTACACATTACATAGATGACATCATGATACAGGGAAAGAATATAAAAGAAGTGGAGGAGAGTTTAGCATTATTAATTTACCATATGAAAAGCAAAGGATGGGAAATCAACCCCGCAAAGGTTCAGGGGCCAGCTCAAACTGTAAAATTCTTGGGGATACAGTGGAATAGAGGACTGCAAGAAATTCTCCCACAAGCTCGACAAAAAATTCAGGATTTTCCCACCCCTACTAATAAGAAAGAGGCCCAAAAGTTCATAGGGCTATTTGGTTATTGGAGACACCACATCCCACATTTGGGACAGATTTTAAAACCGTTGTATAAAGTCACCAGAAAGAAATATGAATTCGACTGGGGCCTTGAACAAAGTAGAGCTTTTGAGGAAGCAAAGGCTGCTATACAATTAGCTCTGGACTTATGGCCTATGCAAAATGGGCCAGTGGAGTTACGAGTGACTGTACAAGATGACTATGCAAATTGGAGTCTGTGGCAAAAACAACAGAGCCGAAGTATACCTCTAGGCTTTTGGTCAAGGAAACTGCCCTTATCCGGAGTGCAGTATACACCTTTTGAGAAGCAACTGTTAGCTGCATATTGGGCTTTAGTAGAAACTGAGCAACTAACCCTGGGTCATGAAGTGATATTAAGGCCTGGAATTCCAATTATGACCTGGGTAATGAGTACCCCAGCTTCTCACAGAATTGGACATGCACAAGAGGCGAGCATAATCAAATGGAAGTGGTATATTCAGAATAGGTCCAGAGCAGGCAAAAGTGGAGTTTCTGCTTTACATGAATCGGTGGTGAACATTGGCACTGAGAGAAATGAAAAGCCCCTTGAATCTAAGCAACAGATGGTGCCATCATTAGTGAAATGGAATAATGGGTATGATGGACTAAGTGTAGAACAGAAGAAACACGCTTGGTTTACTGATGGGACAGCAAAATATTTAGGACAGAAGAGACATTGAAAATCAGTAGCCTATAACCCCTGTACTAGGCGAACTCTGGAAAGTTCTGGGATAGGGGGAAGTAGCCAATATGCTGAACTGATGGCAGTACATCAGGCCATCAGAATAGAGAAGGGAAGACAATGTCATATATTTACTGATTCATGGGCGGTAGCTAATGGATTAGCTACTTGGATGCCTATATGGAGGAATCAGAATTGGGAGCTTCATGGCAAACAAGTTCGGGGTAAAGAGTTATGGGAAAATATATGGGACATGTCTTTGGTTACAGATTTGTCAGTTTTTCATGTTGATGCTCACACGACCCTGACCACACCAGAGCGTGAGTACAATGCACACGCGGATCGACTAGCGAAGATTGCCACTGAATGTATTGTCCCTACTCCAACTCCAACTGATGACTCAGCCTTAGCAAGATGGGTCCACCAGACCGCCGGCCATTTAGGGGTCCAGGCCACCCACCGATGGGCACAGGATCGAGGTATCAGTATCTCTCATGTGTTGTTAAAACAAGTAACAGAGGGGTGTGGTATATGTCAATTAGAAAAAGAACGAACTCTTCCTAGGATAGTAACTGGAGAAATAGCAAGGGGAAAAGTTCCAGCCCAAATTTGGCAGATAGATTATATTGGCCCACTACCCCAGGATAAAGGATGTAAATACGTATGTACGTGTGTTGACACCTATTCAGGTGTACTAGTGGCTTGTCCTTATAAGGACACAACTCAGAAAAACACCTGTAAAACCTTAGATATTGTAAGTTTATACTATGGAACCCCAATGCAGATTCAAAGTGACAATGGGTCACATTTCAAGGGCAAAGAAGTGAAAAGATATTGTGTGTTGAATAATATAGAATGGATATATCATATTCCATATTACCCACAAGCATCTGGGCTGATTGAAAGAATGAATGGATTGTTGAAAGAACAGCTGAGAAAATTAAGCTCTAATAATTCATATCGACATTGGAAGGATAATTTGTCTATTGCCTTACGTAATTTGAATAATAGACCCTTGGGGGGGAGTACACCTCTAGCCAGAATGATGACCCCAAATTTGCAGATTAGAGAACAGCAAACACGTGAGATCCAAAATATTGAATTTTGGACTGTGAGGGAAGATGTCCCCCTACCATGTCCAGGATCACCGGTTCGGCAGGATATGATTTACATTGTATAGAGAATTTTAGGTTGAATAGGAAAGAGATAAGAAAAACCCCTACTGGAGTATGTATGAGAATCCCCAAGAATCATTTTGGACAGATATTACCTAAACCAGGATTAGCAGCTCAAGGAGTACATGTATTGGCTGGAGTGATAGATTCGAATTATTAAAAAGAAATTGTTGTGACACTCCAGAATTTGGGTGAAAAACCTGTACAATTTGGTAGGAATGATAGGATAGTTCAAATGATTATTATCCCCTGTGAAAAAATACCCTTTGTGAAAACTGACCCTCCTCCCAAAATAACTACTAGAGGGGCAAAAGGGGCTTGCTCCATTGATACAATAAAGTTGGGAGCTAAGGTATGGGTAAAATGGAAGCCAGATGATATTCCAAAGGCTGCAGAAGTCATAGCCCATGGGAAGAACAACACTGTAACAGTTGTCTATTCAGGGGAAGATAATTACCAAATCGTACCCCTGAACCATATATTTTACCATGAATAGGGCTATAATATTAGATTCACGGATCCCACAGGTATGGCTGGTGCTGGTAATTGACACAAGCCACTCAGAGGGAAGGTGACTTTGTGTGATTAACGGATGAAAGCTTGTACATCTGGGGAAAGGCTGGGAGGACAATCCTAGTCTATCTAGGATGGGATCCTCCTGGTTTCCCTTGTACATCTGGGGAAAGTCTGGGAGGACAATCCTGGTCTCCATCTAGGGTGAGATCTTCTTGGCTTAGTTTCCTCATTGTGTTCCATTTAAAAAGAAACATTTCCCATCTGAGTTTGGCTCTGATATTGGATCTCTGCGTAACTGAAATTTCAACTAAACTGGAGATGATTTTATTTGAAGGATAATAGCCCATATTTGCCTACTCTTTTTGTTCTCTCTTTTAACCTTGTCGCTAGTTCTGTCTCCTGCAGGTTTAAGCACCCTGCAGTTTCCAGTGACTGCCTAAGCATGTAGCATTCTTGGAATTCCTGCCAGCTCGCTAAAGAACTGAACTCTGGAATGGGACTCTTTGGAGCAGGGACACCTCTACATCCAATTTCAGCAAGAAGAAGATATGGAAAAATGAGACCTTCACCCATTACCCCAAGATTTTGAGCCCCAATTGTTTGAGGGGGGGGGATGATGATAGTGTTCTGTGTACTTATTTTGTGTTATCCTTGCTATATTGTTTTATTATTGATCCTATGTAATGGATACGAAGATCTAGGGGTGGACATTTGAATTATTAATAATTATTTTGGGATGATTGATTGAAGAGATTATCTGGCTGGGATCTAGGGGTGGATCACATTTGAATCGTAAACCAATATTTGGGAATGTCACTGAATGATATGTTTTGCTTTATTGTGAATGATATGTTTTAGTTTCCTGCATAATTGGATCACAATGTTCTAGGATATATAAGTTAATTCGAATTATGATTGGATTGTGCATCCTAGAACATTGTGAGGGGTGGAGTGTAGCCAGAATGGACTTTGTTTTCTTTGAATGACTCAGCTTGCCTCGTTGAGCTTCCCTGGACGCTGGGGCTTGCTCTTCCGGGGCAGGACCAGAGCTTCCTGTGTGATGAGTCATGGCGCTGGCTGAGGGGAGGTGTGCTAAAGTGGTCTACGCTAGGGGGAGGGGCCAAGTCAAGAACCAATCGGCCCTAGTTGTTCAGGTGGCGCTTGATGATGTCAAAAACTCTATAAGAGGGGAGAGGACAGCTTGAAGATCCTCCTTTCCTTCTCCGGTTGGAGCCAGAGACGCCTACAGCCGAAGCTGAGCTGCCGGTAGCAGAGCTGACTGGAGGCTAGTGGGTGATCTTCTTACCGTAGAGGGGAAGCATGTATACGATTCTGCCTCATACCATCTCGCTTCTCTGTGGCCTCCTGGTTACCCTTGTGAGGTGGACTTATTGGGCCTGGAAGCTTTTGATGAAAATATCAAAATGGGGATGCTGGTTTGTGGGCTTGTTATTGTGGAGTGTAAATACATGCTTTAGTTCTCCTGCCTTCTGCCTAGAGAATTCCTTATATCTTGCGGTTCCGGACCTTTTAGGCACATATGAGATTCTCTTTGAAATCATAAATTCTGCCTTCCTAATATAAACCCTCAGCTAAGTTGTGTTCACTCTCCCTGGAAGATCAATCTGCGTTCATACTTCATAGTTCTTTCTCTGGACATAGATAGCATTCTCCATCGTGAGTCCTTTGGAGTTGTCTTGGTACCTTGTGTTGCTGAGACGAGCAAAGTCGGTCCAGGTTAGTCCTAACAGAATCCATGTATCTGTGGTTGTGTATAATGTTCTCCTGGCTCTGCTCCTTGGCACAATTTTAAATTACCATTTCTAATCCTTATAATCCTGATCATTTTTACAAACTCAAAATTTGAACCATGGCCAATTGTCATATTTAAGAAATTTACATCAGAAGCCAATGTCTATACATCCATTATTAAATTCCTCACCAGGAGGATGAGATATCACTTAAGGAATTAATAACAGGCTTCAATACATTCATAGTCAATTTTTAACGCAATGCATATAGAATCTTAACCTTTTAGTCATGCCATGTTTCTTTGATGGCATTTACAAAGTAAACCACAAACCCCCCCCCCTCTTTTTTTTTTTAGCATCTTTAGTTGTAACAAAACTTTAGACAATCATGATATCAATCAAATAACAAAATAACATTCTCACATTGCTTAAGGAACATTTACAAAGCGAGCCCTAAGTGGCTGGCGTGCATTTCTACCCTTGTTCATAAAACTTTACGAAGTTGCTGAAAAAGTCCTTAAGTAACACTAATTCCAAAGTATTTTAACAAAGTTTCTAGTTATTACAAAATTCTTAGATATCACGAAGTTTCTTAGTCAAAAAGTTGTTGTAACAGAATCTCACATTGTTAGCAGCAAGAAATTGATCACAGGAAAAATACTACTACTTTTAGAATCCTTTTTATCCATTGTATATAAACTTGCAATTTCTCAGCAAGCCAAGTTCACTGTTTTGAATTTACATAAATCAAACAAGTTGTTTTCCAGGGCTGATGAACTAGCCCATAGACATGGTTTACAGGGGTCTTGGCAATTTTACAAAATAAGGAGAAGTAACATGGATCTCAGAAAGGGGTTAATAGAAAAACCTTGGGCCTGTCTGCTACCTTTTGCCTTCCCTCTGAGCACACTTATTCAAGGTCTAGGCGTTCTAAAAATCATGGAAAGGATTTTACAAAATTTTTCTTCATAAACTTATTTCCCTTTCTCAGAAACAGCATGCAGTTTATCCTGATATTATTATTAATTCCTAAGTATTAAACAATTCTTAAATTTGATCACCAAACCTTTTCCACATAATTGAAGAGGAAAAAAAAACAAAACTAGTTTTGTAAATACTAGACTTAAGTTTAATTAACAATCTCACAAATTTCCTAAATGATAGCAAAACAATTAAAGACAAAATTCGGTAATTTATGATTTCTTAAATTACAACACTACAAAATATTATAAGACATGGTCAATTAGAATGACTTAAAAGTTTTCTAATCAGTACAATTCTTAGCCTAACAACATTTAGATTATAAAAGAAATTGCTTTTCTAACAACACAGATGATACAGTTGCTTACCAAATTATGCAATAAGGAAAATTTTAGAAATATAACAATATCATAAACAATTATCATCTATTTAAACTTCAAAACCAAAACCAATTAATTACCATGCCGGTGGCTTTACCTCAGTCAGATGTGATCCCAAATTGCCTGATACAGAGAATCATTCATCTCACATTGAAGAAAAATCACATA
Organism: Trichosurus vulpecula; assembly: GCF_011100635.1. Classification (NCBI taxonomy): domain Eukaryota; kingdom Metazoa; phylum Chordata; class Mammalia; order Diprotodontia; family Phalangeridae; genus Trichosurus; species Trichosurus vulpecula. Next base: position 278,491,786 of record NC_050577.1, on the reverse strand, counting down.
AAATTAATGTATATGAAGCAATTATATTCAACTTAAAACAATCTATATTCAAATAGCATTTATTTTATGACAAGCATTGTGCTAAGCATCTTTATAATCATGCGATCTTTATAATATCCCTGGGGATGAATTCCACCACCATCCCCTTATTGAACAGTAAACTTAAAGTAAATAGAATTTTCTTGGGGCTATATATAGTTAACAAATTTCTCAATGCCAAATAACAATATGCAACTTTTTATTATTCAAATATACATTTCTAAGTTCCATTCACATTTTTCTTGGGAAAGTTTTATAAACACTTTGGAATCACCTATCATAAGCAGGTCGGTTTAAAATGTGCTGGGCTAATATTCTAACTACTTCTTTTGGCCCAGGCAAAAAGGAAGCCTAAAGAATTTGAATCATTGCTAACAATACAGTTTCCCCTCCAGGCAGAGAAGTCTGACAATTAATTGAACAGTAATAATAATAATTCACAATAACCAATATCTTTACCATAGCTAAAATGCATATTAGATTTAATGGAACCTACCCACGAATCTAGCCTGAAAGGTGGGAGGACATAATTCCTTCTATCTCTCTAGAACTTTATTGGTTTTTAACATTAAAACAGTAATCCCAAAAAACCTAGTTAACAATCTTACAAGTTTCATAAGTGCTGGCCATACTGTTTTAGCTGTGACCTTCGATTAACTACAGGTAAGGGTAGGAATACCTTGTTTACCAAATGGCAATTATAAAACACAAGACAGGGTTAGCAAGGCTGAGAAAGTAACTTAGCCAGTTTTACACAATTGTTTTCATTTTTTAGTTTCAACAAAATTCATATTAAAAATTTCTTTGTCTAACACTATTTTTAGCTCACAACATTCACTCAAGTTTTACAATATAGGAGAATTTTACTACAGTTTAGAAGTATGATAATAATACAAACAGAAAAATTTCAGATGACATTAATGCATTCCCAAATCATTACATATGTGTGAGGTAAATAAAATGTGAAGACTTCACAGGGAAAATATGTATAAATATACATCTATATCTATACTAAGAAATGTTTAAAAATCAAGAAATAGGAAAGTGAAAAAAATATTCTGAGGCCATGAGAGTCTGATGGCTCAGCCTCTGGGAAAGTTTACCCTGAAACTTTTTGTTCTTTCTTCTGGTTCCGGTTTAAAGATTTGCTCAGTAAGAATAGGGTCGTTGTGACCTGCTTTCCTTTACTGTAAAAGTACTGTAAGAGAATGGAGAGGGCCTCCCCCTCTCCTTATCCTATTCTCCTTCTTTGGATTTATAGATGTCACCTCAGTTGTAATTATTAACTAAGGGAATGGAATTGGAGTTTCTGTGCCTCAATTTCCCGGTTCTTTGTTTAGCTTTTGTGCTCAGATTGTAAGCCCACCTCCCAGCCAATGGTGAGAAGGGTCAGAGGTGGGGTGGGAATTCTCTTGTGTTAGGTATAATTATGGGTGCTTTGCTCCTTGTAAAGTGCCTCAGTTGCTGGATTCGTTCTAGCAGGGCATGCCCAATTCTCGAGAATTGAATAAAATTTATTTCTGTTCCCACCCTGAGATGGCTCCTTATTAACTTTTAATTGGTGAGGGTCTTTCATCCCACACACATATTCACCAAGTATAGAGGCTTTTCTTCTCTCCCCACAGTTGCAGAGCTTGGCTGTGGACTGGGGGTGGTTGAGCCAGGGATTTGGGAAAGGGGAGGGGGACTAAGTACCGGGGAGTGCTGGGAAGCTGTAGAGTCCAGCACCTGAATTAAAGGTCTGAGGAGCCATTAAGGAGGGTCCTTGAGGAACTTTGCTTCCTAATAGGGGTTGCTGGGCTTTGGGAAACTTGAAGCAAAAATTCCAGGTTCCAGTGGTGTGGGAACAAGGACCTGGGGGCTTGAGAGGAGAGGTTCCTCTGCTTGCCTAGAAATGTGGGCGTCAGGGCCTCCAGGGGTCCAGGGCTGTTGTCAGTGGGGTATGAGAGGGCAACAAAGTAGCAAAGTACAGAACAGGGAGTAAAGCTTTTGTTGCGACATGTATTTTAATTTTTGTAGTTTCAATGTTATTATAATTTAATTTCCATTGAGACTTGAGGTGAAAAAACATCAAAATAAAGGGCCTAAATAAGAAAAAGCAGCTAGTAAACAGGGCAATTATTTTGAAAAAGAGCCAAATCTCTATTGTATATTCACAGCTGAATCACTTTTTAAACTTTCCAAGTAGCAAACATAGGAAAATCAAAGCAAGCTAGAAATATATATATACACACACTTATATATATTTTTGTTTCTCAGGAATATAGTAACAGTCTTTTGGGTAAGATGTTCAAATTGGCTCTCATTCTCTGCTTTTATTTCTCCATTTTGGAGGCTTCAAGCCACTTTTTTCAAACTCAAGTAGGAATGAGGGTCACTAAATTGCGCATAAAGATCTCTGTAGTTGTATATAAAAAATACTTATTAATTCTATTTATTTAATACTTTCATGTTATTAAGTATTTTACAATTCTGTTTATAGGATCATTACTAAAGTTCTTAATTCTAAAACTTGGGAAAGCACATTCTAGATTTTTTTTTAAATCCTTTTCCCAGTTTTTTATTTATACTAGTCTCATGGTGATTCTTATTAACCACACATGAATTAAAATAACTTTGTATATACTTCTGATATTAAGCTGGAATTCTTAACCCCCCAAGGAGTCTACAGATAGATTGGCGGGGGATATAGAAAAAATATTTCTTTTGTCATTTAAACTGAATTTTCTTCACATTCATAAGTGTATTATTATTTTGAAAAAGGTTTCATATGCTTCACCAGATTATCTATGGTTAACAGAATCTGCTAAAGAATTTTTAGCTGCTCTAACATTTTTTGCAGCCCTGAAAAGATCTTAATGGTTCTAATTTTAACCTGAGTAAATTTTACTTCTGTGTTCACTCCTTAAAAACTTTTTTGAAAGTGAGAACCTTGAATCCTCCAGCCAAGGTGAGTGGACTCTGGAAAAGATCCAGTGGCGCCTTGTCCCTTTTCCCCCACGCTGGGAAACTCAGTGTCTCTTTTTCAGATCTATGCATTTTCCAAATTTGTCTTAATGCCAGATAGTATAATAAATTCTGACTTTATCTTAAACATCAAATTTAGGAGTAACACATTCTACTTAACTCTAAGGGGAAAAGGTCCTCATTTTCTTTCTTATCTCTCTTCACATTCCAAATTTGGCCAGAATTGGAAGGAAGGGAGAAAGAAAGAGCATTTTCTTATTTCAACAACTTTACCAGCAAAGTCAGATAACATATTCTTTTCACACAGAGACACATAACACAAAACAGATACAGACAGAAAATGACAGGACACACAAAAAGGATTTCTAAAGGATTTCTAGAAATCTGGCATTTTTCTTTTCCCTTTCTACTTTGGTAACTCCCAATTAGCTAGTCTATCCCCTAGTGAGTTATTGTCATCCATCCCTGGGCTGAGGCTTACAAGATCTCTCCACAACCCCAATATCATGCTTAATTGTTCTTTGTACCATAGGAACTTTTCTTTCTGCAGTAAGATATATTTTTAAAATGTTCCATATGGAAAAGGCTGACATTGGGTAGTGTTCTCGTCCATCTTCCCTTAATCTTTTACTCATTTGTTTTTCAATAATCTCCCATCTTTCTAAATCAATTGTACCTTTTTGTTTTTGCTATTCTGTTATACAACAACCTCTTTCTGTTACAATTTTTCTTAATACTTGCAGATACGGATCCCTATCCTTAAACTGTATCTGCCCCATAGTTAAATTTTCTAAATCTACTTCTCTAATTCTCTGTATCTGTAAAATTTCTACAATCCCCCAGTAAGCCTAGTGATAATTAATCCTCTTACCCCTTGTGAATCGGCTCCGGAGCCTGTATTGGTAAGACATTACTCCATCCGGACTTCAGGTCCCTGTTCCAAGTGCCAACTGTACCAGCAGTGGCATGAATATACGATGAAGTAATAAACACAAGAATACAAAGACATGGGGCTAGGTGAGTCATATAGCCAAGTTATAGACTGATTTTAATGAAGTTACTGACAGTATTTTATACAGGTTAATTGCTGAGTTATCCAGACTTCAAAGAAGAATACAATAAAGCATTGGTTAAGTTTTTTATCTCCTTGTTCCTGGGAATGAGACACTATTTTTACTCAAGGCTAACCAAATTGAAACATTTATGTTCTCTCACATATAGATAACCAGATTGAAATATTTCTGTCATCTCCCACGTGGGTAATCAGCTACAAAGGCGGGTCTTCTTTGCCAAGTCTTCTTATCCTAAAACTGGCCTTGCCATGCACAGGCCCATTTTCAATTGACCCTGCCTTGCAGAGATCTAAGGGGCCTAAACAGGATATAGCTGGCTCCCCACACCTTTAATGGTACTGCCCACTATTCTAGTTTTGGAAGTCATCTTCAAGTCAATCTTCTTCCTCATCTTCACATTCAATCGGTTCATTCATACTTTATGTTCTTTAAAAGTTAAAATTTTTTTTCAATTAACAAGCTTTTATTTTCTCTCCTTTCCACCTCTACCTCAAGGCAGAAACAACATAACAACAAAACTCTTTATAACAAATTATCAGGCAAGCAAAACAAATTCTCACCCTAGTGGTATCCAAAAATATATGTCTTTAGTCCATAATCTCTGTCTCTCAGGAGGTAGGTAGCAAGCTTCTTCATTAATTAGCAATATTTAAATGAAATAATTTATGTAAAGCATTTAAAGAACTTTTATAACAAAGACAAATATCATTATAAGCAAACATTGTCCTAGGTCTCCTAAGACTCAGCTCTACACATTCTTTTTGATATATATCCCAGGCCTTGTGCCAAGGGCTGGTTATAAGTCTGTCCTATTACAGATCTTCCAATTTACTACATTTGCTCCTCAAACTCTCCCATTCCAAGGACTTAGAGCTGTTTGTAGATCTGAACTGAACCAAATTAAAGCTTGAGTACTCTTCAAAGATATAAACTAATGAGCTAAATATTGGCTTTGATTTTTTCAACATTCTTGGGAATTCCACAGTAGTCTTTTTTTAATCTTTACTGAGGGCCCAATGCACAGCAGAGAATGCCCTGTCCTAAATGGCTGATGGTCTAAAAGAAAAGATATTTATTGATCGTTTTTCTTGGTTATATGCCATTCATTAATAGGCTTAATAAGAAAAACAGGAGGAAAAAATACAATGAAAATCATTTTATTTCCTATCTAATCCCCCTTTAAGGTCTTTTAATATATATTTATACAATGAGTACTATAAGGCAACTCGGTGACTCTTGATGGGTCTGAATCATATGCTACCAGAGACGGTTGACAAATGACAATTCAGTTTATTCCTTTATCATGTTGCAAAAAATTCACATTTTGGTATAGAACTATTTTAAGCTAGCATGAAAATCTTAATGGAGAAAATATAAGAAAGTAAATGAGAAATGCTGTGCTTGGAGGAGGTGGACAATTTATTTAAATTTAACATTTCAAGTTATTTCTATAACAAAACACTGGTTTGCTTCAAGTTATTTACATTTTATTTTCACAAAGATTTACAAATAGTGCACTTTTAAGCACATCACACTAGTACAAGTCACTATCCTATTCAACCGAATCTAAAGAATATTCTTTTTTATATAACTTCATAACCTTCAGAAGTAGACCTATGTAATACTTTGTCTTCAGTAGAAAAACAAAATCTTACTTATGAAAACAAAAGGACAATAATTTCATAAAAATTATCAACTACTGTATCTTTTCTTGAGTTCTTCAAGAGAATTATCCTTCAATCCCGCATTTTCCAGGTGACTAAATAATGCACATGTAACTAGAGGAAAAGAAAAATTTTAAATTAAACTTTTACCTTAATTCCTTTAAAAATTTGATGCATTCTTGATTGGTATTCTTCCAAAAACGCCTATCACAACCCCACAATGCCTTACTCATTCTGTGCAATTTTCATCTAGGCCTTTCCAGAAATAATAAGAGGAATTTTTGTTTGTCTTCTCAGAGAATATATCTAAGGCATAACAGAGAATCTCCTAACCCAAGACTTGTGAAAAGAGGTGACTTCTACCTAATCCTGGCAATTCACAAGTACAAATGACACCACCAGAAGTTACTTAGGAAGCCCTGCCAAAGATTATGAAGTCTTAGGTGAGAAACTGAAGGTCATAGCAGCACAGTTGGTTTTTCCATCATGCAGAAAAGAAATATTTGGGATGAAGAACAAGGTAAGATGTTAGCATCTAAGCAGGGATCTCTGATTTCTGGACCATGGCTTAAAATACAGAAATGTCAGGCTCTTGTCTAGTAATGGAATGGACCTAACGAGTGCTGGTAAAATGTATTTGCTTAAAATTGCCAATCTAGTCGAAAGGGTTTTAAACTAAAAAGGAATAGGAACGAAGAAAACTGCTAGAATGTATCCACCAAGCCAGGTAGATGCCAGAGAGCACCTACGAGGTAAGAAGAACAGCCGTTGTAACACCAGAATTTCAAAGAGGAAAACAATTCAAGAAAGAAGGCAAGTAGCAGATCCATGACTTCAAATGACTAGGAATCAATGCAGAGTTTGGGCAACAAACAAGGCAAATTTGGGTTCCTACTTGCAAAGAAAACAAATTTGAATTGCAAAATATTCACAGCCATAGGAAATACTGCTACGAATCACTATGAAAAGAAATGCAAATCAAAAAAACTAGGAGGTCTGAACACACAACCAGCAAAACTGAAAAAGAAGAGCAGCTGCCTAGAGGACATCAAACACGCCAGTGCACTGTGGTTAGCGCCATAAACTGTTCCAATGATCTTGGAGAATTTAGAATTACGTTACTAACCAGTTGATTCAAATCTTATTGCTATGTATATATTCCAAAGAGCTCAAAGATGGAAAGATTTGATATACCTAAAAATATTCAGACCAACAGCTCCCTTTGTGGTAGCAAAGAACTGGATACAAATTAGATGCATGTTGACCGGGGAATGGCAAAACAAATTGTAATACCAGCATATTACGGAATATACTGCGCTAAAAAATTATGAATATTAAGAACCAAAAGGAGCATGGGACGACTTCTACAAACTAGTGTGGAGTTAAGTAAGCACAACTAGGAAAACTACACAGTAATGTAAATTGAAAAGAACCAATAAAACTCAAAGTAAACATCATATAACTAAAATGACCAAGTTTGACCCAAAGAGAAAAAAATAACTCACTCTTCTTTCCATTGCATATTCTTTCAGATTTGGTTGTTGTGGTGTTTAGTTTTGCACAACTACTATTTTTTCTTTTTTTTTTTTCTTACTAGGAGCGGCAGGCTGGGTTAAGGAAAAGGAAGGGAAGGGACACAGTCAGAAATGAAAGTGACATAATAAAATCGTCTGTTGTTCAGGGTGGGTGGGATGATAATGATGATTCCTAACAACAAAATAAGTCAGAGACGCTCAATTATTATTTTACTTCTGTTTTCTCTACCAAGGAAAATGACCTTTGGACTATAAATGTTAAAACAAAAGTGGCAAAAATGTATTGATGCCAAAAATAAAGAAATAACAAAAGAAAACCTAGCAGGCTTTGATGAGTTAGACCCAGAAAACCTAAATCCTTGGGTACTACAAACGAAGTGATGTAAGCCACTGTCAGTGATATCTAAAAGATTGAGAAGAACAAGAGAGGTATTGAAGGACTAGAAAAGGGCACATTCCCTGATTTTTTGTTTTTTAAGGGAAAAGAATAAACTCTGCAAGCTATAGGACAGTAAGACTGATTTTACTTCCTGGTAAAATTTTAGAATGTATTACTTAAAGAGATGGATAATGAACATCTAGAAAAGGAAGCTATAAATACAAGAAGCCAGCATAATTTCATAAAGAACAGGCCAGGCCAGACAAATCTTATTTCCTTTTTTTTTTTTTTTGCCAGGGTTACTAATGGGAATGCAGCAGATACAGCTTTGGCAAGATTTTGGCAAAGCACTTGATAAAGGCTCTCTTACTATTTTTACGAAAAAGATGGATGATATTTTGGATATGTTTGAAGCTGGCTGAATGGCTGGACCCAAAGAATAATCACTAATCATTCCATTTAAACTTGGGGTTGTCCCAGAAATTTGTGCTTGCTTGGTCTTAAGCTTTTTTCACATTCTTAACAGTGATCTAGGTAAGTGTATAGATGGAATGCTTATCAAATTTGCAGATAGCACAAAACCTGGGAAGTTTAATACAGTGGATAACAGAGACAGAATCCCAAAAAGTCTTGGCAGGTTAGAACCCTGTACTCAATCAAGTGATCTAAAATTTAATAGGGATAAAAGGATAAAAGCCGTACATTTGAGTACAAGGTGACTGGAGGGAGTTTTGAGAGAAAGATCTGAAAGTTTTCATGGGCTCAATGAGCCAAGGGTACTATTAGGCTCCATTAACAATATGCATAGTGTCTAGGAATGTGGTGGTCCTGCTAAACTGTTCCCTGATTACACCATATCTGGAACACTATGTTCAGTTCTGAATACATTTTAGGAAGGACATTCATAAGAAGACAATCCAGAGGACAGCAACCAGGATGACAGAGAGTACTGAGTTTGAGCCAAATGAGAACCAGTTAGAGGAACCTGAGATGATTAGACTGGAAAACGGAATACTCATTATTTATGGGTGACGTATCTTTCACTACTTGAAGGGTTATCATATGGAAGATATCAAATTATATTTGTTTCGTTGGTCCCTGTAGGTCATAAATAGGAGCAATGGGCAGAAATTACGAGGAGGTAAATTTAAGCATTCTGTCAAGAAAAACTTCCTACTATTAAGAGTTATGTAAAAGTAGAATTAGCTGCCTTAGAAAGTAGTAGGGTCTTCAAGAAAGGCTGCATGGCCACTTGCTGAAAATGTTGTACAAAGTACTCTTATAGAACCATCAAGGTGCCTTCCAACTCTGGAATTCTGTGATTCTTTGCAGAATCCTAATTCCCTCCCACTTGTCCCTTCCTCATTTAGAAGGAAGCAGTTGGATAATCTTCAATAGATAATTATATTTACTTGGCTAAGTAGCTTTAAATGGAACATGGGATAAATCAGTTTGCAAGAAATTGGTCCACAATGAGGACAGTACCTGGCAGGCACAATAGTAACACAGAAAAAGATTCTTGGGATAGTATAACTAAATTAATTTTGTGCTTAACTGAAAATCAGGCAAAAAACACTTTTTGGTTCCAAACTTCATTGCTGAAAATATTTTTGAAATATGCAAATCTGTTTTCTTATTTAAAAATAAAGCATAAGGAACATTGTCCTTCTCTGATTATTGAAAATTCTATGGTAGTCAACCATGGTGGTAGTCCCTGCTCCTGGAAAGGCTAGGGTTAAGGCTGATCCAGTATCTGCACTAAGTCTGGCACCAATATGGTGAGCTCCCAGGAGCACGAGGCTGCCTAAGGAGGAGCCAAGTAGTCCAGGTCAGGAAAATGAAGCAGGCTAAAGCTTCCATGCCAATCAGTATTGTAACTGGGGCCATGAGTGGCTGCTATACTCCTCCCTCACCTTCCCCCACCAAAAATAATTTGATAGTACACTTCAGTGTCATTATAAAAATCAAGGATCACAATAAATGTCAAGTAGATGAAAATGAGGAGACTGACCCAAACAACTACTGAGTGCTAGAAGGGACCTCAAAGTTCATTTAATCCAAGTGCCTCATTTTAAAGACGAACTTACCTAAATTGTTACAGGTATTAAATAAAAGGTTTATGTTTAAAAGACATGCAGGAATTACCAAGAATGGAAAATTTTTTTCCCAGTACTCACCCTTTTTTTCTGATTCAGACATAAACATTACTGCCATATCAAATCTTTTTAGTTCAGATAATCTTTGTAAAATTTCAAGGATAAGTGATGGTTTTTCTTTGCTGAAATGATAAAAAGAGGAAAACAAATGATAAATCAAAACCACTAAACCTTTTAATTTCTTTTTTCAAGATTTGTAATTAACCTTAAGGACTAGATTTTTCTTTCAGCTATTCATTTTTCATTCATTCTACTTTAAAGTAGAATTTTCATGATACTGTTCTAATTAAGACTTAGGATTTTTTCCATCTGAAAAAATTTAACCATTAATTTTTCTAGGGACTAAGAATCAAATCCAGTAAAGTAAGTTGAAAGGAATTATAATATGTCCATCTTTGGGTACTTAGAAAAGATAAATTAGCCTACTTATCTATTATACTCTATCAGTTCTCTTCTCTTCACCCTTTCCCTAGAGGGAAGAAAATGTATTTTCCCCTCCCTCTTTGCCATTTTGCTTTCCAATTTCAATACTTAATATTTCTTTGAAGTTTCTGCAATGATAAAATTACTGAATGTAATGAAAAATAATTTCTTTACATTTAATAAATTAAATAATAAGTGAAAAGCAATGAATTTCCTACATCATAGTAAAAAAGTAAAGTTTGGTAACATATTAAGATAATTAAGAAATTCAACTTACTCAATGTAAAAATCATGCACAATTTTCAAAATCTGGTTGAATACATCCGGCTCTAAGGATTTTTGAAACAGCTTAGAATATAGGGAAGGCTCAATTTGCTTGGGAAAAAAATAAGAATAGTTATAAGAGTTACTGAGCTTTAAGTATGTAGGTTTATAAAAATCATAATCACATATCTCATTTTTCATCAGCCACTTACAAACAGAGAACAAGTTTTGAGATGAGGAATGACTGATATATACAAGTCGCCATGCTGTATTAAAATGGACTTGGAGATCCATACTGAATTCAAAGATACAGTGGAATATACAAATAGAAATTATAGTCTATAGAAAATATAAGATAATCTTCATAGCTTACTTAGGCCTGGAAAAGCAGTTCAAAAAAGGAATACCTTGCACAGGAGACTTGTGAATACAAAAATGACTTTTCTAGTTTTGCCCTTTGGTTAAAGATGTAGGTTTATTAAATATGGAAAGGGCAAAATTTAATAAGTGGATAATTTTCTTCAGCCAAATGAAAGCCTAATAGGTGGAAGACAATTCCTAGAATAAGGATTTTTTCACTATTTTGAAGACCTCAACCTGAAAAAACAGGGTAAAGTTTCAATATATATAACTTACATTAATATACTGTAAATGATAAATTGTACCACAGGATACAGTGTAAAGGAAAACAAACTGTCCAGATATTTCAGTTTAATCAGAATGACATGTCCAAAACAGAACTCACTTCTTTCTCCCTGAAATCTCCCCTCTTCCAAATTTCCCTATTGTTGTAAGGCCCTACCCATGTTCCCCCCTTTTTTGTACTCTCAGTGCCTAGCACATATTAAGCACTTATTAAATGCTTGTGAATTGCCTATATTTTTATATTATGAATCCACGTGAGATTAGGTGATGGGTAAAGACTTGACTTTTCTTTTTTAAATTTTAAAGTATTATGGATACCATTTGTTTTTTACAACATCATAATTTCCAAATAAAACACGGCTAAGCAATACCAACCCACACAGCAATCATGTTTGACAAAGTATGCAACATTCTGCATCCAAAGTCCACCACCTCTCCAAGGGAAGGAAATAAATGCATTTCCTCATCTGCTCTCCAGGGCCAAGATTGATTATGACAATTATGTGGCATTCACCTTTGTTTTAAATAGAATTACTAATTCATATCACTTACCTTTAGATACTGATATAACATATCTGGAGAATTTTTCAGCTTTCTGAAATCAGATTCAAGCTGAAATGAGTTTGCAGGTACTGGTGGAAGAACAGTTGCAAAACTTGGAGCAGGTATTTTTACTTCAGTGGAATTTTTCTTACTGAAAGACTGATTCACAGTAGACTGATGTGCAGTTGATGAATCCACTTTTATACTGGCATGAGGTCTGAAAAATATTTAATAACTTATGTAGTGCTTTATAAACATACACAGTGTTATTTGAATCAAACAATCCTTTGAGGTAGGTGCTAGAGATATTTTTATTTCATAGATGAGCAAACTGAAGCTCAGGAAGGTTAGAGGGCTTGCTCATGGTCACTTGGTCCTAGGTGACAAGCAGGAGTTGACTCTAAGTCTCCTTCAGTTCGACCCCTGGCTACCTGAGCTAAAGTTCTTGGCTGGGAAAATTAGTATCTTAAAAAAACTGTATTAGACAATGTATTTTCTCCATGGTCTACTTACTGCTCACATTGCAATTTTTCTCGTCCCTACAAATAAAAAAAGATTGGAGAGAAGAGGATGGATGTAATTGATTACCTTTTACCTATCAAACATTGCAAAAAACCCTGGGTTCCAGTCTTAAAGGCAAAAGCATTTTAAATTTTGTATCAGTAGAACTCTGAATAAAATTAAAAACAGATAAATAATGTTTCCCTTTAGTAAATACCTTCTTGTTATGTTAGTTTTCTGATGAAGCAATCATTTTTATTAAAAAGTTTATGAAATTTAGGCTGAAACAAAAACTTGCTTAACTTAGCCTACATACATCCATTAAATTAATATTACCATCTACCTTTCCACTACCAGGGGAAAATGTTACTGCTTAAAAAATTGTAAAATCAAATGTGAAACATACAAAAACATTCTCAACACTATAACTGGAGCTATTCACCAGCCTTTGTGGATGTTTCTTTAGTTATCAAATTTAATCAAACTTAATCACCAAATTTTCTTCCAGATTAAAAAAACTGAATAACTTCTGAACTAAAGTCTATACTGCACAGTCAAGATATTTTCTTATTCATTCAGACATCTTGCACAGTTGCCCTAACCCATAATGTCTCACAGCAATATCACTAATAACCTAAAACCAAACTCCAGCAGAACTTCTAGTCCTCTAGAATGTAAATCACTAGAGAAGCAAACTGGATTGACGATGATGATGATGATCAGCACTAGTGCTCAGGATTCAATGGCCTTAAATTCTCTGACCATCAGTATATTTTCAGTCATCATAATGTTTACTTTCATGTACATAATAAATAACCACAGCTCCAAAAGACAACTACAATGTTTCACCTAATGCTGTCTTTTCACAGAACCAATATACAATGTTGAAGAGGGTAAGACTGTAAAAATTATTTTTTTGCAGTAAGCAAGCATTGATAAAAGTCTTTGTATGCTTTCGTTGTGTTTCCTTAAACCAAATCTCAGATATTATACTTAAAAAACACTGGTGAAAATTTAAATTACTATATGATTTTACTCTTAAGCCAAAACTGAGCAGTTGCTTTTGCTTAGTAAAGTACTAAAGCGCAGACTAATTAAAAGTACCAAGTCTTTTCATAGCAATCAGGTCCCCACAGAACACTACCAAATGTGTACATTTGTACTCACCGCAGGACTGGAAGATCTGTGATTTCTTCTATTTTTGATACTTTTGCTTTTGGAGTATCACTTGTGGGCAAAAGATCATCTTGGCTTGAATTCTTTTTATTTGTAATAGCCTTCGTAACGTTTGTTGGATTAATACAATTGGTCTCTAACATGGAAATGGAATTTGTTGCTGGCAAATCAACGTTTTGCACCAAGTTACCAATTTCTTCAATGACAATTGTCTTCAGTGGTTTCTAAATTGAATGGGGAAAAGTCAGTTCGTTGATATATATTTGCATCCTAATGGTTTAATATTACCACCAACACCACAAATATCTGGACAAATTGTAGGGACACTGTTCTTTTGGCCAACTTTCTTCAGACCGCTACTCAAAGTTTGGTGGCTCCCTTTAGAACCAGAGAGGTATTCTCAAACATACGGAGAACATTCTGAAAGATCCGAAAACAATTTCAGTTACTAGTTCATCCTATGCTTTGGGACTTTCTGAGTTCCAAGTCCAGGGCTATCTGCTAAATCTCCTCCATAATACTACAAAGAACCACAATCTTGGGGCAGCTAGGTGGTACAGTGAGTAGAGCACTGGCCCTGGAGTCAGGAGGACCTGAGTTCAAATCTGTCCTCAGACACTTGACACACTTACTAGCTGTGTGATCTTGGGCAAGTCACTTAACCCCAATTGCCCTGCCTTCCCCCTCAAAAAAAAAAAAAAAGAACCACAATCTCAATCACTGCGGTCGTCCTCAAAGCTCCTATTGTAGTAACAACTTCTCATCTGGTGGGGTGAGAGGGAGAGAAAAACTGCAGGCCTTGGTCAGCCCTTAACTCCTGTGGCACTGAACTTCCAAAAGTGTACTAATAAATGGTGGTCTCCAAGGGGCCTCATTTCAAGACAGCTTTCGCTGAGACACAGGTAGTTCACAAGTATTAGTATCATCTCAGCAGTGTTACACTGCTTCTCCCCAGAGTCAGGAAGCTGGGGTACAGATGGAATAGAGGTGGCAGAGAGCATGGCCCACCTCAAGTTAACTGGGAGTGGCTGACTTCTCTCTTCAGCCCTTACCTCACAAGACAACTGAGGACACTGAGTACCTAAAAGGCTGAGGAATGGGTGGAGAAGACACTTAGAGTAGCAGTGGGGGGTTAGGGACCACTTATAATTCCTGAGGCCCTGGACATATAGTCATAGCTTCCTTGGGCATGGTACAGGTAGAGTACAGTGTAGAAACGTCTAAAGGAAGTTCACTATTCTGCCTTCGCCCTCAGCTTCCTTTGGGAACAAGATAATCCTTTGGAAAAAGGGAAAGATGGGGAGAGGGAAGAGAAATTTGGAAGGAGTGAAAAGAAACCAGAGGAAAGACTGAGAAAATAAACTTAAGAAATATACAGGGAAAGAAGAGACAAAGATTTACAGGAAGACAAGTGGTGAAAGAGCAGAGTATTTGGGAGCAAGGAATGGGGGGAAAGGGAGATGTCAATGTAATGGGTGTGTTAGAGGAAAAAGAGGAAAAAATGCATAGAAGAACCAGGGGAAAGAACCAAGTGGGGTAGTAAAGGGTGAGATAGATGATGTTTAGGAAAACTCCTGGAGCATTGGGTCGAAAAATAAGACTGGGTGGGGTGGGGTGGTAGACAGAGAAACAGGAAGAGTGAGGGGGGGAGTGTCAAAGAAAGAGTGATAAGGGAACAAGGAGAGTGGGGAAGGAACTGTAGAGCAGACTTTCTAGTCAGAAGAGGTTCTTAAGAAACCTTAACTCCACCCCACCTCCTGGGTACCAGTCTTTCACAGAACCCAGTTGTCTACCCGTCCCCATCACCTTTCACTCCAACTTTGGTCTTAGGGCCCCAAATGCCCCACTCTATTTCCCAGCCTTCTTCACCTTAGATAGGAATCTAGGTACTCCTTCCCCCTCCAAACATCTTTACTCTGCTTCTGGAAAACAAATGTTGCTCTCCCTAGACGCCTGCACTCTATCTCCCACAGATAATCCCTACACAAAGGAAAATGCCCAAGAGTGGAGTAAGGGTGCAGATGGGAGATGATACTGGAGGATGGAACACCTCTCTTCCTGCCAAGTCAGAATCTTCCTCCTTCCTAACTTATACAAGACAAGTCCCCTGAGGGACGGGGTTAGAAACAGAGGTATCTGGAGAGAAAACAAGGAGAAAATTACTCCTTTAATTCCTCAGGTATAAATCCAAACACTGAACAACCTTAGAAACTTCAATGGACCACCCCAGTTGTGTCATATTTCCCTCTCTATATATTCCACGTTCCAGCCAAACTGTACTCCCTCTCCCCACTGAGGTTATTCAGTGCCACTCCCTATGTCCTTCACCTCAGATTGGTGAAATCTACCCTTACTGTAAGACAGTTTAAACACCTTTTAAATCCATCTTTCATTTCCCCCACTAACAAGTGTCCACACAGAGTTCTCTTCATCAATTCTCATAACTCTGAGGTCTATTTTCTTGGATTTTTGTCTAATTCAATGTGTTGTGACGATTGCTATACAACAGCTCACAGAGAAAGAGGCTCTCTTCTTCGGAGTAACATCTTTCTGTTACAGGAGACTATCACTAAAGACCTCAAAAGTCCCAGTTTCATTTCATAAATATGAATCCATTTTCCAGAAAAGGGTTTACTCATCCTTAGTTTATATAAACAATATATAATTTATGAGGGGACAACCCAATTTCTAAATCTCTAAGTTACAGAGCAAAGTAAAAATAAATTGACAGATCCAGTTGAAATGTGGTATCAGTGAAAAAGCAGTAGAAAGGCACTTCTAGGCTTGGCTTTTCTATGGACTTCTAGAAATTCTGGCAAATAACTGTCCCTAAATTTTATTATATGAAAATAGGAAAAATACCAATTGCCCTGAGTATCAATTACTTATTTATTAGTAAGTCATTATGTTCTGGGCACTGTGCTGGGCTCCGTGGACACAGATACAAAAATAAGGAAGTCCTTGCCCTCAAGAAGCTTATATTCTACCACGGGGAGACAACACAATCATCAATAAACACAGGATCTAGGGGTACAGAGAAGAGAAAAGATGTGAAGACTTTATGGCATTGTTTTAAGGACTATTCTGAATAAGATACAAAAGTGTAAATGCTCTGTAAATTATGAAATGCTAAACAAATATAACCTATGTAAGATTTAGAGTTTACAAAATACCTTCCTCAGAGCAATCCTGTGTGTCAGGGAGAACCAGCACCCATTTTGCAAACAAGGAAATAGAGACTCAGTAGGGCTGAGTGCTGCCTTGCTATATTCACAGCGTTAATCAGAAGAAGAACTGAGACTTGAACCCAGTTATTCTGATTCTAAGTACAATGTTATTAATTAAGCTGCTTCTCCAAGGTAATAAAAAGGAAAACATCTCATTTTAGCAGCACTTTTATTAAATACTTTGCATTAATTTATTATCAGTATGGAACATTTTATACCATTTTATATCATTTTTATAATTTCAATAAGACTCAGAGTCTGAACTGATTAACCAGAAGAAATGCCTGATCCTAACAGTCTCTTTGTTCTGAGTGACTCAGAAAATGCCTCTATCTCATGTCAATAAGCCCAGATGGAGCATTCTTTCCTCTGTCCATGGTCATTAAGGATGAGACCTTTAGCCCCGAGAAATTGTCTTGAATTATGTGACTTTTTCTTATCTTAATATTTTATGGGCATATACTATGTTATGGAATGTTAATGGTAAATTAAACACAGAGATCCTGGGTTGTAATTCCAACTGACACTTTGTCAACTATCTTGACTTATTGTATTTACAACCCATTCCAGAAAATCCTTGCCTTGTATCATGGTTAAACATGCATGGCGGTCATAAAAGTGATGTAATACAGGCATGCTGAGTTGGGACTAGGAAAAATGTACATAAGTTTTCTAATTTCTTTGTTCAGGCAGTCAGAACTTATGCTCTGGCTCCTTATACATACAAGTAAGCTAGCTTAGCTAGCTTTAAGGGAATAAACAATATGGATTTTTCTATCATCTAGCTTGTTTGCCTCTTTTAATCAAACTTTCAGGTTAACATCAGAAAAAAGATAATGAAATTTAAGTTTGCAGTGCAAAATATTCTAAAACATTCTTTTATTTTGGGAATTTAAATAGCTGTGTTATTTTCTTATTCTTATCTCAATAAGACTAGTAGGTATAATGCCACAACTGCTCAAAGTAGAACTTTCCATATTTGCCTTTCAAACATGTGTATTAGATTTCTCAATTTTATAAATTCAAGTAAATTTCCAGCATTTTTTGAGATAACACTAATATTAAAACAGAAATGCAAACTCCTAGAAATAGTTATACTTACATTTGATCTAAGATGAAGTGGTTTATCAATAGATTTTACCAAGTTTTGCCTTTCAGTTGATTTATCAAACACATCAGCCCATAGTCCTTTTTCAATCAGTTCCTTAAAAATGAATGTGAGATGGTTATCTGATATTCTCAAGTGAAATATGGAATAAATTCAGTATTTTCATATTTAAGAATTTTAAAATGTTGCTATGACAAGAATACCTACTTTTTTAATACTGGAAAGTTCACTTATTGCTTGCTTATTTCCTGGTTCAAGATTTAAAACCATTGTGAAGTCTGAAAAAAAGGAAAAAAATACAATAGTCAAAGTATTTATAGAGTTCAGGAGATTATATGTTCAGATTCTAATCCCATGTCTTCCTACCAAGGTCATACTTAAATGTGTTAGTAAATAGAGCAAGTCATCCAGGGGAGAACAGCATTTAGCAGTAAAGATCTAGAGTAGATTCTATTTTTCTGTATTTCCTATATGAATAGGATAAGTCAGTCTTAATTTCTTCCCCTGAATACATCAATAATTCAACTCAGATCAATACACATTCATACAAAACGTACAAGGTATAAAGCACTATGCTGGGTGCTGGGGATATAAAGAAAACATTATAAAAGTACCTGCACACGAGTTTATATTCTGCTGAGGAGATATAATATGTACACAGATAAACTGAAAAAGGTAATTCAATGAGGGAGAGAATATTAACAAATAATAAATAGATGGCCCCCAAGTTAAAGGATTTTAAGAAACAAAGGTGAGGAAGCACATCCTACCTTTGGGGACAGCTTGTGCAAATGAAGAAGAGGCAGATGAAATGTTGAATTCAGGAACAACTGGCAGTACTGCTTGGCTACAGATAGATTTTAAAATTTTGGTTCAGACCCATGATTTCACAGATGAAGGAACCAGTGAAGACCTTTCTTCTATTAATGCTGGCAACAACTAGAGTTGCCTGGGGGTGCTGAGAGGATAACGTGACTTTCTCAGTGTCAGACAGTATATGCCAGAGGAAGGAATTGAACTGTCTCCCTGACTCCAAGGCCAGCTCTCTATTCACTATGACAAACTGTAGTGTTGAGGAAGGGGGAAAAAAAAGAAAAATCCTATTTCTTTATGTATTTATTTTAAAAATAGAAAAATAAAATTTAAAACTGTAGCAACTGAGCAGCTGCTATTTGCAAGGTCCTATGAGGGATACAAATATGAGTTAAGTCATGACCTTGCCTTCAAAAAACATATATTCTAGTCTAGGAGGTTAAGATGTATACATCAACACCCATAATACAAGGGGGAATGAAATAAGTTCAATTGAAAGGCACCCACAATGAACAACGAGGGCCTAAAGGGAGAGAGAAATCACTACTAGCTGAGGTTGATGAGGGAAGACTTCATGGAAAAGCCAACTTCCCTCCCCACCTGGATCAACTATTCAGGGAGAAAAACGGGTCACATTCCTTTCAAAGTCAATTGTGAGGTTTGTCTCCAATCATATTTACCTCATTATCACTCAACATTCCCTCATTCTGCTCCTCAAGTCTATTCAAGCTTATAACTTAGCTTTATAAGTGCTACTGGGAAAATTTTTTTTTCTAGCTCCCACTGAAGTTTTCTTCTTTTCCATTTATTTATTTTTTCAACATTCACTCTTGTAAGATTTTGAGTTCCAAATTATTTCCTCCCTCCTTCCCTCTCTTCCCTGCCAAGACAGCAAGCAATCTGATATAGGCTATACATGTACAATCATAATATTAAATGTACTTCCATATTAGTTATGCTGTGAAAGAAGAATCAGAACAAAAGGGAAAAACCACAAGAAAGAAAAAAAAAAGCAAAAAGAAAATAGTATGTTTCAATCTGCAGTCAGACTCCATAGCTCTTTCCCTGGACACAGACAGCATTTTCCATCACCAGTCTTCTGGAATTGTCTTAAATCATCATATTGCCGGGAACAGCTAAGTCTACCAAAGTTGGTCATTGGACAATGATGCTATCACCGTGTACAATGTTTTCCTGGTTCTGTTCACTTTACTATGTATCAGTTCATGTAAGTCTTTCCAGATTTTTCTGAAATCTGCCTGTTCCTCATTTCTCACAGCACAATAATATTCCATTACACTTATATACCACAACTTGTTTAGTCACTGATAGGCATCTGCTCAATTTCCAATTCTTTGCCACCACAAAAAGAACTGCTATGAATATTTTTGTACACATGGATCCTTTTCCTTTTCATGATCTCTTTTGGATTCAGACCTTGTAGGGGTACTGCTGGATCAAAGGGTATGCACAGTTTTATAGCTCTTTGGGCATAGTTTTTTGGGGAAATTTTCCCACCTGAAAAACACCCTTACCCCTTCCACAGCACTTCCCAGCTGTCTCCTAGCATTAGTCTCCCTGCCTCATGTCAAATCCAACCTCCACTTAAATGACTTTCCTAAATAGGCCAATATCAGTCTCCTTAATAATCTTTAGTGACTACCCATTGAATCTAGGATCAAATTTAAACTCCTCTTTTGGTCATTTAAAATCCTTTACAACTTGGTTCCAAACTAACTTTCCATATTTATACCTTATTCCCCTTTTTGTATCGGCCAAATAGACCTTATATTGCACAAAAACAACTAAAAAAATCCAAACATGAAGGGAATCTAAGGTATTGGTACCATCGATTAAGGAGAACCACATAAAAATAATGAACTTATGTTGAAAACTTTCTTCTGAACTGAAATCAGATTCACATTTGCTTATTTTTTTGCACTGTGTGATGAATATCCACACACAAGGAAACATGATTCCTACTGAAAAAATGCAAAGCTGTTATGTTTACTGACTTACAACCTAATATCTAATTGCTGTTTGGTGTAACTTTCAATAGAAAATTATCTTTAAAAAAATTACTTACTAAAGCTAGTAACTGATCAATTTTAAAAACAGGATTTTTTTTTCCAATTCAAAATTATGCTAAAAATATTGTCAAACAGCTGAAGCATTGGTTGGTTTTGCTCAACTGCTTGTTTTCTTTTAAAATCTTTGTTACTAAGAATGGCTTATTGGGCTTATTCTGATATAGCAAGGGCTATATCAGAAATGAAACTGATATGAACTACTTCACTAAAAGACATCCATGTAACTATATCACAATCTGGACAGTTCCTGGCATATAGTAGGGTCTTTTATAAAATTTATTTAATATATTTAGTTTTCAGCATTCATTTTCACAAGAGTTTGAATTACAAATTTTCTCCCCATTTCTACCCTCCCACCCACTCCAAGATGGCTTATATTCTGGTTGCCCTGTTCCCCAGTCAGCCCTCCCTTCTGTCACCCCCCTCCTCTCCCATCCCCTTTTCCCTTCCTTTCTTGTAAGGCAAGATAAATTCCTACACCCCACTGCCTGTGTATCTTATTTCTTAGCTGCACGCAAAAACTTTTTTTGTTGTTTTTGAACATCTGTTTTTAAAACTTTGAGTTCCAAATTCTCTCTCCTCTTCCCTTCCCACCCACCCTCCCTAAGAAGGCAAGCAATTCAACATAGGCCACACGTGTATAATTATGCAAAACCCTTCCACAATACTCATGTTGTGAAAGACTAACTATATTTTACTCCTTCCTAACCTATCCCCCTTTATTGAATTTTCTCCCTTGACCCTGTCCCTTTTCGAAAGTATTTGTTTTTGATTACCTACTCCCCCTATCTGCCCTCCCTTCTATCATCCCCCCTTTTTTATCTTCTTCCTCCTTCTTTCCTGTGGGGTAAGATACCCAATTGAGTGTGTGTATGGTATTCCCTCCTCAGGTCAATTCCGATGAGAGCAAGATTCACTCAATCCCCCTCACCTGCCCCCTCTTCCCTTCCTACAGACCTGCCTTTTCTATCTCTCCCTTTCTCCCTCTCTTAATATATTCCTCTCTCATCCCTTAATTTGATTTTATTTTTTAGATATCATCCCTTCACATTCAAGTCATCCTGTGCCATCTGTCTATATACATTATACAATATATATATACACACACATACATACACACACGCATATATATACATATATATATACGCATACATACATACATACATATATGTATATATATATGCATATTCCCTTCAGCTACCCTAATACTGAGGTATCATGAATCATACACATCATCTTTCCATGTTGGAATGTAAACAAAACAGTTCAACTTTAGAAAGACCCTTGTGATTTCTCTTTCTTCTTTACCTTTTCATGATTCTCTTGATTCTTGTGTTTGAAAGTCAAATTTTCTATTCAGCTCTGGTCTTTTCACTGAGAAAACTTGAAAGTCCTCTATTTTATTGAAAGTCTATATTTTGCCTTGGAGCATGATACTCAGTTTTGCTGGGTAGGTGATTCTTGGTTTTAATCCTAGTTCCATTGACCTCTGGAATATTGTATCCCGATCCCTTCAATCCTCTTGTGTTATTCTGATTGTGTTTCCACAATACTCAAACTGTTTCTTTGTCGCTGCTTGCAGTATTTTCTCCTTGATCTGGGAGCTCTGGAATCTGGCCACAATATTCCTTGGACTTTTCTTTTGGGGATCTTTTTGAGGAGGCGATCTATGGATTCTTTCAATTTCTATTTTACATGAGGGCAGTTTTCCTTGATAATTTCTTAAAAGATGATAGCTAGGCTCTTTATTTGTTCATGGCTTTCAGGTAGTCCAATAATTTTTAAATTATCGCTCTGTACTCGATAGACCTCACCCAGCGACCATCCAGGCTGTCCTCGGCTGCAGCCCTGCTTCCCTCTGCTATTTTGTGGGTTCTGCAGTTCTAGAATTTGCTCAGAGACATTTTTTATAGGTTTTTGGAGGGACTTGGCAGGGAGCTCATGCAAGACCCTGCTTACCAGATGCCATCTTGGCTCTGTTCCCCAACCCCCCATATAGAAGGGTCTTAATAAATGGACTGTCTGTCTCCCAGGAGAGTAGGCATTCTTTACCCATCTGGTTTTTCCTGTGATTATTAGGTTGTGTTCTTCTGAGTGATTGTGGATTAAAAGAAAAGAGGCCCTGAAGCATTCTGGCTTTAATACAAGGAGCTCTATGCCATTCTCAAAGGAATATTTAGAAGATCCCACTATCTATATGGAATCTCTCTCTTTCATCTGTACTCTGTGGCAAACAACCTCCATAAAAGTGGTTAAAAATTTTGAGAGGTAGGTAAGTTCAAACAAAGCATTCCTCTTGTACTCAGTGTATTCTCAAATGAAAGCTGAATATTTCTTACCATCTTCCTTTCATGAATAGTTCAGACTACACCATACTTTGAATGATTAAATATTTCAAATCCCCCTTTGCTATAATTAGAGGAGTAGTCAAAACATTGTTTCCAAATGAGCTTGCTTTAACTGATAAAAAACAAACAACAAACTTGACCCTCAGTGGACCAAGTTATATAGTCTGGCTTTTGAGATAGGCCAAGGTGATAAGTTAATACATAAAATTATAGTAAAAACCAGACAAGCCCAAGAAAGCTAGACTCTTGCTTTCATTTTCCTGGGATTCCTCACTTTTAAAAGGCATCAAATTCTACTGGGCATTTCCTGACTGCCTACTTTGTGGTCTAAATGTACCGAGTCAGTTAATCCACAGAATTTCAAGTTGGGAGGGATCTCAGTCACTTTTTAGTTCAATGTAAACCTGAAAAAGAATTCTCTCAATTACACACATACATACACACACACACACACACACACACACACACACATGCACGTACGTGCATGTGTGTGTGTGTGTGTGTGTGTGTGTGGGTGTATTTATGGAGAGACAACAAGAGCGAGGACACTGTATCATTGATACATGCGACTAAAAATGCATTTCCCACCTTTCCTTGAAGATATAAGAAGGCTGTGGGAAAAAAAAGAATGTTATTTTTACTGTCAGATCAGGTTGCTAGATTAGTTGGTTTTTTGCTTAACTGTTTTTCTTTAATACAAGATGAGAAGTTTCAAAAGGTTTGGAGAGAAGAGAGGAAGATATATCCAGACAACTATAATATTTAAAAGGCATCAACAAAATGTTTCTTTTACTTTTTTTAAAGAATGACATTCCAGATAAGAAATTTAATAGTAACCTACAGCAAGCAACAAGAATGTTATTTAATCTAAAGAAAACATATTAAGTTCAGTCTTTCTAGGATACCACAGATTATTTCCACTCTATCAGTGGCTACTAACTATACTTACCAATATGCCTCTTTAAATATGTCTATAATGTAGACATACAAAAGAATACCAGGAAGATGGTGGGGTAAAAGGTAGCTCTTCTCTGACCAAATAAAATAATACAAAATAAAATGCTTCTAAATTCAGAAAACTCAGCAACCCAGCAAGAAAATCAATGAAAAAGCATGCCATAATATAATTATTACATTACCATGTGCAAAGCACTTAACAATCTTATCAATTTCTGATGTTGAACTACTTGACAGTAACAAAGACTTTGGTGACAAGAACTTTCTTTTCTGGGTCTTTAACTCATGTGGCTTTAGCACCTTCAGAAGCAGGTGCCAGACTGCACCTCTACACAAGTTGCTTAGCACTTAGCACAGTACCCAGCACATAGTAAACACCTAATAAATACTTGTTGAATTGGGATGGCTGTCTCCTCTACCAAAGCCTCTCCAAATGATGATTGGTTTGGAAGTGAGACCAATGTGGGAGAGAGGAAGGGCTGCCACTTCCCCTGGCTCCTATGCTTGTCTGTCAGTTGGCAACAGTTGGTCAACAGTTGTTGGAGAATTAACAAAGATAAATTAAAAAAATTAAAAAGGGAACCCAAAATAAGCACCTTGAACATTTATGGCCCCCATAACACAAAGATTGTAAAAGATGAAATCGATTCTAATGTTAATTATATGAAATTGAAAAGCTTCTGCTTGCAAAAATTCCAACACTACTTAGGTAAGAATGGAAGTTGTTGATCGGGAAAACAATCTTTGCTGTTTGATACAGCTCTGATAAAAGTTTGTCCAATAAGCATCTGATATCCAAACTATATAATTAACACAAATACCTCAGATTAAGAGCCACTCACTACTTTCCAATGAATAAGTGGTCAAAGGATATGAACAAACATTTCTCAAAAGACTTGCAAACTATTAACAATCATATGAAAGACTACTCCAAATCACTAATCACGAGAGAAATGAAATACAAAACAACCCTGACCTGGAGCAAATTGGCAAAAATGACAGAATATGGGAATAGTCAATGTTGGAGAAGTTTAATGTCTGTTGATAAAGCGGTGAATTGGTCTAATAATTATGGAAAGATACTTGGAATTGTAAGAAAGTGTAGACTAAAATGTCCACACTCAAAGACCCTGAGATTCTTATTAGAGACCACCCCCCCACTACTTTGATCCCTAGGTGTCAAATGCAGAAAGAACAATCCACATACCATACATGGAAATATCAATAGCGGCACTTTTTATGGTAGCAAAAAACTGGAAATTAAGTAGATGTTCATCTAAATAAACTATAGTATATAACAATGTATTACTGTACCAAAATAGTATCAAAAATTCAGAGAAGCTTGGAAAAACATAAACTGATAAAGAATAAAGTAAAACTATGCATAATGGTACTACAATTTGTAAAAACTTCAAAAGTTAATAATTAATATTACAAAAGTGTCCCTGGTCTCCTTTGATACACTGACAACATTAGAATTTGGAAGTATCCTTAATTTTTGGAGAAGTTAGAATCTCCAGATTTTCTAAGGGGATACCCAATACCCAAAACTGCAACTGAAACCTTTTGACTTTTTCATTACTGGTGAATTTCTCCATATTTGGCTCCCAGATTAAAATAAAATTTAAATTGGAAATTGCTTGAGTCAGCAGCACCTGTTCTCTAACAAAGTCAACTACTGACCAGCATCTTTCTCCAAAGAAATTTTTTGTAAAATAATACATCTGAAGTATTAGCTAAAATCCAGAGTGAAGCCCGTTTTTTCAACAAATTTAAATGGGAAGAACCATGACAATTTAAAAAACAACAAAGGAAATGAAACTTGACAGTTGGCTCTGAAGAAAACTTGAAGTCATACATTTCCCTCCATTTTTCACCAAGTTGAGGGAGTTTGGGTATAGAATAGGGCATATACTTTCAGAGTCACTGATATGTTGCTTAGTTTTGCTAAATTGCATTTTTTTAAGTTCTTGACAAAATTTTAAAATCAATCTATAACTTCATCTATAGATTTAATGAAGTGAAACCATTAGCTCCCTAGAGGTTAAATTTTCATAGTTTTGATTAGCTCTTGGGCACCGTAAAAAGTGAGAACTCCTATTTATTTGCCTTCCTCTCCCCTCCCCAAAATGATGATTAAAATTAGTCAAATGTGCTACTGTGCCTAGATGGGGGTGTGTCAATGTACTCCATTCACCATTCCAGTTAACTTTCAGAACCTTAAAGGCTTTCAACTCTCCTATGTGAATTGTCTCCCTATGTAGAATACATAGCTCCTTGAGAGGTAAGCATAAACTATTTTTGCTTTTTTATTTGTAGCCACAACATCATGCACAAAATTAAATGCTTTAATGTTCTTCCATTCATTCATTCATTTACTCATTCATTCAAGCTAGATCCAGAGAGGGCTGAAGCGGGAGACTATCAAGTACAGAACATTAAATATAATGTCAAACTGCATTAATGCAGTAGTTTTATAGAAGGGTTCCCCTCCCCGCCCCCCTGCCACCTTTTCTTTGCCCCAGCCTTTACTGTAGGAGAAGAATACAAGAGATAAATTAGAAAAAGGAGACGACATAAATTCAAGAGTAATAATTTTTTTAAATGATTATGAAATTCATCAGATCTTTATTCTAGCTTTTATCAAGGTTTATTTAGAAAATACATAGCCTGGGGATTTTTCATAACATTGCTATCCATTCAATGGCACAAGGAGAAGTATACACATCTATACTTTCCCATCCATTCAGAAAAACCTAGGACAGTTTTTCAGTTTTCTCTGATTAAACTCAACTAATTATTGCTAATGTTCCCTTTGTACCAACCGCCTCTCAATGAAATGACAAATGGGAAACTTTACTTCAAGCCCCAGCACCATCACTTAAAAGCTTTATGACCCTGGATAAATGTCAACCTATATGGCTCAGTTTCCTCATCAGTAAAACATGGAAATTTGTATCTTACTGCATCATTACGATTAGGATTTTAAACATCATAAAAACAAACAATTTTAGAGCCACAGAAGACCTTAGAGATAACTAGTATGCCTTTGCCCTTTCTTACCCCCATTACCTGAGGTCAAAATGTTACTCAGGCATGGGGATCTCCCATTGTCAGTCTAAAGCTCTCCTCAAAGAACTTACTCTAAGCTGGATGCTTAAGACTTCTGGCTCCTCTTGCCTCATCTATTTGTTGCCCACGGTTCTACATTTCATACCCCGTCATGGGATCCCACCCATGGCTGGTACTGATTTTTGTGATCAAATCCTCAGTGAGACTGCTACATCTTTGAGTGTAACTCCAGAACTCGGTGCTTCTTTTTCACTGAATTCTTCCTGGCAGTCTCTATTCAAATTTCCCAAGCATTTGGAATTTTATTCCTCCCCTTTCAAAATTCTACCTATCCTTTAAAACTCAGTTTAAATGCTACCTCCTTCATGATGCCGTCATTCCATCTTCCAGCTGAAATTAATCTCCTTTTTCTTTTTGTTTCTACCATACTGTAGCATTGCCTTACACTAATCATCACAGTGTACCACGTATTAAGAGTTACTGCTTAGCAGAACCCACAAAATAATAGAGGGAAGCAGGGATCCAGCCCAGAACAGCCTGGATGGTCGCTAGATGAGGTCTATCATGCATGGAGTAGAGGGGAGCAGAGCTCAGCGTGGGAGGCAGCAGGACCAACCAGACCAGGAGCCAGGCAGGACAGGCCCTAGCACCCTGAATCAGTGAGCTGTGGCAGTTACCAGACTTCTCAACCCACAAACACCAAAGACAACAGAGAAGGTTAGGGGGAAAAGCTGCAGGGGGACAGAGTTCGCGGTTCAGCCACACAGCGGGGGAGGTGCAGCTACAGAACTACAGCTGCAGTTACTTCCGGCCCCAGGCCCACGTGGTGGGAGGAATTAAGTGGCGGATCAGAGCAGGAGTGAAGAGCCCGCTGAAGATTTGCGTCAGGTCCGGGTTGGTGGTTCTTGAGGAAGGAGGAGTGCTGGGGTGGCAGAGCTGGCTATATAGAAATAGCTCTGAAATCAATGGCGCATCCCCTCAAGCTTGGAACAAAGTACTCTTTGCTCTACAAGCAGTCATACCCCGACGAAAAACTCAAGGGTCAAGTAAGTTGGCTGGGAACATGGCCAGGCTGCGAAAACACACCCAGATTCAGTCTCAGACTTTGGAAAACTTCTTTGGTGACAAAGAAGACCAAAAAATACGGCCTGAAGAAGTCAACAAAGTCCAAGAGCCTACACCAAAAGCCTCCAAGAAAAACATGAACTGGTCTCAGGCCATGAAAGAGCTCAAAAAGGAGTTGGAAAAGCAAGTTCGAGAAGTAGAGGAAAAACTGGGATGAGAAATGAGAATGATGCAAGAAAACCACGAAAAACAAGTCAATGACTTGCTAAAGGAGACCCAAAAAAATACTGAAAAAAATATTGAAGAAAACAACACTTTAAAAAATAGACTAACTCAAACGTTAAAAGAGCTCCAAAAAGCCAATGAGGAGAGTGCCTTGAAAGGCAGAATTAGCCAAATGGAAAAGGAGGTCCAAAAGACCACTGAAGAAAATACTACCTTAAAAATTAGACTGGAGCAAGTGGAAGCTAGTGACTTGATGAGAAATCAAGATATTATAAAACAGAACCAAAGGAATGAAAAAATGGAAGACAATGTCAAATATCTCACTGGAAAAACCACTGACCTGGAAAATAGATCCAGGAGAGATAATTCGAAAATTATTGGACTACCTGAAAGCCATGATCAAAAAAAAAAAAAGAGCCTAGATACCATCTTTCAAGGAATTATCAAGGAGAATTGCCCTGATATTCTAGAGCCAGAGGGTAAAACAGAAATTGAAAGAATCCACAGATCGCCTCCTCAAATAGATCCCAAAAAGAAAACTCCTAGGAACATGTCGCCAAATTCCAGAGCTCCCAGGTCAAGGAGAAAATACTGCAAGCAGCCAGAAAGAAACAATTTGAATATAGTGGAAAAACAATCAGGATAACACAGGATCTGGCAGCTTCTACATTAAGGGACCGAAGGGCTTGGAATATGATATTCTGGAGGTCAATGGAGCTAGGATTAAAACCAAGAATCACCTACCCAGCAAAACTGAGTATCATGCTCCATGGCAAAATAAGGACTTTCAATAAAATGGAGGACTTTCAAGCTCTCTCAGTGAAAAGACCAGAGCTGAATAGAAAATTTGACTTTCAAACACAAGAATCGAGAGAAGCATGAAAAGGTAAACAAGAAAGAGAAATCATAAGGGATTTACTAAAGTTGAACTGTTTTGTTTACATTCCTACATAGAAAGATGATGTGTATGATTCATGGGACCTCAATATCATAGTAGCTGAAAGGAATATGCATATATATATGTATATACATATATATACATATGTGTGTGTCTATGTCTGTATATATGTAGGTATATATATATATATGTATACACACACACACACACACACACAAAGGACACAGGGTGAGTTGAACATGAAGGGATGATATCTAAAAAAATAAAATCAATAAGAGAGGAATATATTGAGAGAGGGAGAAAGGGAGAGATAGAATGGGGTAAATTATCTCACATAAAAGTGGCAAGAAAAAGTGGTTCTGTAGGAAGGGAAGAGGGGGCAGGTGAGGGGGAATGAGTAAATCTTGCTCTCATCAGATCTGACTTAAGGAGGGAATACCATACACACACTCAATTGGGTATCTTACACCACAGGAAAGGAGGAGGAAGAAGATAAAAAAGGGGGGATGATAGAAGGCAGGGCAGACAGGGGGAGGAGGTAATAAAAAACAAACATTTTCGAAAAGGAACAGGGTCAAGGGAGAAAATTCAATAAAGGGGGATAGGTTAGGAAGGACCAAAACAGTTAATCTTTCACAACATGAGTAATGTGTAAGGGTTTTACATAATGATACGCGTGTGGCCTATGTTGAATTGCTTGCCTTCTTAGGGAGGGTGGGTGGGGAGGGAAGAGGGGAGAGAATTTGGAACTCAAAGTTTTAAAAACAGATGTTCAAAAACAACAACAAAAAAAAGTTTTTTCATGCAACTAGGAAATAAGATACACAGGCAATGGGGCATAGAAATTTATCTTGCCCTACAAGAGAAGAAGGGAAAGGGGGATGGGAGGGGAGTGGGGTGACACATGTGAGGGCTGACTGAGGAACAGGGCAATCGGAATATATGCCATCTTGGAGTGGGGAGAGGGTAGAAACGGGGAAAAAATTTGTAATTCAAACTTTTGTGAATATCAATGCTGAAAACTAAATATATTAAATAAATTAAAAATAAATTAAAAAAAAGTTACTGCTCTAATAAGTTTATAAATTTATTGAGGGCAGTGGGTATGCCTCATTTAACTTCCACACACAGGGCCAATGACAGCAACAATTTCATTGAAACACAATCTAGTACCCATGTTGGGGATAGAGTATGACAGCAGAGTGGAGGAATAGCAGCCACGGTGATATACAGAGAGAACTCTGAATGCCCCTAAATCACTACAGCAGTAGTAAAGGCCTGGTGGGAACCCTGGAACAGTGGGTAACTGGGCTCTGATTGGTGATACCAAAGATTAACTGCCAGCCAGCATAATGAAATGGATGGAAGTACATATGATTACAGGCTGGCACTACTCAAAACTCTTACTATGGATCAGCTTGATAGTGAGAACAAAAGTGGTGCTCTGGTGTAAGAAGGCAAGATACCTCAGAAGAAATCAGAAATATGAATGTTGGAAAGGCTTTAGTGCACTAAAGCAAACAAAACACAATTACACGTACTCTAAAAAAATGAAACTAAAAGTGAAACCTCCTCAGCATTCCCTCTCCGTGGCATTCCTCCCTCAGGCTGAAGAGGGTGGACAAAACTGTAAACAGATCTCACCAAGGGCTTAACACTACTTTTTGTCAACAATACCATTAGCTCCAAGTCAAACATTAATGTATCACTGTAGGGAAATAATAAAAAATAATTTTATCCTTAAACTTAAAATAAATGAACTAAGAGATGAAATTAATAAATTACTAAAATCTAAAAAAGGAAAAATTAAATATCCTAAGTTCACTATTTTTCATGGACCGATAGGCAACAAATCCCCACACTGTATGTATATAGGTACAGAGCTTAAAACTGGAACCAGACAGCAAATGTCTGACTATAACACTGACCCATAAAAACTTAAGAATCTGTTTTAATAGTTGTCACTATACCAAATACTTGTACTATCCAAGGTACGTGGAATAAAAAGGTTTCAAAGTACAGTGACCTCGTAAGGATCAAAGTCACATATGAACAGGATGGGGTGAGTATTATCTCCATTGTCCTGTCTGCTACTAAGAGTTATACCAAAGATACTTTCAGTGAGCCTACAAAGGATATATTTATATCCCAATACTTTTATTCAACTATAAAAAGCAGTTTTTTTGTCCATCTGTGCAATAGTCTGTAGAACATTGACTATGAAGAAATGACAGGTTAGTAATTTGTCTCAGGGTTGTTTTCTTTCTGAACTATGTTTAAAAAAAAAAGAGAAAAATGAGATAGTAATGTAAATAATAATATCAGAATAGTAACTTGTCCTAGGTCTGTTTCTATTTTAACTTCATCAATAATTTTAAGAGCAAGATTACTATTATTGTTATTATTAACAATTTAAGTGAGGGGAAATTCCCATACTGCAAATACAAACTTCAAAATATTCTTGGGAATTTAACAACTGGCCTAGTAATTACAGAAAATATTAAAAACAATATTTTCAATACATGTCACCATCTGAAAAGCTTTCAAATACTGAGATCTAGCAAAAGAAATAAAAATCGTGATGAAACAGGAAGAGGTAACATATATCATCCCCATTCTTCCTGCCAGTGGAGTTATCCCAAAAATGCTTGCAGTGAGTTTAAAGATGCACTTATATCCCAACAGTCTTACTCCATTACAAGAGGGACTCATCTTATCCAGCTGTTTAACAGTCTGTAGGACATTACTTTCCCTCCACATGTTTCTATCTAAACTTCATCAGAAAAGACAACAGTAACTGATGTTCATACTCTGTTAAGCTTTGCAAAGCACTTCACATACAGGCTTAATCCGCATAACTCCTTCAAACTAAATACTACAGGTATTAGCCACATTTTAACAGATGAAGAAACTGAAGCTTATACGTTAGGTGACTTGCCCCTAATCACAAGGCTAATAAATATTTAAGAGAAAGTGTTTCTCAGATAGTAAGCACTTAATATTTATTGAACAGAACTGAAAACCCTTTTCGTTCTGCTTTCAAATATTCACCAAGACAGCTCTACTTTCCAAGCAGATTTTCCTATTTGGAAAGGATACATTTACTGACCTATGTGAAAATTTAGCAGTTCTATTTCTCACTGTAAAATGATTTTCTTGAATAAATCAATCCCAGGAGTTTGAATGATGTGAGCCAGTTTTCCTAGGGCCTATCTGTCCCTGGATGAGTCCAGCATTAAGCTTCCAGATCCCTAAAGCTAATGAAGCTCAAGAACAAGTTAACAGAAGCCTCGAAGGTTTCTGTATCATCAACCTTTACCTAACATCTTGCCTATAGCTATTTTCAATACATAAACAGTTCACTCTTTAGTTAGATGGAAAATCTGGTTAACCAGAATATTTTATTTGTCAATTAGTAAGATTCTCAAATAGTTCAATAAAAGATAGCAATGGCATGGTAGCAAAGGCTCAATCCGAGCTTTGCCATTAACGAACAACTAAGTGCTTCTGTTTTTCTTCATCTCTAAGTTACGGTAGTCAGAAAAGATAATCTCAAAGATTTCTTTCAGTTCTTAAACATTCTGATTTTAGAAAACAGCACAAAAAAAGATGGTGACCTTTTCACCCTTTACCTCCTCCAGGAAGCCTACATGGATTCCCACAGTTGTAAGTACCCCCAACCCCACGGGAATTATTTTGCATGTATTTACTTACTGTGTACATGGTATTTATCTCAGCATAATTTAAGTTCCTCAAGGACAAGGACAATTTCATTTCTGTATTTGTATCTCCAGAGTCTAAATGCTGCCTATTATCACAGAAAGGACTTAATGAATGCTCACTGTATTGAATTAAATTCATTTATCTCCCAAAACATAGGCCTGGCTATAATAACTGTGGCACAATGGATAGGGAGGTGGCATAGGGGACAGGAAGACCTGGTTTCAAGACTTTTCCCTGACAAATACAAGCTATGCGACCGTAAGTCACAACCTTTCAGTAGCTCCAGGTAACCTTCTCAGACTCTAATTTACAAAGAGATATCAATCTATATCGATAAAGGGAGTAATGGTCTGAGGAGAAAACAACTTATTTTCAACCATAAATTCATACTTTCTTCTCCTGGCTCTAAGTATATCTTGACCAAACAGTAAAGAGTTATTAAGGAAAAAGTACTATCATAAGTACTGTATCTGAAAGCAGAACCTTTACAAGCAACAATTATAGCTCATATTTCTAATTTCTCAGAGTACTTTCCTCACAATGCTAGCCAAGAAGTTATTTTAATGTCATATTCTTCTTTTCCGAATAATTTGTCCGCATCTCTCTTTTATGTTATAGGTGAAATTTTGGAGCTCTATATATTAACATCATGGTTTTATATTTCACAGAGATAAAAGGAGAATCCACATATTTTTTAAACAGAAAACTGCAAATCAGTAGATTAGCACTAAGAAACCTAATCTGACATTGTAATAAGATCAAGGTGCTTTACAAATAGCAAATTCAATAGAATCGATTTATTCAAAGCCAAATTGGTTATTGGTGATCATTATAATAAAGGCAGGACTAAAGTTCCTATGCACTAACTGAAGACTAATACAAGATAGAGAAGATGAGAAAAACTTTGAGTAACATTTTATATAAATAATTTACATGAATTATATTTTTATAATCACTGATGGTCTCTAATCAATTGTTTAATCAATGAGCACTTATTAAGTGTCTGTTGTGTGCTAGACACTGGGGATACAAGAACAAAAATGAAAGTCTTTGCCCTCAAGGGGCTTTATTTAAGGAACACTTTGTTGATCCTAGTTGAACTACTCTATGTCCTTAAAACTTCATTTCTCCCCCTTCTATATTTTTTGGTCTAGTCTCAAACTGGCCTTCATCCTGTTCTTCACCTGGGATACTCCATCTCCCATCTCTGTCTTTGCATTGGTCATCCCATATGCCTGTAATGTACCCTCCTTCCCTATGTCCACGCCACAGAGTCCTTCTCTTCTTGGAGGATATCCTGTAGAAAGCCTTCACTGATCTCCCAGCTGCAAATGGCCTCCCTCTCAAACCAGGATTGTATTTTACTACTTTGTACATATTAGAATTTATTAACTTCAAACTTATGCTGCACATATATGTACTTTCTATAAGCTTCTTTGTAAGGAGGAATTGTTTCATTCTTTGTACCGAACACTGAGAACTTCATCATGGTTAAAAACAGTAAGCTATTCCGAGTGGCATTATGGTGTAGAGGAAAAAGCATCACACTTATACTAGGAAGACTTGGGTCCCCTTGACCTGATTTTTCACTAAATCTGTGACTTTTACCAAGTCAACTAATATTTCTTGACTTCTTCATTTTCAAAATAAGGTTTGTAGAGTGGTTAATTTTTAACATTCTCTCCAGTTCTAATTCCTATGATCCTACTAGAAAGCTATCTGAATAACCCTTTACTGCAAGGGCATTATTCTGTTCTTTCTTGCATTCCCCATAATGCCTTATACATAGAAGCCACTCACTTATCAATATCTACTGAATAAATAAATGAAGATAATGATGATAAGGGTTTTATTCCTGATCTGTGGAGAAGGCTATAGAGATTCTTGCTCCTATAACCTTAAGTCTCATCAGAATGACTAAATTCTAGTAAATACTATAAAAATCTTACCTTCTTTGGCTTCATTTAATTTTCCCAGAGCTGTTCTTGCAGTACCTCTTCTGGCAAAAGCCTTCAAATATGAACCATCTAACAGTATAGCTTGTGTACAGTCTTTTTCGGCCTCTTCATATCTAATAAACACAGTTTTACAATTCCCAAATTCAGCTTTTAAAAAAAATCTTAAAAGATTACATGAATAATGCAATTTAAAATGAAGTATCAATCAAGAGTATTTACACTTGTGAAGAAGAGCTACTTTTCATGTCCCTCAAAACTTTAAGGTCAGTGGGAGACATTAACAGTGAAGTTAGGAGAAGGGAGGAAGTAAGTAAAATTTCAAATGAAAATGAGAATGAAAGATGTTGCCTGTTGTATTCCCTCCTCCAGGCCTGGAAAAGACCTTAGAGATCATCCAGTACAGTCCCTTATTTTAGAAATGAGGAAGCTCCAGACAAAAAGGGGCTAAGTGACTTGTGCTAGTCCACCTAGTAAAAGCTACAGCTTAGGTCTTGTAACTCCTTTTCCTTAGCTCATCTCTAAGGTCCCTTTTTAAATGTGAGAAATCCTTCCACTGCATTAATGTAAGCTCTTTAGGGAAGGGACTGTTTCATTTTTACATCATATCCCAAGTACCTAACACAGTACTGGCATATGATGGTTGCTTAACAAATACCTAATGAAAACATGGTTATTCTATCAGAGCCTTTTTCAGGTTACCATCTCTCTTTCTTTATTTGACATTTTTTTCTACTCTTTGATTTTCTTTTTTCCTGAACTGATCACAACCTCTACTTCTCACAATGAGCAACAAACCCAGGCAACAGTTTCTTGCTCCCAGTCTCTCCTTACAAGGTCTGGTGGCTTCTCTTTTTCCCTTCTGTTAAATTTCCCTTATATAAACTCTCCTATCTTCTTTCTGCTGTTTGTATTCTAGCAGTACAAAGGAGCCCATTTTGCACAGGTAAAAGTCCATAACTTAAATTTGTAACAGAGAGGAACGATTTTAAAAATATATAAAACAGCATAGCACAGAAAAGGGAATAGCCATAGAAGCTCACCCTTGAGTTCCTCTAAGTCTGCGGGTGGGGGGATGGACTAGCATTAGCCATCTGATTACCATACTGTTTTCTGTTCAAACTGGCAACTAATTCCAAAAGTGCTCATGAGATTTGCACTACTATGTATGCCCCCAAACTTTGGAGCAGAAATCTCTTAAACCTTACTCAGTGATCTTTTGAGTTTAAAGTAATTATGAGCACTTTTTTCTCATTCATATCAATTTCTAATGTTATACATTTGGATGTTCTTTCCAAAAATGCAGATCAGACCCCATCCATATGTGCCCTTCTTGTCCCTCTTTTGTCCAGTTCCACTCAGAAACCACAGCTGGTCCACCCATCATTCTGAGGGACTTTCTCCAGACACTGGAAGGACAGCAACACTTAAGCTATCTATCATTAGTTGGTTATTTTTTGCCCTTATCACATGAACAGCCCAATTTTTTTTAGATCACACATTTCTCTAATGACACCCTTAACTTTTTTGGTAGTTCCTTATTTGCTATGTACCTCGACTTTGACTTCTGAGTGTAATCTTCAGCATCTAAAATGTTATACAACTCATAGCCATTTAATACAGGGCAAAAATCATTAAAAAGATGGACCTTTGTTTCAGGGATGTCTGGGATGATAAAAGGAGCTATGCAATTTCCTGATGTCAATACAGTTCATCCCCTTCTGATTTAATTCTAGGCCCAAACGTTTGTTGACAAACACTGCCTGTCTGTCATAATCTAGACAACAGACTCCAACCCCCCCCCCAACCTGCCCAAATTAACTACCTGTTACAATTCCAATACTGTGCTAGTTCTACCTATCAAAAACCTTGTATTAAAATCTGCAAGATCATACTAAATTAAAGGAAGGTTTTGTGTAAAGAGAACTAGCTTTCCAACAAGGAAAGGAAGGAAAAGCCATAGTGGGTACTATTCCCTTTCCCTACCACTGCTGTTCCTACCAGCCCAAACACTGGTTTTTGAGGCTTGGTCAACAATTGTGACAAAGTTCCCAGAGATTTACTTGAATCTGGACATTCTCCCAAAATGTGGATGAGTTTTGCTGCAATCCTTTGAAGTAACAACAACAATAGTGCAAAGTGTGCTGAACTTGAAGTCAGGAGAAACCTTGTTTCAAACTCCACCTCCAGAATTCTGTGGATGTGTGCCTGTGGGCAGGTTACAAACTTTCTCAGCCTCATTTTCCTCATTTGTAAAATAAGAACATCTCTTTTAACTATCTCACAGGTTTACTAAGAAGAACAAATGAGAAAAGTACACTATGAACTTAACATGCTAAATTACTGTCAGCTTACAATAACTAAAGCAAGAGTCTCTTCTTTATGTATTTGGTTGAAATCCAATTGCTTTTCCCCTCTTTATTCTCTTTACTGCCTTTTCTACCTTCCCTATAAGCACATCTGGTGATGGGATGTTAGAGAGTCCAAATACCTGGTGGTAAAGTTTACTATAAAATTTTTTATTGGTTATTTTTCATTTTTCTTCTGTTTAGTGTCCTTCAGTGGCCTTAGGATGGCTTTGCTAAGAAGCATTTATCAAACTTTCTTTGAACTGGATTCATCCCCCACTACTTCTCTGCTTCAGATAATGTTTATAGTCATCTATCATTATCCTAAGATTTTTAGAAGCAAATGTATATTCTGAACCAGTTTTGCCAGTTGCTAACACTCTTTTTGAGGCAAGTGTTTGACTAAAGTACTTTCTGAGCTCTTGTTGTGGAATTAATTTTTATCAGCTAAACATCTATATAAAATTATTAAAATATGTATTTATGTAATCTCTCTTGTCCATTACCTATTTTTCATCATTATTTTTTAAACGGTAAAGGCTGAGTGGTTTCAACTGTAGGCCCTATCTTTTTTCTCATTATTTATTATCTCTGACAAGTTAGTAGTCTGACTAAGCAGAGACAGCAGATTCAGGAATGACAGCTTTTTTCCTGTCTGTTAAAATACAATCAGTTTCATTTTTGGTGATGCTACTTGGTCTTTGCTATATCCAACATCTGTCTCAAATAAGGTGTTCAAGTAAAAAGACATGAGACTTCTGTGTGTTATACATCTCTGGCTACTCAGAACCCTTCTTTTCTGAGCCACGCTTTCTGATATATATCTCAACATTCTCACCTTTTGCCACTTTTGTATTCATGTTACTAAGTATCAAAGTGTATGATGATTTCATTTGGAGAGTCTTTGCTATGCTACTTAAGGCTTTTTGACTCAGCAGGTATCTGAAGGAAAAGATACCAAAGACATGGAAAAAATTCTTGGGCACTCATACAAAAAAGGGCCAAAAAACCCATCAAAAATTATCAAATTTATATCTACTTTCCCTTTATGAGACTCATCTCAGATCAATAAATCCTCACTGAGGATATTAGTAGGCAGGAAACAGAGCTTCCCAATCAATACTCTATACAGGACCACACCTTTACTATTTCTTGGACTAAAAGATGTAGAGAATACAAGATTTCACCATATTTATCATTTGATTTGGTAGAGCAAAATGATGCCTTATACTGTCTCTTCTAAGAAGAGATTCCTTGAAAGATATGATAACACAAATTGTTGTTCAATTACCTTCTGCTTATAAACAGAGGCAAAGCATAAAAGAGGGAGATATGTTTACCAAAGGTGTTCACCACTGATAACGGGAGGTCCGGTGCAGTGTTTGAGTTGAAGGTGGATTTCCTAAAGATGGTTAGGACTTCTAGGGGCTCCTGTTTGTATATGACACTGTGCTGGCAAAATAATATAGAACACATCTCCTGGAAGAGATCTGTAACCACTCAAAAGAGTTTGGCCCAGTTGTCTACATAGGAAAAAGCAAGTGAATTAAGAACATCTATTGCTTAGATTATGACATACATAGACATGGACAAATACACAGAGCATGTCCATTAGTATAATATGGCTGGGACTGAGAATAAATATAGATGGACAAGTTGGGCCCAGAGTTAAAGAAGAAAAGGAAAAGGGTCTGGATTGCCTTCAGGAAACTGCAAAGCTCCTTTAACGATCCCAAGCTTCTTCCAGAAACAAATGCCAATTTTTATAATATATCTACATTCTAGGGGTGTACTGCAGGGTGTTGAAACATGGAACACAAATCTCTGAAGAACCGAACATGAGAGTGTCATACAGAAGGCAATGGAGAGGCACACGGTAGATGTGAGAAGGCTCCAAAACAGAACCAATGAGGAACTTCAAAGAAGAGAAGGAAAAGATTATCATAAGGAAACATGTGACAGGAAGAGAAGATGGACTAGGCACACCGTATGAAATGACAGGTAGACAGCCAGAATAACTGACTGGCTCACAATGACAGGAGGAAGGGAGAAAGGCTTGTAGCATGTTGGTTTGAACCCCTCAGTGGAGAAAGTATGGACATGGACAAGAGTCACACAGGACGAGTAGGAATGGATAGGTTGCAAGCTGTATCATTAGAGGGTATATCCAAATGGATGAGATCACAGGTCTAACTGCATATCTCAGCATTAACATCGGCTATTGTTATTATTATAATAATAAATGGAACAATTAAGAGATTGAGCAAAAACTGCAATAAACATATTAAAATTGGGAAATACAACAATATATAGTCTGTGTATTATATTTTCCCCATTAATTGATAAGCTCTCTGAGGGGAGGACCATCATTTTTCATTTCCACAAGCATTTAGTAAGTACCACCAGGCTCTTTGCTAAGCAACAAAAACAAAATGGCAAAGATGAAAATCTCTGCCCTCAAGGAGCTCACAATCTGCTGGGGGGAAACAGAGTGTATTGGGTACATTAATATAAAATATATACAAAATCATTTCAGGGAGAGAGAGGAGGCAAAAAGAGATCAATAAAGGTCTTATATAGAAGGGAGAATACAGCTAAGGTATGAAGGGAGCTAGGAATTGCAAGAGGCAGGTGAGGAGAGAGAGTATTCCAGGGAAGAAGGGCAGTTTGTGTAGAAAGACACATCAGGTAAACATAGGGAATGTCATGTAAAGGGAAAACCATGTTGGCCAATTTGGCAGGAACACAGACTATGTGACAGGGTATACTGTAAAATTATTCTGGAAAAATAGGCTGGAGTCAGCCTAAGAAGAATTTTAAATGTTAAACAGAGATACTTTTATTTTATCTTAGAGGCAAGAGAGTCACCGAAAATTCTTGAGCCTGGACATGGTCAAATCTGAGTTTTAGGGACATTAAACTTAGCAGCTCCATGGAGCATGAATTGAAGAGGCACCAAATTAGAAAGGGAGAAAAGAGGGCCAAGGACAGGGCCTTGGAATATAACCAAGCATAGCAATGATCCGGCAAGAGACAGCAATTTCACAAAAATCTAGAGCGAAGAGTATCTGAGTGCAATCAATAGTGGCACATATTAGCAAAAGGTCAAGTATGAAGATGGAGAAATAACTACTGGAATTAGGAATTAAGACATCATTGGTAACTTTTTGGAGAGCAGTTTCAGTTGAGTGGTGAGGTCAGAAGCTAGACTGTAAGAGACTGAGGCATAGGATAGAGAAGTATATTCAGGTTTTTCACCTTTGTGTTACTAGCACAAAGACTGGAGCAGGAAGGACACTTAATGTTCTTTAAACTGCATGTAAATATAATAACATTATACATTTATAGTTTTGCACAATGATCTTTCTATATAGTAGTTCATTTGAATTTCCAATAAAGTCAAGAGGCAGGTACACATCACTGACTATAAACAGTGCTACAAGCAATTAACTGAACTTTAGTAAATTATTTTGATATTTGGCCAAAAGAAAAAATATTCAATTTTCATTTGAAAACAGCACAAAAATACAGAAAACTTACTTTTGAATCTTTAAATAGGCCATAGCCCTATTGGCTGGAAGAAGAGCATTGGCGCCATCTGCTGCTATGCCTCTAGTATAACATTCAATTGCTAGTTCATACTTCCCTTCTTTGAAAAATCCATTTCCCTAAAACACAGAAAAGAAAGCAGACTAAGTAAGAGTTGGTGTACATGAGACTGTGTATGTATGCAAAAGGGAATTTATTAAAATCAGTGTCACCACCACCAAAAAACTAAATGACATTAAGGTACTTTTTACTCCATTACTGTTAGGAAACATATAAAACCTTACATTTTATAAAATGCCACTTCAATTGAAAGAAAAGAGTGTGGAAAGAATGACTTCAACTTACTGTACTAAGAGATGTTATTTTCTTATATCAAGTTTTTTTCATTAATCATCATCTTTAGAACCAATTTTGCTTTAATACTTAAACACATCAACCCAGTTCCAGGCTTGTGGAAGTTCACCTTTGTGATTTGTTTTGTTTGCTTGTTTCAGAGTTTTTGAACAGTATTCTTTTTTTAAAAATCTTGTTTTTTCTTACTTGAGGAAACCTTATTATGAATTTCAAGTGAAATAGTATTGCTTATTGATGTCACACACTTAAAAGGATGGTGATTCTCTAAGAACTGTTCTTTACTGTCCATGGCATGATCAAGTGTGTGTGTCACAGCAGTTCAAAAATCAATTTCAACTTCTTTTTGTAATCTAGCTAGAATACTTTGTTTTGTAGCTGATGA
The DNA here is from genome assembly GCF_011100635.1 of Trichosurus vulpecula. Lineage (NCBI taxonomy): Eukaryota > Metazoa > Chordata > Mammalia > Diprotodontia > Phalangeridae > Trichosurus > Trichosurus vulpecula. Next base: position 278,450,307 of record NC_050577.1, on the reverse strand, counting down.
CATGGCATTGCTGAAAAAAAGCATTCATAAATATGATTGGAGATGCTTGTTTTGCTCCGAGAAATTTCTATTAAGAAGGCTTTTGGATCACCATTTTTACTTATCCTACACTGAAATGAAACTGGACTTAGTCCTTGGAAACTTTTATTGCTTTCACAAATAGGACGCAATGCTTCCAGTTCCATTTCCTGGTCCTCTTTGGTGCTCATTACTCTGGCAGCAAGGTCCTCCTCTCTCTGATGGGGAGGCCGGTGAATGGTGGTGGGAGAGGGAGGAAGCAGCCAAGAACGGGATCAATATCGAAGGACCAGAAGCCAATCCCCATCTCACCACACCTCAGTCCACAAGAGCATATATTAATAAAAACACTCCATATATACAAAAGTAAAAAACACTAGCATTAAGATTTTCCATTAAAAACATATTTAAGTTGACAACAGGCAATTCCGTTAGATATACACTTCAGTATTCATAAGTTTTTATGACATGTGAATTATAGATTGCAATTTCTTGCATTTTCCTCCTTGACTCTATAAATTTGTTTTTCAATGAGGTAAAATCTGTGCTATTATCAAAAAGTAATCTCTTCTACAAAGTCCAATTTACTGTCCCAATATTTGCTATTTTTCTAAAAATGTACAAGATAATAATAAATTTTCATTTAAAAAATTTTAATATGTGCTACCTTATAATGTTAATTTTCAGCTTAAATTATACTAACATTTTAAAATACTCAAACTTTAAGAAGAAATACTTATTTTCATGCATATAGTCTCAAAGGTGACAACATTTTCAGTTGTATTACAGAAAAGAATTATTCCAATGTCTGATTGTACTATGGAGGTGACCCTGGGTCCTCAAAGGCTATCTAAGCAAAGTATAGCCTTTAGAAGGGACCACCATGATGATAAGGCTTTGAGTACCATTCTGGCCACAGACTGTGTCTCTTTTCCAAGCTAGCTAAGCAAGTATGAAGAGACTCAATACCAATAGTCTAGCCATTAAGTGATAAATCCTTTGGCCACAGTAATCCACAAAGTAAGAAATGACCCTCAGTCCTTTGTGTTCCTCATCTACATCCACAGATACTGTAGTTTAGGTTCAAATAGTTTTTCGACCATTGCAGCCATAAAACAGGGAGAGAGGTGTTTGCTATTGTCATGAGGAACATCCAACAAAGAGTCCAAATGGAAGAGTGACTCCATATAGGTGGTGAAAGTGTATGAGGTATCAAGCCTCACAATTTTTCCAAGTCTCCTAAACATGTTTTATAATCACTAAAGGAGTTTGTCCTAGTTATCTATAAAAAATGAAAAATGTCTACTGTCCACAGACTATTTTACGCAGTTAGATTAACAGTCCATAAAGTTGGATCCATCAGTACCTCTATGTTGGTCAGACAAGCAGAGGGACAAGAAGCCGGGCTCAAAAGTAAACAAGAGGAAGAGATCATTTGGGAAACCACACAGTACTTTCAACAATGTCAAATTTCTCCTTGGATCTAAAATCTATCTTTTTAACACTAACATTCTTCTAGCAATGCTATGTTGCTAGGAATTGGAATACCATAATCTCTACAAATTAAAAAGTGCGGGTAACCCAAAGAGCAGAGGAGACATTCCCGGTGGGTGTAAATGGGCTATATTATATAGCAAATTACCAATGACAAAATGTACGCACAAAGTAGCATGTAAGAAAAGAGATTTGTAAAAAGAAAAGGTGAAAGGAGGCGTTAACAGAGGAGGAGTTTATATGCTGTATTTGTAATTACATAATATCAAGAGACAGAGCAAGGTCCTCATGCTACTAAGCGGACCCACTGGGCAGGACTTATTGGAGGCTACAGGATGAGAAAGCATGGAGGGAATAATCCTCATTGATGAAATCACAGATCTGCTAAATTACTGAAGTATTTTTAGTAGCACTATCAGCTGTGATATAGATTTCACAAATCAGGTCTTGTGAAGTTTTGTCAAATATATTAAATCAGAATATAGACTAAATTAAGATTTGCCAAATTCCAGAGTAAAAGAACTCATCATTAACTCACTCAACAACTATTTATTAGTTATTTACTATTTATTATTTATTCAATGCCTGAGCACTGAGCTAGATGCCTCAATACATAAAAATTAAACAAAATCATGTCTCCCAAAAATATACATCAAAGAAGCATTACTACTATTAATAAAAGCTTAGGGAAAAACTAAAACTCAAGCATTAGTTTTATTTCCCCATTCCAATATTACAGAGGCATTTCATGGCAGAACAAAAAATTCACTGGGGCAGCTAGGTGACACAGTGAGTAGAGCACTGGCCCTGGAGTCAGGAGGACCTGAGTTGAATCAGGCCTCAGACACTTGACACACTTAGTAGTTGGGTAACCTTGGGCAAGTCACTTAACCCCAATTGCCCTGCCTTCTCCTCACCCAAAAAAAAAAAAAAGTTTAAAAAAATTCACTGAATTCATATTGAGGTCAGTTTAATTTACTGGAGGATGAATTCAACATTGTTTTAAAAAGAAATACAGTACATACAATACCATGAACTAGAATCACCAAAATGGTCAGAATATATGCTAATTAAGTAAAAAACTAATTTCAATTATTAAAAATGATCTCATTTTAAGTTAAAACTGCCCTTACAACTTCATACCATTTACATATTTAATTATTCTAACCTGCTTCAACTACCAAAAATCCTGCATTAATAAGGTTTTACTACATCTTATTTCAAGATTCTACTAATTTGCTGTTTGCCCTAAAAATAACAATCTTTTTGTATTCAATTTTGCTATAAGGAGTTGGTTTTCACCTGAAATTAATATACATTTAATATACATTTTTGCAAGACACTTTTATTCATTAGGTGGTACAATACCGAGGTATAAAGAGATCAAAATATCTATTTCTAAGTTAGTTACTTGCTACGACTATAATATCATTACCAAGTATATAAAATGCTTTTCGTCCACTACCTTAACATCAGTCATCACATTACGATGACTTGTTTACATGCAAAAGCTACTATCTTAGCGATTTCCAAAGTGAAGTTCCACAGCAATTTAAAAATAATAATATGAAGGGCAGTAAGGTATATAGTATATACTAGTTTGGATTCAGAAAAACCTGAGTTCAAATTCCACTTCGGACACTAGCTCTGGGACTTTGGACAAGTCACACAAGTTATTCTCTGTAAACCACATTTTTCTGATTAAATGGGAATAATAAAAGTACCTATTTCACAGGGTGGTTGTGAGTATCAAACTAGCTACTACAAGTGCTTTGTAAATTTTGAGGTCCTATAAAAATGTTAATTGTGATGATAATTAAGAGAATATACAGGTAGTAGCAAATAAGGAACCAAGGAAAAAATATTAAGCAGAATCATTATCTATGATGCATGTTTCAATGTCCTCAGAATATTTTGTTAAAACTAAAGCAACTTTAATGAATGACGGCAATTTTGTGAAAATTCAATATTTTTGTAATAATTTTTTTTTTTTTACCAAATCTTTCTCTCGGATGGCCTGTTGCCTACACTGCTGTTCTTTAAGTTGTTTTTTTTCTTCTTCAGTTACTTCAATCACTGCATCATTTTCTTTTAGGGGAGAACCTTCTCTGGACATCAGTGCCTAGGAAATAGAAACATTAAGTAGAAACAAACATATGATAGACTTGTACGTTGTGCATGAAATACCCATTAAGAATTTATGGACTATCTCAAAATAATTCCTAAAATACCAAAAGTTCAAGTTTAGTTCAAAATCTACATTCAATCAAGTAAAAACAAATGAATATTTGACATGGCTCTCAAACCAGCATTTCAAACCAGAAACATCTCCTAAAAGTAGATCTCTGTCTCAGAGTATAATGTATATGTAAGGTAGGTCTGAGACTAAAAATAAAACAAATTCTCAATTCCATAATATAGTGATATTGATCTAACATGAAACTGTATTCATCTCCTAAAGCAAATATATTTTCCTGTTCTCACAAAGAAAACAAATAGGAAAGCAGGAAAAAACCTTACAAACTTTAAAGCACTACATAACTCTGATTATCTTTTTACTTTAAATTTGTTTTTTAGTTCTCAACATTCACTTGCATATGATTTCGAGTTCTAAATTTTTTCCTCCCTCCCCCCACGATGGCATGCAATCTGATATAGGCTCATGTACAATCATATTAAACATATTTCCCTATCAGTCATGTTGAGAAAGAAAAAATCATAACAAAATGGAAAAACCACGAGGAAGAAAAAACAAAGAGAAAATAGTGTGCTTCTATCTGCATTCAGACTCCACAGTTCTTTCTCTGGATGTGGATAGCATTTTCCATCTTGAGTCTTTTGAAATTGTCTCAGATCACTGTACTGCTGAGAAGAGCTAAGTCCATCAGAGTTGGTCAACACACAGTGTTGATGTTACTGTATACAGTCTTCTCCTGGTTCTCCTCACTTAACTCAGCTTCAGCTCATGTAAGTCTCTCCAGGTTTTTCTGAAATCAGCCTTCTCATCCTTTCTTATAGCACAATAGTATTCCATTACATTTATATACCACAACTTGTTCAGCCATTCCCCAAATAACAGGCATCCCCTCAATTTCCAATTCTTGGCCACCACAGAAAGAGCTGCTATAAATATTTTTGCACATGGGAGTCCTTTTCTCTGTTTTATGATCTCTTTGGGATACAGACCTAGAAGTGATATTGCTGGATCAAAGGGTAGGCACAGTTTTATAGCCCTTTGGGCATAATTGCAAATTGCTCTCCAGAATGCTTGGATCGGTTCACACTCTACCAACAATGTATTAGTGTTCCAATTTTCTCATATCTTCTCCAACATTTCTCATTTTCTTCTTATGTCATGTCAGCCAATCTGATAGGTGTGATATGATGCCTCAGTGTTGTTTTAATTTGCATTTCTCTAATCAATAGTGATTTAGAACATTTTTGCATATGACTATGAATACTTTAATTTCTTTATCTGAAAACTGCCTGTTCATATTCTTTGACCATTTATCAATTGGGGAATGACTTGTATTCTTATAAATTTGACTCAGTTTTCTATATATTTTAGAAATGAGTCCTTTATCAGAGACACTAGCTGTAAAAATTGTTTCCCAGGTTTCTGCTTCTCTTCTAATCTTGGTTGCATTGCCTTTGTTTGTGCAAAAACTTTTAAATTTAATGTAATTGAAATTATCCATATTGCATTTCATAATGTTATCTATCTCCCGTTTGGTCACAAAGTCTTTCCGTCTGTGCTCTATTATCAATACCAATAGTAGTAGTAGCAGTAGTAGTAGCAATAGTAACAGTAGTAGTAGTAGTAGTAGTAGCAGTAGCTGCTAATTTAAATAGTAATAGTGAAGTCTTCAATGTTAAAAATGTTATTTTTGCACTTTCTCTAAAAAAATTCATATTAAGAAAATTCCATTACTATGTGAAATTAAAAAAATTGCTTTTCATGAAGCTAGACACAAAAGATCGACCACTATTTATCTGAATAAGTACCATTTAATATGAGCAACTTTTATTTTTTTTACCTGATTGATTTTCTTGAGTTCATTTTTTGCTTCAAAGTTATTTGGTTCCAGTTCTAATACTCTTTCATAATCTAAGTGAGACATAGGAACATAAAACTTAAAAATACATGAAAAAAAGTTTCGTTTGTAGTCAAGTTTTTAAAAGGAATTAAGAAACCATTAACAGTTGATATCAAGCAAACTGATATGACTTAATCTCAGCTCTAACTCCAACACCCAACTTAAAAAAAGAAAATCCTGGCACAAATCATAATCCTTCACTAGACCCAAGACCACTACTTGCAAGTATGTACTATGTACCATAAGTTAGTAAGCTGTTAAATCCCACTACATATCCACTTCAGGCAGACATTTTGTGATCTATACAATACAAAGAGCATATACTGTCAGGTCAATGAAGTTAGAAATTTAAATGAAAACTATAAAATCCTTTTACTAGATATTAAGACTCATTTAATCCCTTATATAGTTGCCTCATTTTTATCAATACTACGGAATAATTAGTAATGAGAATAAAATTAAATACACAAAAATTATTTTAAAGTAACTCCTCAAAAGCCAAAAGTGGTCACTATGTAGTCTTCTTTGCATGACAAAATGAAAAATGAATGCAATTTGATAATGATTACCTTCTTTGGCATCCTCTAACTTCTGCAGTGCAAAACGAGCAGCCCCTCTTCTAACATAAGCCTTTGTATAATTCCTATTCAATGCAATCGCCAAATTACAATCAGACTCAGCAACAGCAAATCTGTAATACATGAAATGTCATTATTAATAAGATAAAGTATTAACAAATTTTCTTAAACATAGTCCTCTTCTGATGACTCACTGCAACGAGAAGACAACCCTGAGCTCTTCAAGGTTTTGACAGCAGAGGGGAAGCTCAGAAAGGTTTTGAGAATGATTCTATCTATGAATGAATAAATGAGTTAAAAGGGTTTAAGTGTTTAGCACTACACAAAAAGGAAAGCAAAGATAGTTTTGCCCTCAAAGCAACCAGACTACATTGTTGACAAGAAGTACAGAGTTTGGATCCTACCTCATACATTTACTATGGATGACCCTGGCAAGTCACTTCACCTTTCAGCCTCAGTGTCCTCATGCATAAAATCAGGATACTAATAGCCCCTATCAATCTCACAGCATGGTTGTGAGCACTGGCTGGGATAACATATGTCAAGTACAATATAAATGCTAGCTATTATTATGATTACTATTCTAATGGAGAAACAATACACAGAGTGGAGTGCTAACCAGAGAAGGGAACTCTACTGAGTCAAGATAAAGGGATAAATGGAGTTATAAAACAGTGACACTCCATCCAAGAATAATGAACTCCATTTAAGTAGGGTGCCTATGCCAGACATGTCTCATTAGTCTCCAAAGTACATTCCAGACTTTCCCAACGGACCCCTGAGTAAATATCTTCATTCTCATCCCCCCTCCATGGCTTTTCAGCTTCATTTTATGTTCTATCTTTCCTCATTAGAATGTAAGCTCCATGGGGGAACGGATTATTTTTCTACTTATATCTGTATTCCCAATACTTAGCACACTGCCTGGCACACAGGAAACACTTAATAAAGGCTTCTTGACTGACAATGGCAAAACTGATCTGAACAGAGTGCATGGCTGCAGAACCAGAAGGTTGTGGTAGGAGATAGAAAGGAAACACCACAGATGGAAAGGAAGCTGTGGAGGCTGGAGAGGAAGAAGTGAAGGATGGCTAGGGCTTTCCTGAAAATGGAATAGAAGAGGCAGTGATGAGGCAGGAGGGCAGCACCCAGGGCAGAGTTTTCCAGTGTACAGTTGGTGAAGAAGTTGTAAAGGAGAGTGCTAGAGACTAACTGGCCAAGTCTACTTTCCAGGGACCAACTTTGGAACTACAGTTCTACTGGTGCTGTCCACACTAGTAGAATGGTCACAAGATTATAATTTTTTTTGGCCATGGCAACTCCCAAAACAAAGTAAAATAAAAATTGGCCCATAGTCTTGCGTGGCTGCAGAAGGGATGGGAAGCGGACTACTCAAAATGTGAAATCTTTGTCCAATGACTGATAGTCAATATTGCTGGAGGACCAGAATTATATCAACCTTGGCCATCTTGCTAGAAAAACAAAACCAGAAGATGAAAATTACAGCTAAATAAAAGAATGGCTTCCAGTATTCCTAAGAGAAGTAAAGAAGGGAGTGGATTTTAAAGTATGCCTAAAGACAAGAAATATTATGTTATGGAATAATTGGTAATCAGGTGCTACGACAATTGCAAAAAACAAAACAATTGCAAAAAATTGCAAAAAGTACTTGTGAAAAACACAGTGAAAATAACTGCAGACATACAAAATAACTATCAAAAAAAATGAAACAAAATTATACTTTGACAAAAAAGGACAAACGATGTAGGTGTCACCCCTGAGCTAGCTGTCAGGCGTGCAAGCCTGTTTCCTGGAAACACAGTTAATTGAAAGATGTGGAGAATAAATGAGCTCATTGTGGTTAATGTTTCTTGATTACGAAAAATCATTTAATTTATTAACGTCATCTTATACCTCATTTACAGTATGGTGTATCCCATCCATTCATCAAAATCATTTAAAATTCCTTAAAGAAATAACCCTGTTCAATGACCCTCTGACGGTAAACATAAGGCGAGGCATAAAACAGGGAGATGGATGCCCCCTAAAAGTATTCACCACTATGATAGAGAAGATGAGGTCCTCCAGATGCTCCTGTTTGCATCTGATGTTATAATGATTGCATAAAGCCTCAGAACACTCTAGGGTTCTAAAAGAGATCTGTAATCATTCAAAGTAATTTGACCAATCTATCCCCACAGGAAAGACCAAGTGGATGAAGAATATCTATTGACCACATTTCAACAGGTATTTGGACAGACACCCTATAGAGCTTGTCCAAGAGCACGTATAACTGGGATAGATGGCACACATAGACAATGAGTTGGGTCCAGAGGTGAACAGAAGATTAGGCCTGACTGCCTTTGAAAAACTGCAAGGCTCCTTTACTCATCTGAAACTTCTCGTGAAAGCAAGACTCTTCTTTTTAATATTAACATTCTATTAGTGTTGCTATATGGCAGTGAGACAAGGAAGTTACACAAGGTAGTTATAACTACCTCCAAAACACTAAAAATTGGCATCACATGGAGGCATAGTGAGCACTGAGTAGACACCCCCCCCCCCCACACACACACACGCACACTTGAGTAACCTGGAAGAACAAATATAAAAGAAGTCATCAAGGAATTATATGGGCTGGTAATGTGGCAAGAAAGAGAATACTAGAATCCTCATGATACCAGAAGAAAGCCTCTCACCACAGTGGATAGACGCTCTATAGGAAAAAGGGGAGAACGAGACACATCACTTACGTTAACTTTATGGGAGGATATGAACAAGCATCATATGGGATGATTAGTTATGGATGGGTGCCTGCTTGCACTGTTTAAGAGAACTACTGAATCGGGGCAGCTAGGCAGCACAGTGGATAGCGCATCAGTCCTGGAATCAGGAGGACCTGAGTTCAAATACAACCTCAGACACTTGATACTTAGTAGCTGTGTGACCCTAGGCAAGTCACTTAACCCCAACTGCCTCACCCCTGCCCCCAAAGAGAGAGAGAGAATTACTGAATCAATGAGACTACAGGTCCATTAAATGTTGAAACCACAAAGAACTCGTTGAAGTCCACTACTGTGGTGTCAAGAAAATGGAGTCTTTTCTCCCTTTGTTCTTTTCGTGGCGTCTAAGAAGTTCATCTCTTAATTGTTTTTTCCTGAGCTATCAAAGATAATCTAAAAGAGTAAAATCCTATCTGATGTAACAATCTAATATACTTTATTTGTATTCTTACCTAACCATAAAGTATCATTTGTTTTTCTTCTCCTTAAAAAGCAACTATCCTTAGGCTAAAAAAAGAAAATTCACTCTACAAGTGCCAAAAAACCTCCTATGGAACAAGTATATCAAAATCCAGGCACTGATACCAACGACTAAGATCCAATTCTATTGCCAAAAAATAATTATCCCTAACACTAATACCATTTATACTGCTTTTTCTATTAGCACACTGGGTTTTTTCCCGAGGGGGCAAGGCAGGGCAATTGGGGTTAAGTGACTTGCCCAAGATCACACAACTAGTAAGTTTGTCAAGTGTCTGAGGCCAGATTTGAACTTGGGTCCTTCTGACTCCAGGGCCGGTGCTCTACTCACCGCACCATCTAGCTGCCCCTAGCACACGCTTGTTACGGATACCAGTCATATATATTTAGGATCAGAGACTTAGAGCTGGGCGGGGGGGGTACCTTATAGCCTATCTAATTCAACTTTCCTCATTTCAAAAATGAGGAAAGTGAGGCCCCAAAAGGTTAAATGCCCAGCTCATGAGTGGTTCCATACATACAAAATAGCAGCAGAGCTGGGAGTTAAACTCAGGTCTTGACTCCAAATCCAGCACTCCTTATAGCCTCTTGCTTTGCTTCAACATTAAGTTAACCTTTAAACATATGTATATGGATTTTGTTTTTAAAAGAACTCACAGAAGTAAAATTTTAGATTTAAACTAAATAAGGGAAAATAATTCCTTTATTATGTAGCCAACCACATATAACATACAAAATGTTTAACATGATGACAGTGTCTTGAGGCTGTTACCAGTAAAATTCAACACATTCAAAAATCTTCCAAAAGTTTACCCATAAATGGAAACAGTCAGACTCTCTTAATGAATTCAATTATTAAACAACCATTGCTAAATACAGTGGGAGAAATAATAAAGAAATGGTCCCTGCACTCATGTAGGTTACAATCACGTAAGAGAGAAATGGTACATGCATAAACATGCAGCACTGTACAATAAATATAGTACAGAACAAATAGTATATTGTGTAAGCATACAAATCTACCTTACTTTTTCATTCTAAAGAATGCTGATGCTCTGTTTGTTGGTAAAACTGGATTATATGGATCTGCAGCCATGCCTTTTGTGTAACAGTCAATTGCTTCATCATATTTTCCTTGTTTGAAGTATTTATTTCCCTAAAAAAGAATAATTTTTGTCAACTTTCATGATGATGGAGCACAATTCCACAGCAATTATTTTGTCACTACATCTACAAACATCTTCCTCACGTACATTTCACCATTGAGCCTAGAAAAAAATGAGACAAAAAACGCTGCTTTGCAAGCTCAAGTCTTACTACAATTCTTTTTATGCCACAAACCAAACTGTTCCCAGCGCCTTGGTTGAAAAATAGACTGACTCTCCTTCTAATTAACAGGAGGAGCCCAGGAGACAAGATGGAAAATACCAGACCAGGAAGAGAAAGATAGCAAAATAAAAGTTTAACCCAAAGTAACTTAGCTTTGGCTAAGACTTTCTGTGATCCTCCCTGGCTCCTAGCAGATCTACCGGGACTATTTCTACCTAGAATCACAATCCTGGGGATATTTGGCCCTCCATCCCAGGTTAGAGATTCTTAACTTTTTCTGTGTCACTGATTCCCTATGGCCATCTGGTGAAGCCAACAGACCCTTTCTGAGAATGCTTTTAAGTGCATAAAACACAGAGAGGATCACAAAGTAAACCAATTATATTAAAATAGTTACCAAAATGTTTTTAAGAAAATATTTCACAGGGCTCAGGGCAAGAAACCTTGTCCTAGTGGCACCAATGGCACAAGTTCCTGAGAGCAGAAAGAAACCAGAAAATGCCATGTTGTAGTGATTCCTAAAGGATATGACATCACATCTTCACGCAGGGACAGGGGGAGGAGGCAGGGACATTGAAGGTGAGTGGTACAGTAAAAAGATTGCTGGGTTTAGATCAAAATAGTAGATTCAAACTCTAGCTCTGCCATTTACTACCTATCTAACTTTGGGCAAATTATTTAACCTTTATGCCTCAGTTTTCTTATCTGGAAAACGAGGGAGTTGGATGGCATCTAAAATCTCTTCCAGATCTAATCTTAGGTTCCTTAAGTCTACCATGTGGTACCTTTTCTTTCTCAGCAAGAGCCTTTTGTGAATCTATGTGAATCCCTTCTTCTTCTGAATCTGATTCTGCAGACACTGAATCATGAGTACTATCTTCTTTATCAAGCTCTTCAAGTATTGTGTCCTGAAATCACATAGGATAATAACAGATAATCATAACAGATTAAGTTTGAAGAAAAAAATACATATTACGTACTACAGAATGACGGAAAATTCAAACCAGAACATGCCAGGCACAGCAGGCTACATTAGCAAAATTCCCTGGGATCATTACTCAAGAACAGCTGTATACCAATAACTATGCTCTCAGAAGACTCATGTCATTTTTTAAAATGACATGCCACAAATTAGGGATGTTATTAAAATTTGCAGCAATAACAACAAAAGGCCAAAATCACTGAAGAGGCAGGATTTGGATTCAGAAGAGAAATGGGTTCAAATCCTGCTTCCAACATTTACTGGTTGTCTAATCCTTGTTATGTGTAAAATGAAACTGACCTCAAATTATAGCAGCCAAGGTAGATATGTGCAGCAGACATGGGAGGGGGAATATTCAAGAATCAAAAACTGCTTATCAAAGTTGTGGCAATTAAAATTGTATAGCTAGGAAACTTAAAGATCAGGTACTATATCTTGTTCTGTAAGCATTGAGGGACCTTAAGACAACATTCTGCTCTCGGTTCTACAATATCACCACATATTTAACCCAAAATAACAACCTAGAGATATTCTGATTTTATAAGTTACATGATTTTGTCCATCTTACAGAATTCTTATGGATGCCAGGATTGAAAACTGCCCAGCAAACTGCTTGCAAATAAACATAATTCTGAAAGATCTGCATTCATATAAGCCCATGAATGTAAAGAAATGGAAGGCTTGAAACTGTGAAAATGGAAATAATAATAGTCCGTACCGCTGAGGGTTGCTGTGAAAACTAAATGAGATAATGTACATAAAGTGCTTTGAAAACTTTAAAACTCTACATAAATGTCAGCTATTATAATCACCAACCTCAAACCAAAAACCTTTTACATAGCTAAAAAGGAAATGCCATCATAGCTATGAACACATTCCACTAAACTGATGATATTTTTACATACAATATGCTAGAAGATAAGAATCAGAACAAGAAATAGGAAAGCTTCAAGAGACTAGCTGACACTGTCAAAAAACTGCGTGGTAAAACCACAGATCCAGCTAAACACTGAACAGTAATGTTCAAGCAACTCAATGAATGGTGCTCTTGCATTTCCTACAAATATATGAATCTGATTTGTTTAAAAATAATACTTAGCATTACATGTTATTAAGATGAAAAACAAGAATTAAAAAATCAGAAGATACAGGGTTCATCTAACCCAGTATTGTTGCCATAAGGGGCATGAACTACTTTCAGTAGCCATCCTCATTCATAAATTTTTCTCATCCCATTTTTTACTACATTTAACTTTTCTGTTCACACTTGGATCAATGTTTATTACCCACTGTGTGAAGTTGTAACTTTTTAATTTGTCCTTAAGATTCTTCTCACTGAGTGGGTCAAAGAACAAATCACAGAAACAATCAATAACTTCATTCAAGAGAATGACAATAATGAGACAACAAAGCAAAACTTATGGGATGCAGCAAAAGCAGTTCTAGGGGAAGTTTTATATCTCTAAATGCTTACATGAATAAAATAGGTAAAAGGAGATCAATGAACTGGGCACACAACTGAAAAAGCTAGAAAAAGAACAAATTGAAAATCCCCAATTAAATACCAAATTAGAAATATGGAAAATCAAAGGAGAGATTAATAAAATTGAAATCAAGAAAACTATTAAGAAATAAAACAAAGCGCTCATTTTATGAAAAAACCAATAAAATTGATAAACCTTTGGTCAATTTGATTTAGAAAAAGAAAGAAGAAAATCAAATTACCAGTATCAAAAATGAAAAGGGTGAGTTCACCTCTAATGAAGAAGAAATCAAAACAATAATTAGGAATTATTTTGCCCAATTGTATGCCCATAAATTTGACATCCTTAGAGATATGGATGAATATCTACAAAAACATAAATTGCCCAGGTTAACAGAAGAGGAAGTAAAATTTCTAAATAACCCCATCTCAGAAAAAGAAATTGAGCAAGTCATCAATGAACTCCCTAGGAAAACATCTCCAGGACCAGATGGTTTTATGTGTGAATTCTATCAAACATTTAAAGAACAATTAATTCCTATACTTTGTAGACTATTTGGGAAAATAGGTGAAGGAGTCCTACCAAATTCTTTTTATGACACAAATATGGTACTAACACCCAAACCAGGTAGAGTCAAAACAGAGAAAGAAAATTATAGACCAATTTCCCTAATGAATATGGATGCAAAAATTTTAAATAAAATATTAGCAAAAAGACTGCAGCAACTTATCACCAGAATAATACACTATGACCAAGTAGAATTTATTCCAGGAATGTAAGGCTGGTTCAATATTAGGAAAACGATTAGCATAACTGACCATATCAACAATAAAACTAGCAGAAACCACATGATCATCTCAATGTATGCAGAAAAAGCCTTTGACAAAATACAACACCCATTCCTATTAAAAACACTAGAAGGCATAGGAATAAATGGAGCCTTCCTTAAAATTATAAATAGCATCTACCTAAAACCATCAACAAGCATTATTTGTAATGGGGATAAGCTAGATGCATTCCCAATAAGGTCTGGGGTGAAATAAGGATATCACTCCTACTAATCAATTTGGTACTAGAAACGTTAGCTGTAGCAATAAGAGAAGAAAAAGAAATTGAAGGAACTAGAATAGGCAAAGAAGAAACTAAATTATCACTTTTTGCAGATGATATGATGATTTGTGTAGAGGATCCTAGAGAATCAAGTAAAAACCTACTTGAAATAATAAACAACTTTAGCAAAGTTGCAGGATATAAAATAAACCCACATAAATCCTCAGCATGCCTATATACTACTAACAAAGCCCAATGGCAAGAAACAGGAGGAGAAATTCCATTCAAAGTTACTGTAGACACTATAAAATACTTGGGAGTCTATCTGCCAAGACAAACCCAGGGACTATATGAACATAATTATGAAACATTTTTCACACAAACAAAGTCAGATCTAAATAAATAGAAAAATATCAGTTGTCATGGTTAGGCTAATATAATAAAAATGACAATTTTACCTAAATTAATCTATCTATTCAGTGCCATACCAATTGAATTACCAAAAAATTATTTTAAAGAGCTGGATAAAATAATAACAAAATTCATCTGGAAGAACAAGAGGTCTAGAATATCTAGGGTATTAATGAAAAGAAGTGCTAGAGAAGGTGGCCTAGCCATACCAGATATCAAACTGTACTATAGAGCAGCAGTCATCAAAACTGCCTGGTACTGGCTAAGAAACAGAGTGGTGGATCAGTGGAATAGGACAGGTACAAAGATGGAGAAGTCAATGACTATAGCAATCTACTCTTTGACAAACCCAAAGAGGCCAGCTTCTAGGCTAAGAATTCACTATTTCACAAAAACTCCTGGGAAAATTGGAAAATGGTAGGGCATAGACCAATATCTTACACCATATACCAAAATAAAGTCAAAATGGGTTCATGATTTAGGAATAAAGGCTGATATTATAAGCAATTTGGGAGAGCAAGGAGTAATTAACCCATCAGATTTATGGAAAAGAAAAGAATTCATGACACAACAAGAGACAAGAGAGCATTACAAATTGTGAAATGGATAATTCTGATTATGTTAAATTGAAATGTTTTTGTACAAAAAAAGCCAATGCAACAAAGATTAGGAGGGAAGCAGAAAATTGGGAGAAAATCTTTACAACTAGTGTCTCTGATAAAGGCCTCATCTGTAAAATATACAGGGAACTGAGCCAAATATATAGGAATACAAGTCATTCCCCAATTGAGAAATAGTCAAAGGATATGAACAGGCAGCTTTCAGAGGAAGAAATTAAAGATACCCATAAGCATATGAAAAAATGCTCGAAATCACTACTGATCAGAGAAATGCAAATCAAAACAATTCTTAAGTACCACATCTCTCCTGTCTGATTGGATAAAATGACAAAACAGGAAAATGATAAATGCTGGAGAGGACGTGGGAAAATTGGAACATAGTTATGTTGCTGGTGGAGTTGTGAACTGATCTAGCCATTTTGGAGAGCAATTTGGAACTATGCCCAAAGGGCTATAAAAATGTTCATACCCTTTGACTCAGTAATACCACTTCTAGGGTTGTATCCCAAAGAGATCACACAAGTGGGAAGAGGACCTATATGTACAAAAGTATTTATAGCGGCTCTTTTTGTGGTAGCTAAGAATGGGAAATCAAAGGGATGCCCATCAATTGGGGAACGGCTGAACAAGCTGTGGTATATGAAGGTACAGACTTCATAACAACCTGGAAAAACCTACACAACATAATGCTGAGTGAGCAGAACAGAGCAAGGAGAACATTATATACAACCACAGATATATGGATTCTGTGAGGACTAACCCTGACAGACTTTGCTCTTCTCAGCAACACAAGGTGCAAAGACAACTCCAAAGGACTCATGATGGAGCATACTATCTACATCCAGAGAAAGAGCTATGAAGTATGAATGCCGATTGAGGCACACTTTATGCTCACCTTCCCCCCCCCCCTTTTTTTTCCTCTCTTTTGTTTTTGGGGTTTTTTTTTTTTGGTTCTGTTTCTTCTTTCTCATGATTCATCCCATTGGTCATAATTCTTCTCCACAACTTGACTTGTGTGTAAATTAATTCAATGCGAAGCTATACATGGAAGATATATGGGGTTCCATGCCATCTTGGGGTGGGGGGGGGGGAAGGAAGAAAATCTGGAACTCAAAATTATATAGAACCGAGTGTTGTAAACTAAAAATAAAAAAAAATTAAAATTTACCAAAAAAAAAAAAACAACTCTTCTCATTGAGCAATTTGGAGCTACACTCAAAAGGCAATCAAACCGTGCATACCCCTTGATCGAGCAATACCACTACAAGGACTGTATCCCAAAGAGATTTTTAAAAATGAAAAGGACTTACATGTAAAAAAATATATATTTACAGCAGCTCTTTTTGTTGGGGGATAAGAACTGGAAATTCCCCTCAAATAGTGAATGGCTAAACAAATTGTGGTATATAAATGTAATGCAATAGTACTGTGCTCTAAGAAAGATGAGCAGGCAGATTTCAGAAAAACCTGGAAAGACTGACATGAACTAACGCCGAGTGAAATGAGTAGAACCAGAACACTGTACACAGTAACAGCAATATTGTGCAATGATCAATTATAAATGGTTTAGCTCTTCTCAGCAATATAAAGACCATTCCAAAAGACTCATGATGAAAAATGCTATCCTAATCGAGAGAAAGAACTACAGAGTCTGAATGCAGATCAAAGCATACTATTTTCACTTTCTGGGGGATTTTCCCTTTTGTTCTGTTTCTTCTTTCATAACACAAATTATGTGGAAATATGTTTAACATGATTGCATACGTATAACCCTTGTCAGATGCTTGTCATCTTGGGGATGGGGAAGAGGAAGGAGGACAGGAGAAAAATTTGGAACTCAAAATCCTATAAAAATGAATGTTGAAAATCATCTTTACATGTAATAAGAAGAAATTAGTTATTTACAAGAACAACAAAAAAGACTTCCTCATTCAAGTTTTAAAAGGTGCTCCATCATTCTACTATTTCCAGATTTGGTACAAATGTTATATATTCCTTCATTTCACTTTCAACCTTTGCCTTTCTAGACTGAATAGTCCAAATCTGCATTTTATTTGGGGAAGGCAACACGTTCACAGATAAATATAAGACATATAAAACATATACACAAAAATATAGTGATTGGGGTCAGGGAGGGAGGATGGGACTGACAAATGGGGAAGATAGGCAAGGTCCCTTTAAGGAGGTGGCATTTTTGTTTAGCCATGAAGGGAGCTAGGGTACCAAGCAAAGAAGCTAGAGAGGACATTCCAGACAAAGGGGTATAGCAGGTACAAAAGCACAGAGGTGGGAGATAGAACATTATGTATAGAGAATAGCAAATGGTTCAGTTCCATTGGAGCACGTAGCAATACAAAAGAAGTAATGGATAATTAGTCTGGAAAGATAAACTTAAGCCAGATAGTTCAGGGCTTTAAATGTCAAACAAAGGAATGTGGATTCATCCTAAAGGCAAGATATTTCTGGAGGAGCGACAGGGTCATACTTGTGTTTCAGGAATGTCAATTTGGAGGCTACGTAGAAGATGGATTGCAAAGGACAAACACTAGATGAAGGGGGGACCAAGTAAGAGATTATTTCCATAGTCTAAGCAAGAGATAAGGGCCTGGACTGAGGTGACTGTGATGTGAACCAAATACAGAAAGCAGAAAGATGTTGAGGAAAATCAACGAGACTTTGGCAACTGATTGGATACAGAGGGTAAGTGAGAATGAGGACTCAAGGATAACTCTTGGGTAACTAGAAGACTAGGGCAGCTAAATGGTGCAGTGGATAGAGTGCCAGGCCTGGAGTCAGGAAGCTTCATCTTCCTGAATTCAAATCTGGCCTCAGACACTTACTAGCCGTGGAACCCTGGGCAAGTCACTTAATTCTGTTTATCTCAGTTTCTTCATCTGTGAAATTAGAGAGAGAAGGAAATGGTAAACCATACCATTATCTTTACCAAGAAAACCCTAAATGGGGTCACAAAGAGTCAGACACAACTGAAAATGCCTGAACAACTGGAAGAATGGCTGTGTTTTCAATAGAAATAGAAGAGTTAGGAAAAGGGATTAGTTTAGAGAGAAAAATAATGATTTTGCCTCAACTAACCAGTTTTTAAGGGTAAGTTATTAATAATGTAGACAAAGCAGTATACTTTGGCTATCACATCCATCAGTGTTGCTTAAGTCTTTATTATTTTTTAAAAATAAATCTGTCATAGGACAGCCAAAGAGGTAAGATGAAGTCACTTTATTCAGGCTAAATACAATAACAGTTCTAGGGAAACTGAAAAAAAAAAAAAAGAAAAGAAAAACTTAGAAAAAAATCCTAACAAAAATCATGTACAAAAGATCACTTCGTCATGACATCTGAAGAGTATTATCATAGCTGACTTCGAAATGAACTTATAAAAGACAAAGAAGGAAAGAACAGCAGAACTTCAAACAGAATATTCTGGAAATAGGTTACTCAAAAATTTTAATTAACTATGTTAATTAGAAGAGAACCAGAGCATCTTTTTATTTCAATATTAGTTGAAATCTTTCTAAAATGAGAGCCTCAATCTATCAATTCTCCTCGTATATTCCTCCACAAGTATATACTGACTTGATTTTTAAATAAATCCCTGATATTGGCTTGATTTACTATCATTTGCCTTTTCCTTAAAAGTGAATCACAGAAAGAAAAAAAAAACTAGTTAATTGAAGGTTCAAGTTGAAGCTTTATTGTACTATGAAATAATCTATAACAGGTAAAGGAAAATTACATAGAAACTCTTACATCTCTTTTATCTGCAGATTGCTGTTACCAGCAAATCTGTGTTTGTATATCAAAGAGCATATGACTTAAATAACTTACCACATCAAGTTTTCCCCATGCTTCATAATCATAAGATTTTATCCTGTTTTTTTTGTTTTCTTCTGTGGTTTTTTTCGAAGGCATTTTCGTTTTGCTTTTCTTCTTTTTCTTAAAATTTTTATTTCGAACAGGAAATAAGTTCTAGGTAGAAAAACATTTTTTTAAAGTGCTGTATGATTTTACTTTTAACTATCAACAAGACATTATCACTGGCAGTATGTCATTTTCAAGGAAAAAAAGTGCTTATTAGTCATCAACCGAATGTACCTATCATTTGCAGTGATTATGCTCAAATTAACTCCTATTTAAATACTAAATTTTCATGACTTCATCAGTGTGGATACTAGTATTGCACACACAACTCACCTCAATATATGATTTGCTGTGGCGGAGAAATTAATTACATTGGGGCCAAATCTATTGATAAGCATCTTCAAATTTAACTAGGCTGGCCTTCAGACATATAAGCCCATGCTGGGCTTGAAGCTTTCCAGTTTGGTAGGACATGCCAGAGCTTGTATTTTCTCTGGCATGATCCTCTAGAACCAAGGGTCATGGAGAAACTTTTATAAAAAACTAAAACAAATTTAGCTTAGTTTTGGGTAAGCAATTATTTTCAGCAAGCATCAATTTCAGAAGAAATATTTTAAATCACAAAAAATGTATTAACCAACAGTCATAATTATAAATCAATTTGAAATCATAGATTAAAATATCAAACACTGCATTGTTACTGTATGGGTTCAGCAGCAATACAAAGGCCTCCAAGTAATAGTACAATCTCCCCTAAAAGTTTTATCTTCTCCCTCATATGAAAATCTTTTCCTCAACCATAAAAAATCATAAAATTTATTTCCTTAATTAAGGTAAATACTATTTTGAAAGACTTAGAATTCTGATCATTTCAACGACCTACTAAGATTTCAGAGGACCAAAAATGATGCATACGACCTACCTCCTATCAGAGAAGTGATGGACTCAAAATGAGTAGTTTTAGACACAGACAATGTGGGAATTTGTTTTACTTAATTATGCTTATCTGTTTAAAAGGATTTTATTTTTATTTTCAATTGGACAGAGCAGGGTGGGAAAGAAAAAGGGACCAGAGATAGGAAAGCCTCCAAAAAGGGAAAAAAAAAAAGAAAAGAGAGCTATTGAAGCATTTTTTAAAATTCAGCGAAAGGATTTAAAGACAAATAAGTAGGATGGCTCTGAAAGTTACATGTTGAATTTCTTGTATTTTTGAAAAAGAAAGCAAGCTGTACATAAGAGTGATAGTTTCATGTCCTACTGTATATATGGAAATGCCCATTAAATGATATTCAAGTTCAGAAAAAGTAATTTTTTAGAAAAAGAAGTAAACATTTAATAAAATCAGTGTAATGCCATGACATATATAATTAGTTTCTCATGAAAATATTCTACACTATAGGGCTCAAATTACTTATGTGTTAGGGACCTTTAGATTATAATACATTCTAATTATTCACTAAACATATTTGAAAAATGAATATAAATAAAACATGGGATTTCTAAAAAAGACAAAAATTTAATAGCAAAGTAATTCTTTTCAATTTTGCAGCTCTAAAGATACAGCTTAACAGCTTGTTTGGGTTTCATTTTTAAATAAATACTTGTGCTGGATATTAAATTAAAAACTCTCAATTTACCTCTCCTGAAACACCATTTTGATTTCTCAATTCCAAATCCATTTGTTTAATGTCTTTTTCCCAGCTTTCTAAATCCCTCACGAAGTCTTGTAGTTCCTCAGCATTATGCTTCATCTGTAATTGTAACTCAACTGCTTTGCTTGCTGAAGTCATTATGGTCTGCAAAGTTTTAGAAACATTCAACCTCTAGTGAGAATTTTTTTAAAATGTATTATTTTCCTGAAATCAGAAATATTCTTATAGGAACAGAAAATTAGGGATTCTTCCAACCACTTCAGATATGGTTAAGGCATAAAGATAGGAGAAAGAATAAAACAAAACTCATTAAACAGCATATATTCAATGGGTTTCACAAATCAGGGTACCAAATAAAATATTTTAACAGGAAAAATCCAACTGTGTAGTCCAGTTCATCTATGAGTGAAAAATGAATGTATAAGAGCTCCTATAGGAACAAGCAGCTCCATCTCTGTGTCTCATGTCGTTTACTTAGTTGTCTCTGATATTCCTAGATCATACCAATTCACTTAAGATACTTACTAGAAAGGTACCTATTTATGTTTTTAAACATTTTAAAGTTTATAATTGGACCTTTGTTTAGAGTAGGTTTTATTATTTACCAAAAATGTCTAGCACATTGACAAAAGTAGGAACACTTTAAAAAGCCATGATTTCTTCAGGGTGGATTATTCCCTGTGCCAACTCAGATCTTAAGTTCTTTCTGCCTTAAAAGGCACTCTTCATTAACTGAATGGCCAAGAAATTTTATCAGCCGGTGGCCAAATTTCTAGAGGCCAGATTGGTGCTAGAGTGAAATATATGCCTCTATTCAAAGCCTTTCCAATTTGATAGGATCTGTTAGAGCTTACCCTCAGGTAGCATATATTTTGAGAACCCAGTGTACCTCGAAGCCACTCTGAAGCCTCAAAGGAGGATTTCAGGACTCCAAACGCAGAGATGAATTCCAAAAAATATTTGAAACATCCACTTAGCAAATGCCACAAAGGAAAAGTAAAGACAAAAGAAAAAAAAAGTTACTGTGTAAAAAAATATAGTGGAAACAGAGCTGGCTTTAGAGTTGGAGGACCTGAGTTCAAATGTAGGCTCCAACACTTGTGACCTTCAGCAAGTCACTTCCCCTCCCCAGGCCCCAATTTCTTCATCTGTAAAATTAGGGTGCTGACTTCTAAGGTCCCTCCCAAATATAGGTCTAGAATACTATGACCCGAGTGAAGCCAAACAGTAATTTTTCTGTACTTTTCAAGTACTATTCATATCTCACTGAAAGCCACAAAATTAAAGACAATGTAAACATAATGGAAAACTATGAAATTAGAGTTTGGAATAAAAAACCCCAACAATAATCAGGTTAGCAGCAACTACGGAATGTGAAAAATATTTTAACATTTTCACTGAAAGTTAATGAAGTTTAGTTGTGAAACTAAACTCACAAAACAGATAAATTGGGGCACTCATATTTAAAAAATTCTTTACTATTACAAAACTTCCATTGATAAGGAAGTCTCCTTGTATAACTACATCAGATCATTACCTATTTGACCCAGAAGAAAGAAAACTGAAACTAAGGTGTTTTCACAAAGTGAAAAATAAAGAAGAATCACCTCTGAAATTAATTCAACTTACACTCAATTTTTCAGGAACATATATTAGATAAGACAAGATCCAAGTGTCCTGCATAAATCCATTCATTAACTGCTCACTCTAGATAGCTTTATAGGTTCTCTTAGAATGACAAAGCTATCTACAGTAATTTATATTAAGATAACAAATACAACTTGATTGTTCCAAGTAATGGAGAAAATTGTTAAGTTACCCTTAACTACAAAATAAAAAATCTGTAAAGTATCGAGTATCGAGGACCTTGCTTCCTAACTCATTCATCTTCTTTTCCAAACAAAATACTATAAGAAAACATTTGTACTGAGGTTCGAAGCTATACTGCTCTGGCCTCAAGCCATCTTCAGTAAAGCTTAGTTACAGGCCCTGCCTAAAGGAAGGCATTCTAGGCCTTAACAATTTGCAACTGATGGCCACAGGGAAAAGTCATTTATTAAGTATCTACTGTGTGCCCAGGAGCTGTGCTCAGAGCTGGAGCTGTCAGAAGATTAAAAATGTACAAGAAGTTTGTGGACTTTGGAGATCTAGTCCAAGCTCTCATTTTATAGATAAGAAAAACGACCATGCATTGAGGTTCTTATTCACCCAATGGCCAGCATTTAAATACAGCTTTAATGTTTGCAATGTGCTTTACATATCATTTCATTTCATCTTCATAACCCTAAGTGGGAAGTGCTATTAGGGAAGTAGTAAATAAGACTAAGTTTGGTGATTTGCCCAGGGTCACGGTCAGTTGACAACATTTATTAAGTACCTAAAGTGCCAGGCACGGTGATAAGTGCTGGGGATAAAAAGAAAGGAAAAAGACAGCGCTTGCTCCTAAGGAGCTCACAGTCTAATAGGGGACACAACATGCCAACAACTATGTGTAGCCAAGATACAGACGGGGTAAACTGGGAATGATCAACACAGGGAGGGCAAAAGCATCAAAGGAACTGGGAAGGACTTCTTGCAAAGGGTGGGATTTTAGCTATGACTCGAAGGAAGCCAGGAGGTGCAGATGAGAAGGAAATGCATTCCAGGTACAAGGGACAGCCAGTGAAAATGCCCACAGCTTTTTGTGTTAGGAAGAGTCTAGGGCAGAATTCGAACTCGGCTCTTCATGTCTCTAGGTCGAGCGCTCTAGCCACACTACGGCCTCCTAGCTGCTTAGTAAACAGGTACGGGGTCGTAGGGGCAGAGACGTTGCGGGCAGCAAGGGTCTCCGACTCCGGATCCTATACGTATCCCACTACAGGGACGTGAGGCAAAATGCTGGGTCAGGAGAGCCCCTTGATCTTGCCCTCCCCCCCATAATCTGCTCCAGTTACCCCAAGAAACTGGGAGGGAAGGGAGCAAGGTGACATTTCTGGAAAGTTCTGGTAACTGGCAGCAATTCTGCCGTCCCATTTGGGCCGCTTCACGCGTGGGACGAGGTTCGTGGACGCCCCGCCCCCGGCGGAAGGCGCCGCTACCTGGGAGACCCCACGGACACCACCGCCACCCCACCGCCGTCAACAAACGTGCTCCTCCCCTCTTCCCCTCTCGGCTGCCCTCACCCGGGGCCTGCCGCCGCTCCTCGTCTGGGTGCCAACGTGCCCCGCGTCGTCGCCAGCCTCTGGGTACCCCCGCTCCCGAAGACACTAGCGCCGACTACCCGATACGCACCACAAGCACTGCCGCTCAAGCACCCCTTCCCACAATGCCGGGCGCGCACCGCCTCCTCGCGCGGGGCACGACGGGAAAGAAGCTCCAGACCCCGCCCCCGCTCCCTCCAGCTCCTGAGCCTCGACTTCGGAGACTCGAGCCGGAGTCGTGTCCGAGAAGGGCGACCTCTGGCGTCCGTAAGCTGCTCTCCTGTAACACACTGGTCAACCTACTCTAGGGCTTCACGTTGTGACGCCGTGCATAAAGTGTTGGACTGGAAAAGAGGAAGACCTAGTTCGAATCGTGCCCAGATACTTGCTGGCTGCTTACATGTCATTTACTGGACGTGTGACTTACAGAACTTCCTTCCAGCCCTAGATCCCACGAGGCAGCTGCGTCCATGGAAAATCGTTGGGACACCCCCTGCCCTCCCAAATGCTAATGGATAGAATGAATAAAGCCAGACATCAATGGGAGGCAATCTCAAAGATCATCTCCTCACAACTCCTCCCTTTACAGATGGGGAACTTGGTCGCCGAGAGGCCAAGGGAAGCGCTCGAAGCCACGGGTTGCGAACAGCGTAGCTGACTTTCCAACCCAGATCCTCCCTCACTTTCAGAGGATACTTGGCTTCAAGTCTCAGGCAAAGTCCCGCCTCTCCCAAGCTTCATTATTCTTAGTGCCTTTCCTCTGCAATGATCTCCGGCTTACTTTGTCTAACGCTTCTTTGTATGTGGTTTGTTTGCATGTTGTCTCCCCATTTGGACCGTAACCTCTTGTAAGCCTTTGTATCCACACCACTTAGCCTGACACATTGTAGTGGCTTAATAAATGCTTATTTATTGTCATTCTTATTATTTATGTATGGATGGCAGAGCTCTTTCCAGGACACGGAGCTGTTGCTGGTCTCATCAAAAGAAGGGCTTTGCCGTGTTTAGTCTTTTTGAATGCGGAAGGAGTGAAGGCTAGGGCTATGATAGTCAAAAGAAGAAAAAGGAAAAAGGGTCATTTTGCATTTTTAAATACACAGAAGAGAACAAAGAAGGCCAAAATCATAGAGAAATGGGACAACTTAGAAAATCACATGTTGAATTTATTATATTTGAAAAGTAAACAGCGCATAATATAACTTCAGTTCAACGGACAGTTCTTTTACTGTTTTGCTCTGTATTTGGAAATTTGCGTTTTGTTTGATATTTACTGATTCAGAATAAACACTTTAATTATAACAAAAACAATCCCTTTCCCCACTTTTGTTTTCCCCCCACTTTTCCTCAAGGAGGTTTTAAAAATTAAATGTTATTTTTCCAAAGATCTGTCTTCTCTGCTCCCCTTTATCCTATCCCCTATTGAGAAAGCAAGAAACACAAAACCCTGGTTACAGTTTATAGTCAAGCAAAGTTCTTTCATTAGTACGTATATACCTCATTCTGCACTCAACTCCATTCTATTCCATTTTCCATGGCCACTCTTCCAAATCTTTTGAGCTTTTCTCAAAGCTCCCAAGGTTTCTACCTCACCCTATCCTTTGAGCTGAGAGCCTTGTCTCAAATATTATGGAAAAAAAAATCAAAGCCATTCTCCATGAGCTCCCTCTTGTCCCTTCTTCCCCATCTCCTATCCCTTATATTCCTTCTGCCATCATCTCCTCCTTTACCCCCCCTCTCAACATAATGAGGTGGCTTTACTCTTTACTAAGGCTAACTCCTCTACCTGCTCAAGAAATCCTATTGAATAATTCCATGCCGTCTCCTCCAGCAGATTGCTCCTCTATCATTCCTACTCTGTCACTTATTTTCAATTTCTCCCTGTGTAACTCATTTCGACCCCTGATGATGACAAAACTCTAAGAACCTACATGTATCACTTTCCCATATAAGAATGCAAACAGTTGAACCTTGTTTAGTCTCTTATGATTTCTCACTCATGTTTACTTTATTATGCTTCTCTTCAATTCTGTGTTTATATGTCACACTTTCTATTGCCCATATAGAATTAAACTCATTTTTGCTGGGTAGGTTATTCTTTGTTGTAAACCTAGATCTTTTACCTTCTGGAATATCATATTCCAAGCTCTCTACTTCTAAGTGGTGACTGCTAAATCTTGTGTGATCCTAATTGTCACTCTTTTGCACTTGAATTCTTTTCTTTCTGCTTGCTGCGGTATTTTTTACTTGACCTAAGAGATCTGGATTTTGGCTATAATATTCCCAGGAGTTTTCATTTTCAATTTTCTTTTGGGAGGTGCCTAGTGGATTCTTTCCACTTTGGTTCTGAGAGATCAGCCCAGTTTTCCTTTATGATTTCTTGAAATATATCTAAGCTCTTTTTATTAATGGCTTTCAGGTAGTCTAATGATTCTTAAATAATTTCTCCTTGATTTGTTTTCCAGGTTAGTTGTTTTTCCTATGATATGCTTCACATTTTCTTCAGTTTTTAAAAAAAATTTGTTTAATTATTTCTCATGGAGTCTCATGGAGTCATTAGAATCCATGTGGCCAATTCTAATTTTCAAAGAGTTATTTTAATTAGTAAAGTTTTATGCCTTTCCCCCACAAGATGTTAATTCTCTTTTCATATCTTTCTTCCCTAGTTCTTGCGTCTTTTCCCATTCTTTCCTCTACTGCTCTCATTTGGTTTTTAAAATTATTTTTAGCTCCTTCTTTAGTTTTTCTAGGAAGTCTGGTTAGACTTGTGTCCAAGAAGCATTTTTTTTTCCTATGAGACTTTGCTTGTAAATTTTTTTCAGTCATCTTATGTTTGTGTCTTGAGCTTCTCTGTCACCATAATAACTTTTTATGGTCAGGTTCTTTTTTTGTTTGCTCACTCTTCCAGCCTACTTCTTCACTTTGCACTTTATTTTAAGGCTGGCCTCTGAACACTTCTGGGAGGGATATCTGATTTGATCTTCTGTCTTCTTACATCCTGCAACTTTCACAGTTCTGACTGTGTTCTGTAAGCTTTCAATGCTCCCAAAGTGCTGTGATCTGGTAGGAAGTCTCCTTACTACCCTCCTGGTTTGAATTCTGCAAATTCCTGACTCAGGTTTGAGTCTATTGGCTTTTTAGCAGACTGTTGCTTGCCTCAGCCATTAATTAGCCCACAGAAGAGCTCTACAGTTTCATAGAGACTCAACTGCCAGCTCCCCTTTGGTTTGGGATGTTGTGCTCTGTTCTGCAGATCACAGTCACACAGATACTGTGTGCTACCTGAAACTTGTTGTGTGTTCAGTCAAGGCTCACAAGTACTCTTATCCACCTTGGATTCATGAGCTGGCACTGAGTAGTAGGTGACAGAACTGCCAAAAAGAACCCATTCCTGCCCCTAATTCTTGCTCAGGGACCCCCTAGGATCTCTTTCCTGTCTTTTCCCTCTCTAAGTCCCTGGGTACTGCAATGTTCTCCACCATACTTCTAACCAGACTACTTCCCCAAAGTCCACAGACCCCTTTGTCTCTCTACCTAAGCCACCCTGAGCTGGAAAAGTGATTCACTATGACTTCTTCTCAGCTTTTCTAATCAGCATTCTCTCTAGATCTTTGCTGAGGAAGTATAGGGAGTAGAGTTGGAATCTAACGCTTCCTCTTGGCCATATTGACTACATCTCCCAGCCCATTTCTGGTACATTTCCTGGATCTAGTTAGAGGAGATTTGTAGATAGGCTTCACCAGTTCCTACCACTCCACCATCTTGATAATACTTTTAAGTTTAATCTGTATGAACACTTTTCCATCATTTTCTTCAATCTAGACAATCAGGAAAACAATATATTGTAATGAGCAGCCCTGTGTGTATTAAGGGCCTTCTCTCACTTGTAGCATGGGGAGGGGGGACAGTCATTGTGTGGCTGGAAAAGAGGCAGAATAGATACCTCTAGCTTCTATCTCCCTCCACCTTTCTTCAAAGGAGACTTTCACTCCTATCAGTAAGGGAAGTAGGAAGTTGGGGCTAGAGGACATTTTGCTCTCCTCAGAGAGAGGGAGTACCAAACTAGAATTATATCTATCTGCTCCCTTAAATATTGTTAGTCAAGGGAATATAATCAGGTTCTAACTTCTAAGATCATTGTTTATCATTGGGGGAGAAATTGGACTCCAAAATCTATACCCCAAGCCTTAAAGAGAAAGGCTTGAACCCTTTCCCACCTAATACTGGTTCCACAATGAACACACATAGCAAATAGCCAAGAAACCCATTTATCCAAATTGTAGCAAAACAAAGAAGGTATATTTAGGAGACTATATATCAGACAATATAGAATAAGGGAGTTCTCCCATTGGGACTGAGGTAACTCAGCTCAGTAGAGAGAATCCTAAATTTTACCCCAAAGGAAACTCCCAGAAGTCTCTTGTATAACAAACTGAGGATAAGGAATATGGTGGAAACCGATGGCTTCTCTCATGTCTTCCCAGAGAGTTGTCCTCCAGTCTTTTCCATCTTCCTTCTTGAAACTGGAAGCAAGGAGAGCCCAAGGTGACTCAAAGAAGACTGGAGTTCTCTCCACCAATAAGGAGAAAGTTCCATGCCAATTGGCTTTGGGACAGGAGTTATAATATCAAGCCCTGATTTGTAGCATTTGTCAATTTCTGAGGTATAATGCTCACACTGAAAATTCAGAAGTTGGCTCTTGTGAGCCTATAGAAGTTGGCTCCCGCACCTCCTTGTACTTAATAGATTGCACAAAAGAGTCCGGATCCAAAAAGACCTCGACAGACTAAAAACCTAGGTTAAATCAATAATTTCAAAATCAATAGGGATATATATATTTATAAATATATAATATATATGTATACATATATGTATATTATATATATTTATATATAGTTCTGTATTTATAGTAAAAAAAAATCAACTACATAACCTGAGATGAGGGAGATATGAGTAGACAATTCCTGTGAGAAATATCTAGGAGTTTTAGTGGACTTAATATGTTATTGCTGGGTCATGGTAGTAAAGAAAAGCTAACGCTGTCTCAGGCTACATTAAGGAAAGCATGGCATCTAGAAAGTAACTGCATGGCAAACAAGACAGAAATCAGGCCTGAGAAGGGGAAAGACTGAGGTTCAACTCCTGCCTCTGATACATACTGGCTGCGTGACCCTTGGCAAGTGGCTTAACTCTCAATACCCCCTACAGCTCTCTGACAGAATAGTCGTCAATCTACATTGCATTGGTAGAAGGAGTTTTCCTGGAAGTTACCTACACCATTTTTTTAAACCCAGAATAAAGAGTGTAGTAGTTGGGTAATAATCTGCTTTGATCCGGTCATGTGTGGAGGGCTATATTTTGGGAACAACTTTTTAGGAAAGATTAGGTTGAAGTGGAACGGCTACAGAAGAGAGAAACCAGGCCAGCCAGAGTCCTGGAGAACATATTGAAAGAGAGCCTGTTGAATTGAGCTAGAGATGTTTTCCGCTAGAGAAATTAAAACTTAAAGGAGGGTTGAGAATACGGAAATTACAGCAATTTGCTTGCTAAGGAAAGTTAGGGCAAAAGTCACCACCCGCTTCCCCAGCGCCACTCTACACTTGTTCATCTATCTCCCAAGCTGATCTTCATGGACTCTGGCGAGTAGCTAGGAGCATGGCGGTGGGGGAGGGCAGGGCAGGGCCGGGCAAGGCAAAGAAGGGAGCAGAGTGAAAGGAGAAATCTCCTCGTCAGAGATCCCCTTTGCTGTCCAGATGAAGTGCAGGTACATAGGCTAGTCTGAAGAAGTATAAGAGAAATGACCATAATTCAGATAAGCGTTTTGGTCAGAGTGAGTGCAAGCCTTACAGGGGTTCTGCTCAAATACAGACTTAAATGCCTACGGATTTCCCCAGCCAATAGCTGGCTGGGTTCAGGCGTGGTCTGGAATCACAAGTTGAAATAGCCCTGGGACCATAAGCTAAATTTCCTGCTGATACAAATGCTATTCTGAAGAGTGACCAGCAGATGGCAGAAGAGATCAGCTCAACAGGAAGACTAGAGCTGCAGAAGACACCTCCCCCCCTCACTAACTCGGAAGACACGACCAGAGGGCTTCAGTTGCTACGCAGGGTGCAGAGGAGAAAATAGCAATATCTGCTGAATCACTGTCTGCTAATATGTCCTGGGTGTTTTCAGTGGCCATCCCCTATGCTCAGAATGCTCTCCCTCCTCTTCTCTGCTTCTGGCTTCTCTGGTTTCTTTCAAGTCCCAGCTAAAATGCCACCTTCTTCAGGAAGCCTTGCCTAATCTTCATTCTAGCATCTTCCTTTGGTTGATTATATCCTGTTTATCCTGTATATGGCTTTGTATGTAACTGTTTGTCTGTTGTTTCCCTTATTAGATTTTATGCAGTTGTTTGCATGTTGTTTCTCTTATTAGATTTTAATAAAATGACTGTCTTTTGCCTTTTTTTTTTTGTATCCCCGGCACTTAGCATAGTACCTGGCACATAGTAGGCACTTAATAAATGCTTATTAACTGATAGGCCATGCCTGCCAATTGGGTATCCCCTAAGGCTCTGTCCTGGACCCTCTCCTCTTTTCCCTTTACAAAGTTTCCATTGGTGATCACATCGGTTTCTATGGATTCAATTATCATTTCTATGCAGATGATTTTCAGATCTTTTTATCCGGGTCTATCCTCTTTCCTGACCTCCAGGCTTCAATCTCCAAATGCCTATTGAACACATTGAACTCCATTTCCCATAGACATTTTAAACTCAGCATGTCCAGAACTGAATGCATTATCTTTTCCCCCAAATCTTGTACTTTTCTGAACTTCTCTTTTGCTACTGAGGTCACAACCATCCTTCTGGTTCCCAAGTGCACAATCTCAATGTCATCTTCCACTCACTATATCTAATCTGTTGGCAAATGCTATTGATTCTATCTTAGTAACATCTCTTGTAAATGCGTCCTCTCATCTGACACTCCCACTACCCTGGTGCAATCCCTTATCACCTCAGGGCTGGACTAATTTTTTTTCAAATTTTATTATTTAATATTTTAGTTTTCAACATTGATTTCCACAAGATTTTGAGTTACAAATTTTCTTCCCATTTCTGCCCTTCCCCCCACTCCAAGATGGCATATATTCTGATTGCCCTGTTCCCCAGTCAGCCCTCCCTTCTGTCACCCCACTCCCCTCCCCATCCCTTTTCCCCTTACTTCCTTGTATGGCAGGATAGATTTCTATGCCCCATTCTCTATATATCTTGTTTCCCAGTTGCATACAAAACAGCTTTTTTTTTTGAGCATCTGCTTTTAAAACTTTGAATTCCAAATTCTCTCCCCTCTTCCCTTCCCACCTACCTCCCTAAGAAGGCAAGCAATTCAACCTAGGCCATACACATATCATTATGCAAAACACTTCCACAATAATCATGTTGTGAATGACTAGCTATTTTTCCCTCCATCCTAACCTGTCCCGCTTTATTCAATTGTCTCCCTTGACCCTGTCCCTTTTCAAAAGTGTTTGTTTTTGATTACCTTCTCCTCCTATCTTCCCTCCTTTCTGTCATCCGCCCTTTTTATCCCCTTCCCCCTATTTTCCTGTGGGGTAAGATACCCAATTGAGTGTGTATGATATTCCCTCCTCAAGTCAAATCCGATGAGAGCAAGATTCACTCATTCCCCGTCCCCTGCCCCCTCTTCGCTTTCGCTTTTTCTTGCCACTTCTTTGTTAGATAATTTGCCCATTCTATCTCTCCCTTTCTCCTTCTCTTGATATGTTCATCTCTCACTCATTAATTTAATTTTATTTTTTAGATATCATCCCTTCATATTCAACTCACCCTATGCCCTATATGTTTATGTATATTCCCTTCAACTACCCTAATACTGAGAAAGGACACACATCATCTTTCCATGTAGGAATGTAAACAAAACAGTTCAACCTTAGCGAGTCCCTTATGATTTCTCTTTCTTGTTTATCTTTCCATGCTTCTTTTGATTCTTGTATTTGAAAGTCAAATTTTCTATTCGGCTTTGGTCTTTCCATTGAGAAAGCTTGAAAGTCTTCTAGTTTATTGAAAATCCATGTTTTGCCTTGGAGCATTATACTCAGTTTTTCTGGGTAGGTGATTCGTGTTTTTAATCCTAGCTCCTTTGACCTCCGAAATATCATATCCCAAGCCCTTCGATTCCTTAATGAAGAAGCTGCTAGATCTTGTATAATCCTGACTGTGTTTCCACAATGCTCATATAGTTTCTTTCTGGCTGCTTGCAATATTTTCTCCTTGACCTGGGAACTCTGGAATTTGGCAACAATATTCCTAGGAGTTTTCTTTTGGGGATCTTTTTCAAGAGGTGATCGGTGGATTTTTTCAATTTCTATTTTACCCTCTGGCTCTAGAATATCAGTGCAGCTTTCCTTGATAATTTCTTGAAAGATGATGTCTAGGCTCTTTTTTTGATCATGGCTTTCAGGTAGTCCAATAATTTTTAAATTATCTCTCCTGGATCTATTCTCCAGGTCAGTGGTTTTTCCAATGAGATATTTCACATTGTCTTCCATTTTTTTCATTCCTTTGGTTCTGTTTTGTAATATCTTGATTTCTCATAAAGTCACTAGCTTCCACTTGCTGCAATCTAATTTTTTGGGTGGTATTTTCTTCAGTGGTCTTTTGGACTTCCTTTTCCATTTGGCTAATTCTGCCTTTCAAGGCATTCTTCTCCTCATTGGCTTTTTGGAGCTCTTTTGCCATTTGGGTTAGTCTATTTTTTTTTATTCCTATTTTTTTTTCTTTGGAGGGGGGAAGGCAAGGCAATTGGGGTTAAGTGACTTGCCCAAGGTCACACAGCTAGTAAGGTGTCAAGTGTCTGGGGTTGGATTTGAACTCAGGTCCTCCTGACTCCAGGGCTGGTGCTCTACTCACTGCGCCACCTAGCTGCCCCTCGGTTAGTCTATTTTTAAGGTGTTATTTTCTTCAGTTTTTTTTGGGTCTCCCTTAGCAAGTCATTGACTTGTTTTTCATGGTTTTTCTGCATCACTCTCATTTCTCTTCCCAATTTTTCCTCTACTTCCCTTACTTGCTTTTCCAAATCCTTTTTGAGCTCTTCCATGGCCTGAGACCAAATCATATTTTTCTTGGAGGCTTTTGATGTAGGTCCTTTGACTTTGTTGACTTCTTCTGGCTGTATGTTTTGATCTTCTTTGTCACCAAAAAAAAGATTCTAAAGTCTGAGTCTGAGTCTGTTTTTGCTGCCTGTTCATGTTCCCAGCCAACTACTTGGCCCTTGAGTTTTTTGTCAGGTTATGACTGCTTGTAGAGTAGAGAATACTTTGTCCCAAGCTTTAGAGACTGTGCTGCTGTTTCAGAGATACTTCTCCTACACAGTCACCACAGGCTCTCCCACAGCAGCGCTCCTCCTCCCCCAAGGTACATCAACCAGGATCACGACACAGATCCAAGCAGAGAAAAGCAAGAAAACCCTACTTCTGTGCCAGCAAAGAGCTCCAGCTCCAATCCGCTACTTGATTCCTCCCACTGTGTGACCGATTTCCTGCTGCTACCACCGCCACTGCCACGCCACCACCACTGTGACACCTCTGCTACTCTCAGGGCTGGGGCCGGATGGCTCTCTAACCAGATCCAGCAGTTTCCCCGCTAACCTGCTTGCTGCCAGCGGCTGTGGTGCCAAAATGGCTAGAGATGGCTGAATGCTGCAGAGAGTGAAAGGAAAACAAGGGCCAGGCGAAGGAGTAAAGAACAGTTCTGTTTATTATGCAGAGGGAAAGGGCTTATATACCTTTTACGCAAGCAGAATCAACAAGTCCACATGTGAGGCATTTGTTGTAATGTATGACTTCCTCGTGCTTAGTTCCCCTTTGCATGACTTCCTCATGCTTTTGTTCCCCTTTTGCCCTAAACAATATTGTGTCAATAGCCCACAGGTGGTGTTTAGCACATGGTGCTGTGGGAACCTTGGAGAGAGCACATGTGTACCGAGGAGGCTTGGAGAGCCTTCATTCTGAACAGCATGTGTATGCCAAGGGGTGGTCTGGAGAGCCCACATGCTGAGTTATCAGCCCAAGGGCAAGAACAGGCCCCAGGGCAAACTTGGCCTGTATCTATATCCCGGAATGGACTTTCTCAGAGCTGGCCCGCTACATATCCCTCCCTATTATTTAAGATGGAGCTTAAGCTAATGATGAGTCAAATAATGACTTGTAGAAGACAGGGCCTTATGAAACACAATAGTGTTAAGAAGGCAAACAAGGGAAGAAAGTGGCAACAACGTTGCTTGACGGGTTGACTTGTTTTAGGAGTTGCAATAATTCATTGGTGATGCCTTCAGGATCAATTCCTGGGGCTTTGCTGTGTTCACTTAAGTGGGTGATAAATTCTAAGTCACTTATATCTCATGTCACATTATGATTATGCCATAAATTTGTAGATACAAAGAAACAGGGATATGAGAGACCAGCTTATACACAGTAATCCCCTTTTAAGTAAATATGGGAAAGACTGATGGACACATTGATAAATCAAAGGGGGCAGTCCCCTTTATAAATGTAGATACAGAAAGCCAAAAAGCAATTGTCTCTTTAAGATTCAAAAAGTCCTTTCTTATACAGCTGTCTGGCAAGGAACATTGTCAGCAAAATTCTCTGGTCCTTAGCATCTGCTTCAGCCATCTCCAGCAGAGCATCTCAGCATCTTCTCCTTCTTCTCTTCTTGTAGGAACCAGTTTTCTGTCCATTCTCTCTATACCTGCTCCATGGTATTTGGCATTTGTGGGGTGAGAAGTCTGGTAACTCCCACAGCTCAATGATTCATGGCCCTCAGGTGTGCTCCACCCATCTCAGTCTGGTTGGTCCTGGCACAGCTCATGCTGGGCTGTGCTCTGCTCCCAGCACCAATGTGATAAATCCTTCCCAGCGACCATCCAGGCTGTCCTGGGCTGGAGATCTGTTTCACTCTGCTATTTTGTGGGTTCTGCAACTCTAGAATTTGTTCAGAGACATTTTTCACAAGTGTTTGGAGGGATTTGGGGGAGAGCTTAAGCACATCCCTGCCTTACAACTGTCATCTTGGCTCTGCCCCCACCCCAGACTATTTCAATAGCCTTCCATTTGGCCTCTGCCTCAAATCTCTTCTTACTTTCAGTCTATTCTCCATTCAGCTGTCAAAGTGATCTTCCTAAAGATCAGGCCTGAGCATGTCACTCCCCTAGTCAATACATTCCAATGGTTCCCTAGTGCTTCCAAGATCAAGTATAAAATCTGCTATTTGACCTTACCCCGGGACTCAGCCTTGAGGATTGCTCTGTCTCTCTCTTAAAGCTTTGTTCCATGAACCCCCAACCATAAATCTCAATCTGGAAGAATTAACTTTTGTTTTATTGGGATAAATTCTAATACTTTAGATCTGTTTCCTTACCAGGCTTTTGTCCTCTCAGTTCCCAGTCCCACTGTTTGCATTCAAATAAGCAGAATTAACACAGATTTTAATGGCCATCTGGATTTTAATACATAGAGACATAAGTGCTGATAAAATGATTAAAACAACATGGTTTACTGAAATAGCAGCTTTAGAAGCCACCATGTTCTACTACAAATGAGGGGAGAAATGTCAAGAGCTGGTAAACTTCCCTTCTATACAGGTAAAGCAAGGGTCTGTGCCCCCAAGGAAACACAGGGAATTAATCATGGCCCTGTTCCTGAATCTTTGATGGTTTCTGACCAGTTTGGGGATTCTGTCCTTGGGGAACGGTGATGCCTGACAGTGTTGAGCTCAACCTATGATCAATAGTCAGTCCATCAATAAACATTTATTGAGAACCTACTATGTACCAGGCATTATGCTAAGTACCAAGGGTACAAAGGAAGCAAAATACAATCCTTGTTCTCAAGGAGTTTATAATATAATGATGGGAGAGTTCACTATACTGATTCGATATGGGGGAAAAGGATTCTGGGAAGAGGCAGAATAGATCAAAAAATTCCAAGCTTTCCAGATTTCCTCCACCAACAAGACAAAACATCACCTCAAGGTAAACATAGAGTGGCAAAAACAAAGAAGAGTTGGGGTGGAGCAGTGGTCCTCCTGGGACAATCGGAGAAAACCTCAGGAAAGACCGTAGGGTTGGAGGTTTGGACCAAGTGAGATACAAGCTCCTCCAGACCTTCTCAGCTTGGGAGGCAGCCTCAGGCTTGGCTAGAGGAACTTTTACCTCACAGACATCTAAGTAGGGAAGGATTGAAGGGCCCTCTGCTGTCCAGGGACGCCAGGCCCAGCTGTGCTGACTGGACACTGTCCCTGACTGCTGTTGATGGTGGGAAGGAGCTAGCACATGCTGGGTGAATGCAGTGGCAGAGCGGTGGGGACCCTGCTGATTGAGGGCAATTACAGGAGAGCTGTGGCTCTGGTTTCCATTCCAGGCCAGAATGGGGAGCTGGAGATTGCTGCTGGTGGGGAGGGGAGCAGGATCTTCAGGGAGTGTTTGCAGCACAGTAAGGCTGGGGACCCTGGCTGTGGCTTAGGGGTGGAGAAGAGTGCCAAGGTTGCCCCTCCCCCCCAGCTCAGAAAATAATAGTCAGAAGGACCTGAGGCCTGGGGCACCATTGCCCACACCCTGGGAGTAGAGTTCCTTATTTCCTTATTAATTTAGAAATACTTTTCTAGATGTATATGTTGTTCCCTCTTTAACCTAGACCTGAAGAGAGTAAGGTTCCGGCACTACTGACCCTCCACCACTACCTGCTTCCTCTCTATCAGTTCTTCCTCTCACACTTCATATGTATGAGATAATTGCTCCTTTTTAACTTTTCCTATCCAATTTTGTTTTTTAGAATCACCCCATCATACTCAGCTCAGCCCCAACCTTTCTTTCAAACTACCCAAGTACTGATGACAGTTTTAAGAATAATGATAACATTTTCACATATAAGAAGTAGTTTGACCTTATTGCTAAATAAGCTGCTAAAGATAAAATAAAACAAAATAAAAATAAAAATGAGTAAGCAAAGGAAAAAGAACCCAAGCAGAGACAGGGATAGGGAAGATCTGGATTCATATTCAGAGGAAGATACTGAAGTAAAAAAAGTCACTCTTACCCCAAAGAGCAATGTCAAATGGTCACATGCCCAGACAGAGTTCTTGGAAGAACTTAAGAAGGACTTTAAAAATCAAATAATAGGGGCAGCTAGGTGGCACAGTGAGTAGAGCACAGGCCCTGGAGTCAGAGGACCAGAGTTCAAATCCGGCCTCAGGCACTTGCCATGCTTACTAGCTGCGTGACCTTGGACAAGTCACTTTACCCCAATTGCCCTGCCTTCCCCCCCCAACAAAAAAATAAAATTAAAAAATAAAAATCAAATAAGACTGATAAACCCAAGGACCCAAGCTTCTGGGGTAAGAACTTACTCTTTGACAAAAACTGCTGGGAAAACTGGAAAATAGTGTGACAGAAACTGGGCATAGACCAATGTCTGACACCGTATACCAGAATAAAGTCCAAATGGGTACACAATCTAGGTATAAAGGCTGATACTATAAACAAATTAGGGGAGCAAGGAATAGTTTATTTGTCAGATTTATGGAGAATGGAGGGATTTATGATCAAACAAGAGACAGAGAACATTATGAAATGCAAAATGGATAATTTTGATTACATAAAATTGAAAAGTTTTTGCACAAACAAAGCCAGTGCAACCAGGATTAGGAGGGAAGCAGAAAACTGGGAAAGAATTTTTACAACTAGTACTTCTGATAAAGGCCTCATTTCTAACATATATAGAGAACTGAGTCAAATTTACAAGAATGCAAGTCATTCCCCAATTGATAAATGGTCAAAGGATGTGAACAGGCAGTTTTCAGAGGAAGAAATTAAAGCTATCTATAGTCACATGAAAAAATGCTCTAAATCACTATTGATTAGAGAGATGCAAATCAAAATAACTCTGAGGTACCATATCACACCTATCAGATTTGTTGACATGACAAAACAGGAAAATGACGAATTTTGGAGAAGACGTGAGAAAGTTGGAATATTAATTCATTGTTGGTGGAGCTGTGAGCTGGAGCAATTTGGAACTATGCCCAAAGGGCTATAAAAATGTGCATACCCTTTGACACAGCAACACCACTTCTAGGTCTGTATCCCAAAAAGATCATAAAAATGGGAAAAGGACCCACATGTATAAAAATATTTATGTTGTGGTGGCCAAGAAATGGAAATTGTGGGAATGTCCATCAACTGGGGAATGGCTGAACAAGTTGTGGTATATGAATGTAATGGAATACTAATATACTATGAGAAATGATGAACAGACAGGCTTCAGAAAAACCTTATATAAGCGGATGCTGAGTGAAGTGGGCAGAACCAGGAGAACATTATACACAGTAACAGCCACACTGTATGAGGACTGATTTTGATAGACTTAGCACTTCTTGGCAATGCAAGGGCCTAAAACATTTCCAAAGGACTCATGATGCAACGCCATCCACATCCAGAGAAAGAACTCTGGAATCAGAATGCAGAATGAAACAGACTATTTTCTCTTTTGTTTTGTTTTGTTTTTCTCATGGTTTCTCCCATTCATTATAATTCTTCTATTCAACATGACCAATGTGAAAATGTGCTTAATAGGAATGTATGTGTAGAGTCCATATCAGATTGCATGCCATCTTGGGGAGGGAGGAGAGAAGGAGGGGGAGAAAATTTAAAACTTATGGAAGTGAATGTTGAAAATTGAAAACAAATAAATTAATAAATTTTGGGGAAAATCTAATAAGAGAGATCAATGAAAATTTAGGAAAAAAATGAAGAGCAATCCAAGGAAACAAAGAAAATTTTGAAAAGAAAGTCAACCAACTGGAAAAAGAGATCCAAATTCTTAAGGAAGAAAACAACTCCTTGAAAACTAGAATTGGGCAAGGGAAAGCTATTGACATTATAAGATACCAAGAAATAATAAAACAAAATCAAAAGAATGAAAAAATAGAAGAGAATATGAAACCTCTAATTAAAAAACTGATCTAGAGAACAGATCAAAACCAGACAATATAAGAATTATTGGGCTACCTGAAAATTGTGATCAAAAACAAGAATCTTGATGCAATATTACAAGAAAAAATTAAAGAAAATTGCCTTTCCAGAACAAGAGGGTAAAGTAGGAATAGAAAAAATCCACCAATCACTACCTGAAAATGATTCTAGGATGAAAACCTACAGGAATATAATAGCCACTTTTCAAATCTCCCAGATTAAGGAGAAAATATTATATGTAACAAGAAAAAAAACAATTCAAATACTATGGAGACACAATCAGAATTACACAAGACCTAGCAGAAAAACAGAAATATTAAATGCTTTCTTTTCAGATTACAATGTGATAAAAATTATATTTCATAAGGGACCCTCCAAACATAGAAAAAAAAACTAATTGGAGACTAAACAACAATCTTAAAGAATGAGTGGGTTAAAGAACAAATCATAGAAACAATCAATAATTTAATTAAAGAGAATGACAATAATGAGACAATATATTAAAACCTAACCAGAGGAAAATTTAAGTGTAAATGTAAGTGGTTACATCAATAAAATAGAGAAAAGAGCAGGCCAATTAAATCGGGTATGCAATTAAAAAAAAAACAAATTACAAATCCCCCAAACACTAAATTGGAAATCCTAAAAACTAAAGGTGAAATTAATACAATTGATGTAAGAAAACCATTGAATTAATAAATAAAACAAAGAGTTGGTATTATGAAAAAACCCAATAAAATAGACAAACCATCAGTTAATATGATTAAAAAGGAGAAAAGAAAACTAAATCATCAGTATTAAAAATGAAAAGGATGACTATATCACTAATGAAATCAAAGCAATTATAAGGAGTTATTTTGCCCAATTATATGCCAATAAATTCAACAACTTAAGTAAAATGAAATAATATTTACAAAAATATGAACTGCCTACATTAGCAGGAGAGGAAAGAGAATACCTAAATAAACCTATTTTAGAAAAAAGAAATTGAACATAAATAAATGAAATAAATATGATACTGATACCTAAACCAGGAAGAGTAAAAACAGAGAAAGAAAATTATAGACCAATTTAATTAATGAATATGGATGCAAAAATCCTAAATAAAATGCTAGCTAAAAGAGTACAACAATG
The DNA here is from genome assembly GCF_011100635.1 of Trichosurus vulpecula. Lineage (NCBI taxonomy): Eukaryota > Metazoa > Chordata > Mammalia > Diprotodontia > Phalangeridae > Trichosurus > Trichosurus vulpecula. Next base: position 278,410,108 of record NC_050577.1, on the reverse strand, counting down.
TATCACAAAAATTATACATAGAACAAGTGGGATTTATTGGGAATTGCAGGGATGGTTTAACATGAGGAAAACTATTAACATAATTGATTATATCACAAAAGTGACGAAATCATGTGATTATATCAATAGATGCCTAAAAAGCGTTTGACACAGTTCAATACTCATTCCTATTTAAAACAATTGAAAGTTTAGGCCTAAATGGACTTTTCTTCAAATTGATGAGATGCGTTTACCTAAAACCACTAGTGAGCATCCTTTCAGGATAAGCTAGAAGCCTTCCCAGTAAGATCAGGTGTGAAACAAGGATGCCCACTGTCACCAATATTATTCAATACTGTATTGGAAATCCTAGCAATAGCAATGATAGAAGAAAAATAAATAGAAGGAATCAGAATGGGCAATGAGGAAATAAAAGCATCTCTTTTTTGGTAGACAATATGATGATATACTTGGACAATCCTAACTACTCAGCTAAAAAAGTTAATTGAAATAATTAACAATTTTAGTAAATTAGCAGGATATAAAGTAACCCCACATATATCATCAGGATTCTTATATGTCACCAACAGGACCATGCAGGAAGAGATATTCTACTTAAAATAATTCTAGAGAGTATTAAATACCTGGGAATACATTTGCCAAAACACACCCAGGAACTATATGAAGAAAATAATAAAAAAAACCTTTTTATACAAATAAAATCAGATTTAAATAAATGGAGAAATGTGAATTGTTCATGGGCAGGCAGGGCCAATATAATAAAAATGACAATTTAATGACAAAACAGGAAAATGATAAATGCTGGAGAGGATGTGGGAAAATTGGAACATTGTTACATTGCTGGTGGAGTTGTGAACTGATCCAGCCATTCTGGAGAGCAATTTGGAACTATGCCCAAGGGGCTATAAAAATGCTCATACCTTTTGACCCAGCAATACCACTTCTTGGGTTGTATCCCAAAGAGATCACACAAGTGGGAAAAGGACCCATATGCAGAAAAATATTTATAGCAGCTCTTTTTGTAGTAGCAAAGAATTGGAAATCAAGGGGATGCCCATCAATTGTGGAATGGCTGAACAAGTTGTGGTATATGAAGGTAATGGAATACTATTGTGCGATAAGAAATGGGGATGATACAGACTTCATAATAACATGGAAAGACCTACATGATATAATGCTGAGTGAGTGGAGCAGAAACAGGAGAACATCATACACAACCACAGACATGTGGATTCTGTGATGACCAACCCTAACAGACTTTGCTCTTCTCAGCAATGCAAGGTGCAAGGAAGACTCCGAAGGACTCATTATGGAGAGAGCTATCCAGAGAAAGAACTATGAAGTATGAATGCAGATTGAGGCACACTGTTTGCTCTCCTTTTTTCGTTTTCCCTTTGTTTTTATTTCTTTTTGTTTGGTTATGGTTTTTTTGGTTTTGCTTCTTCTTTCTCCTGATCCATTGGTCATAAAACTTGACTACTGTCTAAATAAGTTCAATGCGAAGTTGTATGTAGAAGACATATCGAATTTCATGCCATCTTGGGGAAGGAGGGGGAGAAAATCTGGAACTCAAAATTATGTGGAACTGAGCATTGTAAACTAAAAATAAAAAATTTTAATTATAAAAAAATTACCATTTAATCTAAATTAGTCTATATATTCAATGACATCCCAATTAAATACCAAAAAAATTATTCTACTGAGCTAGCAAAAATAATAACAAAATTCATTTGAAAGAAAAAAGGTCAAGAATATCAGAGGAACTAATGGGAAAAAATGTAAAGGAAGGAGGTTCAGCAGTACTAAATCTTAAACTATATTATAAGGCAGTAGTTACCAAATTATCTGGGGCTGGATAAGAAATAGAAAGGTAGATCAATGTAACAGAGTAGACATACAATTTACAGCAGCAAATGAACATAATAACCTAGTATTTGACAAGTGTAAAGACTTAAGATTTAGGGACAAGAATTCATTATGTGGTAAAAATTTTTGGGAAATCTGGAAAGCAGCCTGGCAGAAACTGGACATAGACCAATATCTTACACGATTTACCAAGATAAGGTCAAAATGGATACATGATCTAGATATAAAGGGAGATATTACAATAAAATTTGAAGAACATGGAACATATTATCTATCAGACTTATGGATAGGTGAATAATTTATGAACAAACAAGAAATAGAAAGCACTGTGAGTTTCATAAAATGGATAATTGTGATTACATTAAATTAAAAAGGATTTGTACAAATAAAACCAATGTAGCCAAGATCAGAAGGAAAACAGAAAACTGGAGGAAAAAAATGTATAGACAGTTCCTCTCGTATCTCAAATACATAAAGAACTTTGTCAAATCTATAAGAATACGAATCATTCCCCAATTAATAAACGGTCAAAGGATATGAACAGGCAGTTTTCCAATGAAGAAATCAAAACAATTTGTAGTATGAAAATGCTCTAAATCATTATTAATTAGAGAAATGCAAATTAAAATAACCTTGAGATATGATTTTACACTCCTCAGATTGGCTAAAGTGATAGAAGGGGAAAGCAACAAATGTTGGAGGAGATGTGGAAAAATTGGGACCTTGATTCATTACTGCTGGATCTGCGAGCTGATCTGAAATCATGCCCAGAGAGTTACTAAACTGTGTATACCCTTTGATCCGGCAATACCACCGTTAGGTCTATTTCCCAAAATGATCAGGGAAAAAGGAAAATAACCTATATCTTCTCTTTGTGGTAACAAAGAACTAGAAATTGTGGGGATGCGCATCGATTGGGGAATGGCTAAACAAGCTGTGGTATATGTGAAGGAATATTACTCTTCTACAAGAAATGAGAAGCTCGATGATTTTAGAAAAAACATGAAAAGACTTACACGAAATAATGAAGAGCAAAATGAGCAGAACCAAGAGAACGTTGTATATGATAACAGCAATATTGTTTTACAAACATACATACACACTCATGTACTTGTGTCTAATGGTAGCCATCTCTAGGGGTGAAGGGAGGTAGGTAATATATGTATATATAAAAGGAATAGCAAGTTGCACACAATAGATCTGCAGTTTCAGGTACAATCTTCTTTTTTTCTATTCTATTTTGTTATGGAAATGATTGTTTTATTAAGATCAGAATAAAGAGACAGACATACAGAGAGAGAGAGAGAGAGAGAGAGAGAGAGAGAGAGAGAGAGAGAGAGAGAGAGAGAGAGAGAGAGAGAGAGAGAGAGAGAGAGAGATTCAATATGAATGCAGCTCTGGTTCCAACCTCTATCATTCTCCACCTGTCTTCCTAGTCACTGGCTTTTTCCTTTGCTTTTCTATCCCTTACCTACTTGGTTTTTGTTTTGTTTTGTTTTGTTTTGTTTTAATATCCACCAGCTCCCTTCAGAGTCAGTCAAACAAAAAGCACTGGATAGTCTACCCTCAGGTAAAGATTGAAATTTCTTGGAGCACAGTCTGGTCCGTGGACTTGTCCACCTGCAGGCAGCTCTGTCCAGTCTTCTCTTGATTTGTGTCCGAGCCATTTTTGAGAAGCCCCAAAAAGGTCTATTACATTTCCAACAGCTTTCTTTAACAGTCAAGAAAAGTTGACAGTATTAGGCAATAGGAATGCTAGTTTGGAAACAGGGAAGTTTTACTATAAAGCATTAAGCTGTTTTATGTAATTTCAAGTCTCCAGTACTAAGCAAATCAAATTACCCTACCAGATACCAGAAGAACTTGCAGAGATGATTATAGAACCAATGTCTGATGCGGAATAAGGAATATAGAATGAGAGAGATGTCAAAGATCTGTAGATGAACAATTGATTTCATTTTCCAAAGGGAAGTGGAGGGTAGTTTTTAGAAGCTAAACACCAATAAATTTGTCATCCCTAGCATGCAAACATCTTAGTTGATGAACACCCTACCAATCTATCTGCTAAGGGATAAGATGGTAGAAAGAGAAAGGAGGAAAAGGAACTTGATATAATCCTTGGCTCAAAAGGTCAATAATATGAGACTTTCTCCTCATTGGTGGAAATCAATGCCATATGCTTGCATACGGGGCAGGGCAGAGTGTGTGGGAGCAGGAGACAGGAGAGATCTTTTCAGTCCCTTCGGGTTGTTCAGTCTGTCTAGCTCCTCTGGCTTCCAGGGTCATGAGAGAGAGAATGCATGAGATTCTAACCTCTCTTTAGGGCCATGAAAGACTGAGAAGAAGCCAACATGTGATCATGTCCCTATTTCCAACTTGCTACAGTAACCCTTGTTCTTCTTTCTCTAGAGTCTCTAGAAACAGAGCAAATTGTGGATGCTAGATAAACCATAACAATGCAAAATGGGGAGCAAAGAACAGGCCTACCTGTTCTCCACTGGTTAGGGAGCAACCAATAGGGTACTGAGATTGTACCCTAGGCACTTTGGGGTAACCAAGACTCAACACTAAAGGAACTTGGTGCTTTGGTATGATACAGCATACCTTTAACGTTCCTTGGTCCACCTCCAACCCCTCCCCACCCGCTGCCCAAGTCACTGACATTTGCAGGAAGGCAATTGTTGCTTAAAAAAGAAAGCCAACCTCCAAATCACTCTCTTCCTTCCTGTTTCTTGAAACATACCAAAGTAGCTCTCCTTCCCTGGCCTTCTACTGCGGGTCTGGGAAGGGCTTGTGCTCTTCCCCCACTGTGGCAGACTGCTTGCATATGACAATTATAACAGGGATTCAGCTAAGTGAGCTGAGCTTTGGGCCTCTGGCTGCCTTTTCTGCTTTGTATTTCTTTCCCTAAGCATAGGTGACCAAACAAATCCCAAGATGGACATGTCCAGCCTTGGAGTCAGCCTCATAAGTTCAAGAAGCTGGGAGTATTTGGGTCTCTCAGTTGGAGCTGACTCGAGGTAAATTTCTGAATGGGGGAGGATGACCAACAGCAGGAGGATGAGCCCAGTCCCTGGCCTGACTTACCAAATGACATGGACATTGTTTGGATAGTGCAGGTCAAAGATGAAATATAAAATACCTATTTTGCAGTCCCACCAATTGCTTCATATACTGAAGTTAAGCTTTAACTTCCCAGTAGAACACAATAGTTCTATTACTTTTACTACTAATTTAAGTCTCTGTCTATTAAAGTTTGTTGGTTTTGCAAATGATTTTTGTAAAAGGAAATATATAACTGTCCTATATATCTGATTTAAATTGCACATTAAGTACCATTGTATTTCCTCTTTTGGGGGAGACTCTGGACATGAGACAAATATAACTTCAAGTAATTATCCTCAGGCCTCCAAGGTGTGTGCCAGAGAGTGGCTCTTTAGGGGTCAGATTCCCCCACTGATTGAACCTGGTTAAAAAAAAAGATTGGGTCTAGAGCTAAGAGGGGAAGCTTAGTAGAGAAAGAAAGGGTGACTGTCTCAGCACTCCTGGGCCCAGTAGTAACTGTTATTCTGTACTATAGAGGTGGGCTACTCTCTTTTTAGGATAACTGCTTTTTTAGTGAGAAGAATTCTCAGGAGCTGCTCTGGACTGAACTTCTGCTCTACAGGTAAATTTAAAAAATTTAAACATCAATAAGTTTGTTTGATATGCCAGATACTAAATCAAGTCCCCCAAATTTCAAGCCTGGGGAAGATTTTTTTTCAGGCATGGGGAAGATGCAAGGATATGTTGTCTTAGTCATATCACTTCACCTTCCATATCCCACACCCTTTTCCTCCTGGTAGGCCAGTCAGCTAAGGAACTACAAGTATCAGAGCTCTCCCAGATGCCATCTATTTTTTTTGAATGCCATCTATTATAGCAGGGGTTGGTCAGGGATGTCCCTGATCAATATGGAATCCCTCAATCAACTTGGTGAGATTACAGGGTGTATGTAGGTAGACCCATGTCAGAATCCTAGTTCCTTATCTACCTCCCTCCCCACCGCTCTCAGATAACTTTATAATAGTACAGATTTTTTTTTTTCCAACAGCATGTAATCTGAACAAGGAAGAATACTACCCTACAGCTGGAAAACCAATCCCATGCCGTTGTGGGCCAAGAGATCTGAACCTTGGCAACTCTTCATGATACTGTGGAGTTGCTTTGGATAGTAAAGATCTGAAGCAAATGGGACATATACAAATGTTCTTTACCAAAGCAGAGTAATTTTTAAAATCTGTTATTTCTGATAACCAGCATAAATAATCAAAAGTGTAAAACTGCTTCAGGATATGCACACAATTATTCAATTAATCAATAAGCATTTATTAAGTGATTACTATGTGCCAGGCCCTGTCCTAGGCATATGGAGAGATAACAGTAAAAACCATAGGAAGAACTGTGGACCTACTAAGGAATACTACTAAGCACACATGCCAAATATCATCAAGAGTGAAGTGACTTGAAGGAACTATTGAACGGAAAGGCATTGGAAGATTTTGTTCATGTCTGGTTGGGACATGTAATAGGGAACTTAAATGACATATTGGCTCAATTAAAGGAAACAAAAAAAAACAGAAAGGATTCAGAAAACAAAAGTGTATCAGAAACTTGAGATTCCATCAATTGGTAATCGAAAATAAAGGTTACAAGTTTCAGGCAATACAAAGAGTCAAAGCTGAGCAAAACAAAATGAAACAAACACCCAAAACAACAAAAACAATTCAACATCAATCACATAAAACTTTACTACAGAGTCTTGAGAAGTAAAGAAATTACAGGTGAGGGGCATCCATACTAAAGATGAAGAATACGGACAACTTCTGCTCATCAATATGGTTACAAGAAATACAATACAAACAGAAACAGAAAACTGTGCACTGTCAGTATAATGAAAGATAGAAGAATTATATCAAAAGAAGAGACAAAAACTCTAGCTTTTCTTCAAAACTACGAAGCAACAGGGCCAGATAAATTACACAATCATTGGCTCAAATACTTCACAGTGGGGCACACGTGTTAAGAGCAAAACAGTTTCTTAGCTTCTTCTCAGGCATAAGCCTGATCTCATCTTTCTTAACAGAAGGCACGACATTTCAATTAACAAAAGATAAGAACAACATTCAAAATACAGGTCATGTCCTTCAAACAAAGCATTCACAGCTTGTCTCACAAGAAAAAAAAACATCTATAAACACAAGGAAACAATATATTATCTGAGGAGTAAAAAGGGTGTGCTAAGAGGTTCCAGGAGTATAAAGGCCAACTTATTATCCATTTGGTAATTATTGAACATGTCACAAAAATACTGTGACACTTAAACTTCCTTTATTGATGATCACAAGTCCTTTGATTTAGTTGTACATATGTGGCTTGCTTGTGTATTGCACATGTACAGAAACAGAATCAAGTATTGATTCCATGCTTGCGTGGAAAACTATTCTTTAAAACTATGCCACTGACACAATACTAAGACTGGATTGATATAAAACATAGTATTTTTCAGGGAGATTGTTTATGTCCGTTATGGTTCTGTTTAGTCTTGAATCCATTGGGACCTATCCTAAATAGAAGTAAAAATCTTATTACTCACTTGATATTGGTGGATGACATAAAGCTATATGGCTCCACCAAAAAAAACCACCGTGTTAAACAGGTCTTTCAGTATGTGTAATCCTTCTCCAATGGCATATCAATATTGAGGTTGGCCTCAATACGTGTAACATTATTTTTTATTTTTGTCATTTCATTCTCATCTTTTTAAATGAAGGTCAGATAGAGACAGTCCTGGGACAAGATGGTATCCTGTTATTTTTCTTTTATATTTACTGTTCTACAGATTATTTCAAGGTGCATAAATAACTACTATTTGAAGTTGAATAAAAGTATTAGGAGGAAGGGTCATCTTTTGTAGGCTTTCTGAAAGCATCTCTGGCACAGCTCTTATAGCAGACAGGACCTCAGGGATCACATGCATCTCTTTCTGTTCCTGCGTGATTTTAATCTCCTCTTCTAGGTTTTTATACTGTGAAAACTTTTTGTTCCATGGAGTTTGGAGATTATGAAATTTTGGTATAGCTAAAATTATTAAAATATTGTTCTTAAGTGTTTGTGAATCAATATTATGCCTGGACTATTAATTGTGGGTGATAGTTTTGTCTGTGATGAGTATCTAGATTTAGTATGGTTTATTGGTTGAGTTCTCCAGTATATTTGAGGTCTGTATTGGTGGAAGGATCTAGTATATATATACATATGCATTATTATCATTGTTCTTATTGTTCCATAACATATTGGTATAAAGAAACCAAACCAGTTGTTATTCCAGATGGCAGATTTTATCTGCCAGTCTGCACTGAAGAAATATACTAGAGGGCATTAGTCTGAGTATCCTCTGTTGTGGTTGTGGTTTTCTCCCCCTGATTTAAATCTTTCCACTTTTTCTTTTTTTGGGCTCTTCTGGGCTTCAGAACCTTTGTTCACACAGTCATTTTCTCAATGAAAACTCCAGCTTGAATGGGTCAGTGTATAATACCTCCCAACTCTATCCCAGGGCAGACAGCTCAGGAAGACCTCCAGTGTCCCTCATGTTCTTCCTTGCCCGGAACTCTTAATTCGTAGAAGACACTACATAGGCTGTAGCAATGTACTTTTTACCATTTCCATAGGTGATCTTGTCCCAGGAATAAGTCTGGATGGCCAGGGGGTACCCTCCTAGGCTCAGATGACACCTATCAAGACAAAACACACAATCACAGACGTCTTCCACTCTCTCTATCCCTCTGATTGTAAGCTACAATGTAGCAAACCCAATAGAAACAGGAATCTCTCCTGTTTTTAAATATCTAAGAAGATAATGTAACTCTTTTCTTTAATTACATTTTCTGGTGCCTTAAATCCTGATGGCTAGGAAAGCATGTTATAAACCTCAAAGCACAATAGTTAGAGGTATTATTATTGTTATTAATTACTATTATTATCTACTTTCAATCTCTTCTACAGTTTCAACCCATGAACCTTTATTCTGTGTCCAGGGGAAGAAGGGAATAGAGATGGACAACTGTAGAGTTTTAGAGCTGAATGCCTAAATGTTAAATAATTTGCTCAGGATCACATAGTTCCTTAGATTCATAGAATTTTAGAGCCAGGAGGTATTTTAAAGGTCACCTAATTTAGTCCCTTTATTATACAGATAAGGAAACTGAGGCCCAGAAAAATAAAGACCTGGTGATACTCAAGATATTGGGCAGCTAGGTAGCGAGCATCAGGCCTTGCGTCAGAAAGACCTGACTTCGAATGTGACCTCAGACACTTACTAGCTGTATGACCCTGGGCAAGTCACTTAACCCTGTTTCCCTCAGTTTCCTCAACTGTAAAACGAGCTGGAGAAGGAAATGGCAAACCACTCCAGTATCTTTGCCAAGAGAACTTCAAATGAGGTCACAAAGAGTCGGACACGACTGAAACAACCGAAGCAGCAACAATGATGCTTGAGAGGTCTAATATGCCTCCTTGTGTTAAGACTGCTAGTTCATTCTCACTATCCATATCATGTGTGTATTTTACAACTTCTTTTGTTTCACAAAGGAGAGATTTAAAAAGCTTTCTATCTTTCTTAAATGAAGTATATTTGAACTTTTGAGGGGATTGACTTAATGAATTCTAGAGGTTGGAAGCACCTGGGTCTTTCAGTTGGAGCTAACTGGCAGAAGGTGTTTCCGCTGGGCTAAAACCTATAAGACTTTTGGGTAAGGGTATGCTGGTAAATATTTAACAATCAGCTCTGGGGTGGGGAGTTTTAAATTTAATCTGAACTATTAGTATCTTCTCCATCACTTTCTTAAGTGGAGACAATAAACAAAACAATAAATCTAGCCCTGATTTGAAGAGTCTATTTCTGAGATATAAATGCTCACACTGAACATTTAACAATTGGCTGATTTGAGCTGGTTCCAGGATACTCCTGCTGTGGGGCATGTGATAGCTGTTTTTACATATCTGAAAGGCTGTCATGTGGAAAGGAGACTGTCCTAAGTGTTAAGACTACTTTTCAGGTATGCTGTAAAAGGGATTCTTGTTCAGTTGCAAGTTAGATTAGCTGACATTAGAGGTTCCTCCCATCCCTAAGCTTCATTGATTTTGTGAAGTAGTTTAATTCAAGGTCACAGGTCAGAGGCAGCAGAGCTAGAATTCAATCCCAGGTCCTCTGACACTCAAAGAAAGTTATGTACACACCTAGACCCAGAACCAGTTTGTGGACTAGGACCCAAGCCTCCTGCCTCCCTTTCTGGTAGTTGTGAAGACTGCTGTATATCCCTCAGCCTGCTCTAATATCCCTAGATAGCCTTGAACTTACTCTCTGCCGGGCCTGCTGATGAAGCACAAGGAATAGAGAGCAAACTCAAACTCAGGACTACTGCCGATGAAAGCTGATCCCACTTCTTTGTAGTAGCCATCCCAGTTAAATTGCATTCCTAGCACGTCAGGATAAGAATCCCACTGCAGAAAGAAGAGGAAGAAGGGGATGAGCCTTGAGGAAGGGGAAAGTTAGCCAACCTGAGCTCTAAAAGTAGAGGGAGGGGATGAAAGGGATGTATGTAACTTTTGAAGTAAATATCTCAGGTCAAGTTAGCTAAGGTTTAATAAGCACTCATAATGTGCCAAATACTGAGGGAGGTGGTTCATATAAGGACCATGGTTCATAGAGAAATATTAGTATTCCTGACATTTGGTACAGTCTCAGTGAGGTCAGTTCCCACCCTACAAAATCCTGTTAAGTAAGAGCCAAGAAAAGAGTTATACAGCTTGGGCTTATGTGAAACAATTCCAGTACAAAGAGAAAGGGCATCTGGCATCTTACTTTCAAGCCCACACTTGGAAAATGAAGATGATTTACCTTCTTCCAAAGATATCCTGGCACAAATTTTTTTTTAAAAAATGTCCTTTGACAAGGCATGAAGATATCAATCAATTTGGGCAGGCAGCCATTTTCATAGCTGCTAGGGGAAAAAAGTCAGTGACAGAAGAGTGAACTAAGCAGAAAGACAAATATGATCCATTTCTCATCTGAGCTAGAAAACATTTCCCTAAATGTCTGAAAAAATTGTGGCATATGAATACAATGGAATATTATTATGCTGAAAGAAATGATAAATATGATGGATTCAGAGAAACTTTGAAAGACTTCTGTAAACTGATATAGAATTAAATGAGCAGAACTAGGGAAACAATTTGCACAGTAAGTAAAATAATATAAAAGAGAACAAATTTGAAAGATTTCAGAACTCTGATTAATGCAATCGCCAATCATGACTTCAGAAGACTGATGATGAAGCATGGTTTCCACCTCCTGGCATAAGGAGGTGAGGGAATAGAAGTACAGAATGAAACCTGTGTTTTCATATACAGCAGTTGTGTGAATTTGTGTTTTGCCTGGCCATACTTATTTGTTATAAAGGAAAGCTTCTTTTTAGGGGTAAGGGGTGAGTTAGTAGGTATGGATAGAGATATTCTTCACCCCCCCCCACCAACCACAAAAAAGGGAAAGAAAAAGCATCAACATTAAAAAAAAGCAGAAGAAAACAAAAAGTTCAGAAAGAGACACAAGCAAATAGGGCATTTAAAAATACCGTCATATTTAATTTAATATACACTTAAAAAGCCCAACTATATGGAACAGAAATTCATGATTTCATATACAATCTTCTTTAAATATTGGAATGTTTGTATTTGTTGGCAATTAATAAAATTTCATAATAAAAATAACTTTTAAAAGAAATATTCCCCTTAAGCAAACTTATCTTATGGTACTCTTTCCTGTAGCCTTTATTTCAGGCAAACTGGCCTCTTCTCTGTCCCCAGAACATCCCCTAATTTCCTCCTTTGTGCTTTTACTCTCACTGTTTCCTGTGTCTGGAATGTTCTCCCTCCTGACTTCATTTGTTCAATTCCTACCCATCCTTTAAAACTCGACCCAGAAACTACCTTCTCTTACTCCCCTGTCAGACATATCTTTCCCTTCAAGGCTCAAATGGCACTTTTTATGCCCCCTGGTAATGCAAATGCCAGGCAATATTTTACCCTGTAGTTTTTCATTGTATGTATTTGTTTTCATGTCGTCTCCTCTATTAGATTGTATTAGATTGTAAGCTCCTTGGGAGGAACTGTCTTTTATCTTTTGTATTCCTTGTGTTTAGCGCTGTGCCTATGGTAGGTGCTAAACAGATGTTTATTGATTGATAATTATCAGTCTACTAGAATGTAAGCTCCAGGAATACAGAATCTTATTTAGCTAATGTAGCAGTTTCTCCAGATCCTAGCATAGGATTTGGCACATAATGGGTTCTTAATATCTGTGACCATTTGTTGAATAAATAATTTCCAGTTGCGCTTGGCAGTTCTTGTGCTTTTATTCTTTTGAGGTGAAACAAAAAGAACTACTATACATGTGCCTCCCTTCCTTCTCCGCCTTCCCCCATCACAAAGTACCCTCAAACCAAGCCTGCTCTCTGGTAGATGAGACTGTGAGGGCAGCCAGGCTTACCATCCCCAATACTGAGCTGCTGGTGGAGAGATAAACAATGACAGCTTTGGTATCTCTAGTTTGGGGGAGGGGATAAAGAGAGGGAGTGAGGCCACCCAATAAGGCTTTTTCCATCTATAAGAACAGTCCTCAGGACTCACCGGCCCATCGTAGTTGTGGCTATAATAGTCCACCAGACCTTCCTTCTCCTGCAGGTAGAAGCGGATCCAGTTATGGAATCCTGTCACTTTCCCCTTTTTCACTTCACCTAAAACAACCAAAAATTTCAGCGTTGATCATTCACCTTCTGAGACACCTCTGAGAATCCAAGAATTTTTTACTTCATGGGAATCATCATGCCTAGATTCCTGAATCTAAGGTAAGTTTTCCACCATTCCAGATAGATAGGCATTTCTTCACAACTTTGCCGAACTTTCTCAGAATCTTCCACTCCCCACATTCAGGAAAATTTTTTCTTTGTGTTTATCTACACACTGGCTTCAAGTTTTTCAGATTAGTCCCTCTCCTGGAATAGGCCTACTCCAGTTCTGCAAAGGTAAGGAGCTCTGGTTGTGTCATAAGACTGAGATGTACAGAAATCAGGTAGTCTATAGATGGTCTGGAGGAAACAGGGGAAGGAGATAATCGTAGGCTCTTATGCCATCCTTATAAACTGGAAAGCAAAGATACCAAAATGACTGGAACCCTACTTAGAAACAAATCTTCCCTACAGGGTCTCCCATTAGAAATAGTGTTTGGAAATCCCAGTGTTCAGAGTTCTCACCCACCTGGGTTCTTCCAGGGGAGACACTGCCTCAAAATAGCATCCTAGTCTCCTCTAGCTTGGACTGGTTGGGGAAGAAAACGAAAAGGAGCAGGAAAAACTCCTTCCTGCCCATTGGCATAGTTTCAAGTCCTCTGGTCTGAGTTGGGTCCCCCAGACCCTTGACTTAGAGAAATTAGGAGTGTCCCACTCACCTTCCCTTCAACTGTCAAACAGAGAGGTCTTACCTGAGAAAACATGTTCAAAACCACTGGAGTCACCCTCATCGTTGCCACGGGAATACAGACCAAACCACATGTTCTTTAGGTCACTGACAAATTCCTGCTCTGAGCTGTATCTGTCTGGGGAAATCGACACAGACAAATCAGAACCTGGGAACTGACATGGGCCAGATTTTAGTTGTTAGAGGAGAGGATCTCAGGTTCAAACCATTAAGATGCTAATGAGATTCAATAAAGCAACAAATATTAATTGAGGCATATAGTATATAGCCAATATGATTTTAGGTACATAGAGAGTAGGAAAGACATATCAAAAAGGATTCCTCTACTCAAGGAATTTATAATCTAATGGCAGAGAGAAGATTAATGTACATAATAAGAAACAATATAATATTCCAAACAGTTATACTGTTGTAGGGGATGTAGGAAAATTGGAATACTAATGCACTGTTGGTGGATTTGTGTACTGATCCAACCATTCCGGAAAGAAATTTGGAATTATACCCAAAAGGCTATAAAACTGCATATCCTTTGATCTAGCAATACCGCTACTAGATCTGTGTCCCAAAGAGATTAAAAAAAATGAAATGAAAGGAAAAAGACATATATGTACAAAAATATTTATAGCAGTTCTTTTTGTGGTGGAAAAGAATTGGAAATTGAGGGGATGCCCATCAATTGGGGAATGACTGAACAAGTTGTGGTATATGATTGTGATGGAATACTATTGTGCTATAAGAAATGAGGAGCACAATGCTTTCAGGAAAACTTTAAAAGACTTACATGAACTGATGGAAAGAAAAGCAAGCAGAACTGAGAGAACATTGTATACAGTAAAAGCAATATTGTACAATGATCAACTATAAATGACTTAATTCTCAGCAATACAATGATCTAAGACAGGCCTGTACAACCTGTGGCCCACAGTCTGTATGTGGCAGGTTGTGCAGAACTGATCTAAGATAATTCCAAAGGCCTTATGAAGAAAAATGTCATTCACCTCCAAAGAAAGAATTGACAGAATATTAATGCAGATTGAAGCACATTTTTTTAAACTTTCTTTATTTTTCTTGGGATTTTTTTGCCTGTATTTTCTTTCACAACATGACTTATATGGAAATATTTTGTATGACTGCATATGTATAACCTATATCACATTGCTTGCCTTCTCAATGAGAGGGGAGGGGAGAGAGGAAGGGAGAGACTTTGGAACTAAAAAATTTAAATGAATGTTAAAAAATTTTACATGTAATTATACAAATATTTTAAAATAAATAAATAATTATACCATATGGGCTAGCATAGTGGGAAGGCTTCATAAAGGGCTTTGAAGAATGTAGGCTCTGGCCTGGGGCAGAGTGGGAGACTTAGGAAACATTCCAAACAAGCGAAACCCAAACAATGTCAGGAAAGAGCATGTATGGAGAGTTATGTACAGAACTACCCCCTTCCCTTAATGGAAATCTGGTTTCACAGTGTTTGAAAATCTCACAATTTAAATGTTAAGAGGCCCACAGAAAACATATTCTACCTGAGTAGAGACTAACACATTACCAGAAAGGTTCCCACCACAAGGAGTGGAGCTCTTAACCTCTGCGTGATTGCCCTGCATGCAATTCAAGCCATCCATATATAAACAAATTGAGAATCCTAGGCTGTGCTTGGGCAGAAACCTGATAAAATAAGCAGGATTAAGGGAACTCCAGGATTCTAGACTAGCAAAAAGATTCAATATTCAGCAATGATGTGGAATAATAAGCATAGATTTAGAGCCAGACAGGACCCTAGAGACCAATGAGTCTAATCCTCTCATTTTATAGAATGAAGAAACTGAGGCACAAAGAAGTTAAATAATTGCTTAAGGTTATAGAACTAGTAAATATCTGAGGTGAAATTTAGAAGTCTTTTAATGTCCAACACTATCCACAAATCCATGCTGCCTTATCATAATGATTATGACAGGCAGCGTGATGTAGTGGATAGAAGAGAGGGCTAGAAGACCTGGGTTCAAGTCTTGCCTCTGACATATAGTAGCTATGTGACCCTGGGCACAGCTTCAAGCAACTCTTCAAGACTATACAAATTGCCAACATGAGTCAGTAAACAGATAGTTGCTCTGTAAAGAGCTCCCCACACAGATGAAATCACAAATCCAGATCAAAAAAATAATGACTGACGTTTTCACAGCATTTTAAGATTTACAAAGTACATTCTTTGCATTTGGAATTGATGTGGTTTGAGAGGTTCAGGGACTCCTCGTGGACCACAGGACAGGACAGGGTCTTCGGGAAAGAATTCATGGAATCAAGCATTCTTTAAGTCAAGTTGGTGAAGGTTTTTTGTAATGCTAATATGGTAGACAGAACTCCTTAGGGAACTTGCAGCCTAACAGGAATGATGCTAAAGCTTATACAAGAAAAGTAGTGAATTATGTGGCAAGTATGCTAATTAGGTGATAACATATAACCTTGTTCATAGGAGTCACTACTGGAAACCTGGGGCAGGGGAGTTCCTGAGGGCTATGTTTTTGGTCTGTTACATCTGTAACAAGACAGCTTCAGGAGTTGACGTCTGTAGCTTGACCTCTGGATTGTACATGGTAACTGTGGGAATCAGTATATGATAGTTCTGCTGGTATAAGATAGTCCTGTTCATACAAGGGAAATTCTACAGAGGTCAGCTTGTTCTTGCCTCACTAGGGGCCACTCGTGAGTTAGTGCCAGGCATCGTGTCCTTGGGCTGGGGAGAAAACTGTCAGGGATAGTGTTTTGAGGCTAGGGACAAATGTGGTCTTGAAATTGGGATCCAATCACTCAAGCACCCCAACAGAAACAGGAAAACCTGAGTTCAAATCAGGCCTCAGACATTTACTAACTATATGACTTTAGGCAAATCACTTATCTTATATTTGCCTCAGTTTCCTAAACTATAAAATGGGGATAATTACAGCATCTACCTCACAGGGTGGTTGTGAGAATCAAATGCAATAATGTTTGTAAAGTGCTTAAAATAGTATCTCGCACATAGTAGGTACAATAGAAATGCTTATTCTTTTTCTTTTCTTCCCCCACACCATGCAGCCAATATGTGACTGAACTGGGACACAAATGGAGGTCTCCTGACTCGAAATCTGATGTTTATTCCATTACGCTATGCTGGAAACAGAAGATGTAATGCAGCAGACCTGAAAAATGGAACCCATTGAAGTGGAAGGAAAAGAGGGCGCCTGTTGTCCTGATGGCAACCACTCAGGACACTGGGCCTGGGTACTACCTTACCATAACAGTTGAGAAGACAATTCACAGAGGCAGGAGTATCAGGAAGAGTAATGGCTAATGAGCGTGTTATTTTGAGACAAAGAGAGACAGGAAAGAACAGGGAAATGGAAATGGACCTCTGATTTGGAGTAAGAAGATAGTCTATCAAGCCAAGAAGTAATGCCAACAAAAAATACCTTTGGCTTGATTAGGCTTAGTTTATATCAGGAACCTGTACTGTGTAGGAGTTTCCTTCCTGTGTCTTTGTTGCTTTTTGAAATCCCTCCCATCTCCTTAGTTTCCCAGTAAAAGCTTTTGCAGATTAGAACATCCCTTGTAGAAGGGTTCCCTGGTTGGTTAGTAAGGGAAGGTGAAGTCAAGGACAGGCTGACTGTGTAGTGTTAGCAGCCAACTTTCCAAGTCAGCTAAAGGATTCCCCCAAAAGGGTAGGAATTCACCTGAGAGTTACCTAGAAGGGAAGGAGGGACCCTGGAAGGAGAACCTACATCCTTTTCTCCATTAGATTTTTTGGGGATTTAGTCGAACATCCCCCTCCCATGCCAACCTTGTCCCAGTAATTTTGAGCTTCCAGACTCTATTCTCATTTGATAAGGCTATAGAAATTCATTGGCAGAATTGGAGGGGAAGACTTCAGGAGTTAGCTACAGACACTATTGACTCTTCTGCTTTGGAGTTTTGTCACATAGTAAGAGTGAAAAGGAGGGCATACCATATCCTAGGGGAAAAGAGAGAAAGAGGGAGAGAGAGAGAGAGAGAGAGAGAGAGAGAGAGAGAGAGAGAGAGAGAGAGAGAGAGAGAGAGAGAATATATTTCGGAAGCAGTGGAAAATAAGATTAGATAGATAGATAGATAGATAGATAGATAGATAGATAGATAGATAGATAGATAGAAAAACACCTTTTAAACATTTGCTATGTTCCAGGCACTTTTCTAAGTCCTGGGAATACATATACAAGCACACACACAAAAGACAATCTCTACCCTCAAGTAGCTTACGTGCTAATGGACAAGGAATGTATTGATTATTGAAGGTTTTGAAAACCAGATGATTTCTCAACTCTTCAGGGTCTAGTCATCTTTCCATTCCCCATGTTCTCTTTGGCCTCCTCCTACAGATCTTTGCTAGAGTCCACATGCTCTGAGGATCCCTATGCCCTTTCATAAACCTTCTCCATTGCCTCTCCAGGTGCTCTCTCTCTTTTACCAAAGGGTTTGGGGCTCACTCACTCTTTTGATGGAGGAAGCCATAGAGTTCCTTCATGACTGCTGTCTTCATTATCTCTTGAAGGAAGTTATCCTGTTCCCCAAGCTGCTGGGGCGTGAAATGTTCCCCTTGACCTGTCACCCGCTGGTAGTTATTGAGGAGGTTGATGAATGCAGCATAGGTTGGTTTGGAGAAGAGTTCTTCATTTACATAGCTGTAGAGCCTGGGTGACATCAAGAGAAATTGGGATTGGGTCCCATAGCAGAACAAAAATTATGGTCCCATAACAGAGCAAGAAGGGATTTGGTGTTATGAACTATCTCTTACAGACATACATGTAAGACCCATATCCTAGTTCATACTTTGTCCCTTGCCCTCCACTCTTTCTACTCAGACTCTCTTCCTTAAATAACCTAGAAACAACTCAGAAAATGCTGAATTCAGAACTATATGAGGCTAAATCTGATTGCAGCTTTTCTATGCATATGTACCTATTCACTCAATATATATGTATGCATGTGTAGGCATATATATACACAGACACATATGCATATATGTGTATGTATATATAGTCATAGAGTATAAATGTATATGTAAATATACACACATATACACATATATGCTGTATTTTATGTTCATATATACATGTACACATATACCCTAAGGGAGGGTATTACAAGTCTAACCCAGAGTCCCACAACGTGACTCGCCCTCAGTTCAGTGACTAAACCAATAGCCAGGGCATGTCAGCTCTGCACTTTCTCTAGCTTTCATTATTATTATCTCTCTCTCCTGTGCCACTCACTGTCATATAAGAGTTAATTCACTTGTTCACCTCTCTGTTCTCTTTCTCCTTGAACCAAATAACAAAGTTCCAAGCACTAAGCACAAACACTAGGCTTTGGTCCAGGTTCCTTCCTTCGCCACACCCAGGCTAGTTTCCATCTACTCAGAAACCAACACTGCCCCTGAGGCAACTTCCTGAAACTTTTAAATAGGCCTGGGGAAGAACCCCAGGGAATCACTGGACACTGCCTACTCTCACTGACCCAAGCACATAGAAGGTCTGCCTTTATCCTTCGGTCGTAGCATCTTCAATTTCTGACAATTGTCTCATTACCCCAACCCCCAGTATGCTATGCTACATACCAGAATATAAGACACTATATTCTTTCCTGAAAAGGAAGTCAATTGGCATAAATTGGAAGCTTACTGTTCCCCAGTATGGCATATCTGCCCTGAGAAACTGTCCTGACTACCAGATTTCACTTCTATGAACTCCATTCCTGCCTCCCACCTTGCTTTTTGGATTCAGTGGTCCAAGGAACTGGAGCTTGACCTGACAGAGCCAAGGTTTACGGTTTGGACAATTGCTTTCCCACCCACATCCTTGCCTTCACTGATTCACTGAGGACAGCCAGGACTATGCAAGGGCATAGTCATTCAACATTAAGTCTAGAGCCCGTGCTCTGGTGCAGAGATTGTCTTCAGTAAATTAAGGGGCAAGGAGAATCACCAAGAAGGGCAAGGACCAGCACAGGAGTTACTTAGGAAGGAGAGAGATGAAATGAGAGGAGAAGCTAAGAGTTCTAATTCTCTTTCCTAAGAGTTCTAATGACTCTTTTCACCAGATTGCTGGGGCTAGTAGGACCCTGCCTCAGGTCATCCTGTCTTTCATCTTGCAATAGGAAGATTCTACAGTTATTCCAGACAATCCTATGTCTCTCCAGTGGTTTCTTCCCAACTGCCTCCGTGATCTATTATTATGCTCCACTACCCAAGTCAATAAGAAGAGCTCTCTAAAGACAATCTAATTTCAATCTCTCTCACTATAAAGCAATCTTACTTTCCTAAACCTTTTCTCAACATTCTTTACAACCTGCCTTAAAATGTCTTCCCTTTCTAATTCAGTGTTACTCTTCTGTTTCTCAGCTGAAAGATGAAGATTTTAGAACTGAGTTAGGCTCCAAAGAAATAGGAATGGTAAATAAACAGAAAAAAAAAGGCTGGAGAAAGAGGAAGACTCACGGCTCAGAGCATCGATCCACCTGGTCATTTGTCTCAGAGGGAGAGACACGGTTCTGGCTGTTGAGAATGATATCTTCCTTCCGAGCTTTGTTGGTATCTGCCTTGTAGATCTTCTCTGAGATAGTCAGGAGTTCCTCATTAGTGATGGCATCGCTGCTTCGGGAGAAACCGTCTAAAAGGAAAGAAGAGTGGAATGTGGAAGAGGTAAAGGGAGGGATTCAGAGCAGGCAGACCTTTCTGCTCATTCTTTCTGGGGTACCACCAAAAAGGGAAAAAGGAGCAGGTGGGGAAGTCATCTAAATGTGGAATGGCTCCATATGCAGGATGACTCCTTCATTCTTTCCCTGAAGGCTGGGTGTATGCAAGGAGTTGTGTAGGATCATGTCTGTTGTCCAATGCAACACTTTCCTCTCTGGCATTCCTTTTTTGAGACAGAGTGTGATTAGAAGTCATCACAGAGGGGCTCACCATGGGCACATAGACTCTCATAATCTTCACAGCAGTTACCAAACTTCTGGCACTTTGAATTGCAGTGGCATGGGTGGTGTTTGTCAAAGCCTTCATGGCAGCGGCCATGGCAAGAATTAGGTGCCAAGTACAGATCTAAAATGATGAGGAGTCAAGGGTTAGTTGTAAAAAGGTCCTCCCAACAAAAACAAGTACGAACCCAGCTAGAGGTCATTTTGTCCTCTCCTCACAACCTCAGGCAAGAAAGAAGAGGGTAAAGGGAATTATATCTTCTTAAAGATCTCCAGGAAAAACAGCAGCCTAATTTTGCTCATACCCCTCAGTCAGGAAGTCAACCTTGATGTCTAACTTCATTTTTCCTGATGCTCTTTTCCTTTGTTCCTACCGTTTCAATGAATGCCTCATTGTCTCTACATGAAACTTCCTGGAAACTGACACTAGAATCCTTATTCTGGCTTTGTCCCAGTTGCCTAAGGCTTGCTCTATTTCAAATCCCTGGAGGTCAGGACCCCTTAACACTCTAGCCAGGGACATATCTTTGGAGGCCCAACCCAGCACATTCTGACTTCATCCAAATTTGACACTGGTATTGCTAATAATACAAGCTCCCTCCACACTTCCCTCATCATTCTCTCATTTGCCCTTTATTTTCTCCCTCTTCTCTTCCTGTAGGTGTCTACATCCTTAATATCAACATTCAAAGATTTGGGATTTCTAAATTTTCAGGGAAGTAAAGAAACCTACTGCTGTCTGGGGCTGTGTCTTCTTCCCATTCTGTTTCTGTCTCCATTTCGTTGGGCTCTTCTTGACCTAAAGGACATAAAATCGAAATGACAAACCATTCCCTTGAGTGTTATCTTTCCCAAACTCACCAAGAATGTTGAGTTAAATTACATATAACAGTCAGGAACTGTGGTATGGTTACCAAACATCAGAGAATAAAAAGGCAGCAGAATAACAAAGGCAGAAGTGGGAAACATGAAAGGATGAATTATTGAAACAAGCCAGAAAGTGTCATATACAACAACTTCCACTAGAAAACAAAATGCCTTACTTTATGCAAAACTTTGAAATGAAATTCTGAACACAAACAAATGATAACTTATAGGATGGCTATTCAATTTGCAAATGGACTATTTTAATTAGAAAAGGAATCACACCACAAAAGTCTTCATAAAAGGTTTCAAATTCAATTTACACACAACTCTTCAGGCTATTACATAAAACAAGACAGACTGGTAGAAATATTTGCTTGTGAACCTGAGGGGAATCAAATGCTAATACCTTCACATGAAATGCTTTTCAATAAAAAAAAACAAATAGCCAAACTAAATTTAAAAATCAAACAACACTAAACACTTATAAAAAATGACTCTGAACAAATTCTAGAACTGCAGAACCCATAAAATAGCAGAGGGAAGCAGGGCTCCAGCCCAGGACAGGCTAGATGGTCGCGGGGTAAGGTCTATTGCACAGACTTGGGAGCTGAGCGGAGCAGAGTCCAGTGTGGGCTACATGGACCAATCAGACTGGGAACTGGGCAGAACAGGCCCTAGCACCCTGAATCAGCGAGCTGTGGCAGTTACCAGACTTCTCAACCCACAAACATCAAAGACAACAGAGAAGGTTAGTGGGAAAAGCTTCAGGGGACAGAGTGAAAAGAGTTCCCGGTTTGGCCACCACCCCAGAGGCAAAGGAGGAGGTACAGTTACAGAGTTACAGGTGCAGTTGCTTCTGGCCCCAGGCCCACATGGTGGGAGGAATTAAGTGGCGGATCTGAGCTGGAGTGCAGAGCCAGCTTAGATCTGAGTCAGGTCCGGGTTGGCGGTTCTTGGGGGAGGAGTAGCGCTGGTGAGGCAGAGCTTGCTGTGTGTAGCTCTGAAAACAACAGCACAGCCCCTCAAGCTTGGAACAAAGTACTCTCTACTCTACAAGCAGTCATACCCCCATGAAAAACTCAAGGGTCAGATAAGTAGGCTGGGAACATGGCCAGGCAGCAAAAACGCTCTCAGATTCAGACTCAGACTTTGGAATCTTTCTTTGGTGACAAAGAAGACCAAAACATACACCCAGAAGAAGTCAACAAAGTCAAAGAGCCTACTTCAAAAGCCTCCAAGAAAATCATGAATTGGTCTCAGGCCATGGAAGAGCTCAAAAAAGGATTTGGAAAAGCAAGTTAGAGAAATAGAGGAAAAATTAGGAAGAGAAATGAGAATGATGTGAGAAAACCATGAAAAACAAGTCAATGACTTGCTAAAGGAGACCCAAAAAATACTGAAGAAAATAACATCTTCAAAAATAGACTAACTCAAATGGCAAAAGAGCTCCAAAAAGCCAATGAGGAGAAGAATGCCTTGAAAGGCAGAATTAGCCAAATGGAAAAGGAGGTCCAAAAGACCACTGAAGAAAATGGTACCTTAAAAATTAGATTGGAGCAAGTGACTTTGGAGCTGGTGACTTTACGAGAAATCGAGATATTAAAAAAAAGAACCAAAGGAATGAAAAAATGGAAGACAATGTGAAATATCTCATTGGAAAAGACACAGACCTGGAAAATAGATGCAGGAGAGATAATTTAAAAATTACTGGACTACCTGAAAGTCATGATCAAAAAAAGACCCTAGATATCATCTTTCAAGAAATTATCAAGGAGAACTTCCCTGATATTCTAGAGCAAGAGGATAAAATAGAAATTGAAAGAATCCACCAATTGCCTCCTGAAAAAGATCCCAAAAAGAAAACTCCTAGGAATATTGTCACCAAATTTCAGAGCTCCCAGATCAAGGAGAAAATACTGCAAGCAGCCAAAAAGAAACAATTTGAGTATTGTGGAAACACAATCAGGATAACACAGGATCTAGCAGCTTCTACATTAAGGGATCGAAGGACTTGGAATATGATATTCTGGATGTCAATGGAGCTAGGATTAATACCAAGAATTACCTACCCAGCAAAACTGAGTATCATGCTCCAAGGAAAACTAAAGATTTTCAATAAAATAGAGGACTTTCAAGCTTTCTCAGTGAAAAGACCAGAGCTGAGTAGAAAATTTGACTTTCAAACACAAGAATCAACAGAAGCATGAAAAGGTAAACAAGAAAGAGAAATGATAAGGGACTTACTAAAGTTGAACTGTTTGGTTTACATTCCTACATGGAAAGATGATGTGTATAATTCATGAGACCTCAGTATTAGGGTAGCTGAAGTGAACATACATATATAGAGAGACAGAGGGCACAGGGTGAGTTGCATATGAAGGGATGTTATTTAAAAAAAATAAAATCAAATTAAGGGATGAAAGAGGAATATATTGAGAGAGGGAGATAGGGAGAGATAGAATGAGGTAAATTATCTCACATAAAAGTGGCAAGAAAAAGCAGTTCTGTAGGAAGAGAAGAGAAGGCAGGTGAGAGGGAATGAGTGAATCTTGCTCTCATCAGATTTGACCTGAGGAGGGAATACCATACATACTCAATTGGGTATCTTACCCCACAGGAAAGAAGGAGGAAGAAGATAAAAAAGGGGGGGATGACAGAAGGGAGGGCAGATGGGGGTGGGGGTAATCAAAAACAAACACTTTTGAAAAGGGACAGGGTCAAGGGAGAAAACTCAATAAAGGGGGATAGGTTAGGAAGGAGCAAAATATAGTTAGTCTTTCACAGCATGAGTATTGTGGAAGGGTATACATAATGATACGCATGTGACCTATGTTGAATTGCTTGACTTCTTAGGGAGGGTGGGTGGGAAGGGAAGAGGGAATGAATTTGGAACTCAAAGTTTTAAAAACAGATGTTCAAAAACAAACAAAAAAAGTTTTTGCATGCAACTAGAAAATAAGATACACAGGCACTGGGGTGTAGAAATTTATGTTGCCCTACAAGAAAGGAAGGGAAAAGGGGACGGAAGGGCAGTGGGGTGACAGAGGGGAGGGCTGACTGGGGAACAAGGCAACCAGAATATATGCCATCTTTGAGTGGGGGGGAGGGTAGAAATGGGGAGAAAATTTGTAATTCAAACTCTTGTGAAAATCAATGCTGAAAACTAAAAATATTAAATAAATAAATAAGTGAATGAATGAACGAATAAATAAGAAAAAAATAGAACAATACCTAGTAATCTACTTCTCAAATTAAAAACATCTGACCTTCATACATCTTGTGTGTTGCAAAAGAAAAGATGTGCTAATAAATGTTTGATAATTAGTTTTACAGAGATAAATGTTTGCATGACACACTTTTAAGTTTAATCTGCATTATCACTATTGTATTAATTACTTTCTTAAGTATAGAAGAGCAACGAAACAATAAATCAAGCCCTGCTTTGTAACATTGTGGATTTCTAAGTTGTAAATACTCACACTGAAAATTTAACAATTGGCTCTCGCCAGCCAGTTAGAGCTGACTGCAGCACCCCAATGACAAATTTATCAGAAGGACCTTTGCTCAGTTCGATGAGTCCTTAAACAACTTGTTGGGAGTTCAAGACCTGGACCTTTGTCAGAAAAGGGACTCTCCCAGGGAGCTAGACATGACCTAAGGCCTTGATAGGAGGATGCAGGGAATTCCCTAGTGGTCCTCAGTGCCTAAGGCTACCTCCTAATGCTTGTTTGTGGTTGTAATGTCATTGCAATAGCCATAGCAGCTACTATGAATATGCATATGTAGTTCCAGGGTAGATTCGCAAAATATAATAAACTCTCCAAAATATTTATTTGGGATATCACTATTAGAATACCAGAAGGTAAGGTTTAACAAGGTACTCATCACCAATCACTCCTGCCTCAACATATTCCTTTATAGTATTGGTAATTTTATCTTGTCCACCTGGCATGTGATACTGCTTTAAAGTAATTACTTCAGAAGGTTCAGGTAAAGTGACTGGGTCCATTTTTATTTTACCCACTAGAATTGCATTAATTCCTATCTTCCTTACTGCAAATTGATATCTCCCCTCAGGCAAATTTAAAGTCACACCTCTCAATATATCTATCCCAATGATGTATTCAGGAACAGGTACAATTGCCACTGTATATTCTTTCTTAGGTAATTTCCCATTTTCACAGTTTAACTTGTCTGGCTGGTGTTTCAGACCCCCTCAGTCCTGTCATGGTCATAAGGGTTCCATATTTAAATTTATCAAGCTTTCCATATATAAGAGAGGTCTCTGCCCCAGTATCTATTAATGCCCTAGTTAGAGTGGTTGAAACATTTTTCCAGTATATGGTCAAAGTGATATGGGGTCTGTAACACCATCTGTGTATTTCTCTTATCTGAGCTGAGGCTTGGCCAATCTCCTATTCTCCCTGCAGGTGTGACAAATTTGGATACAATGATTCAGGAGGATCTGTAGGGTCAGTTCTTACTTCCCTATTCCATCTAATATTAAGTCTCTTTTCCCGGTACATCTTATATAGTTCATTATTTGGAATACCATCTATTCTTCCATAATCTATTCCGCTCTCAATAAAGCAGTAAACAATTCTCTCCTTGTTAATCTATTCTGACTTTGAATCCACTGACTATTTTCTCTTCTCTCTTGAGGAAGTTTATCTTTTCCCCATTCCTCTAAGTCACCTGTGAAATCTTATCTAGCACCTCCAAAAGAGGGTGCCCTATCTCCCCAATTAGTAGAGTCAGAATTACGTGTTTACAAGTGGGAGGAGCAGTCTTCGCTATTATATTTCTATGAAGAATTGTTTTTTTTTTCGTTTTGTTTTGCAGGGGGTAAGGCAGAGCAATTGGGGTTAAGTGACTTGCCCAAGGTCACACAGCTAGTAAATGTGTCAAGTGTCTGAGGCCAGATTTTAACTCAGGTACTCCTGACTCCAGGGCCAGTGCTCTACTCACTGTGCCACCTCACTGCCCCAATATGAAGAATTGTTAAGGGAGTGCTGTGATACATGTCTGCATCTCCCACCATTATTGAAGTTTTCATTACCTCTTCCTTTAATTTTCTCATACAGTCGCTAAGCAAATATCAGGGTCTATCTCCACTAGGCCGCATAGAATCAGTGGGATACTGTTTATTGCACCCCTTAGCAGCTAAAGCTAACAAATTAGTCACATTGTTACCTCCTTGAATATGGTAATCCCTAAAAGCTTGTTGTATAAAGGGATTCTGACTAATACCTACGAATTTCAAACAATCTATATAATGTATCCATACTCCTCCAGCCCCTTCCTCACTGATTCTCATCATCCAAGATACTAATGATTTTCCCATTTTGGGGGTGAATTGGCTTAATATAGCTGTGACTTCCTGTTGAGTAAAATCCTCAGTTACTTCCTTAAACACTGTGTGGCCCCCCTGGTTTTCCTGCTTCCTTCATATTATTGGATATGTGTCCACGTTTCTAGAAGCCTCCTCAACTGAATTTGCTTCATCTTCCTCCCCTATGGCTTCTTCCCCCATATCTCAATCCCAACAAGGCCATGCAAATGCAAGGGCTGCATACACCTTCTTTTTGTTACCTTTTCCCTTCCTTTCCTGAGCTTCTTTCACAGCTGTCTTTTCTGCTACCACCCGATATTTTCTAGCTTGCTCTTCTAAAGGAAAGCTCTGACACTGTAGCATAGAAAACTCCTCATGCAAATCAACTAATTCCTTTTCCAGCTGAACCTTCTCTTCCAGCAATTTGTCTCTATTTTTACATATAATACAACAACTTGTTAACAATGCCCATCCTTGGGGGCCAGGGCCAAGATGGCACTGGAAAACAGGGACTCATTTAAGCTCTCTCCCAAATCCCTCCAAACACCTGTAAAAATGGCTCTGAACAAATTCTAGAGCTACAGAACCCACAAAATAACAGAGGGAAGCAGGTGTCTAGCCCAGGATGGCCTGGGTGGTTGCTGGGAAGGATCTATCGCAGCATACTCGGAGCAGAGTGCAGCCCAGTGTGGACCATGCTAGAAATGACCAAGATGGGGATAGATCAGGTAGAGCAGGTCTTAGGGCCATGAATCACTGAGCTGTAGCAGTTACCAGACATCTCAGCCCACAAACGCCAAAGACAACTTAGCAGGTCAGTAGGAAAACTGCTGGATCTGGGTGAGAGAAGTGCATGGTATGGACTCAACCTCAGGGGCAGTGGATGTGACGTGGCAGCAGCAGCAGGAAGCTCTGGCGAGTGCTTCCAAACTCCAGCAGCAGCTGCTTCCAGCCCCAGGCCCACATGGTGGGAGGAGTCAAGTGGCTGATCAGAGCAGGAGTGCAGGGAGCATTTTGCTGGTATAGAGGCAGGGTTCTCTTGCTTTGCCCTGCTTGGATCTGGGTCACAGTCCCGATTGGTGGCTCTTGGCGGAGGAGGAACACTGGTGTAGCAGAGCTTGTGGTGACTGTGGAGAGGGAGTCCTCCTGGTAGCTACAGGGCAGAAAGGAGTACTTGCCAGACCAGAGCACAGGCCAGGAGAGGAGTATTGTACCACTTCAGAATAGAAGTAGCTCTGAAAACAGCAGTGCAAGATCCCTGAAGCTTGGGACAAAGCACTCTCTGCTATGAAAGCAGTCATACCCTGACAAAAAGCTCAAGGGTCAAGTAGTTGATGGAGAACATGAATAGGCAGTGAAAACAGACTCAGACTCAGACTTTAGAATCTTTTTTTGGTGACAAAGAAGATCAAAACATACAGCCAGAAGAAGTCAACAAAGTCAAAGAGCCTACATCAAAAGCCTGTAAGAAAAATATGATTTGGTCTCAGGCCATGGAAGAGCTCAAAAAGGATTTGGAAAAGCAAGTAAGAGAAGTAGAGGAAAAATTGGGAAGAGAAATGAGAGCGATGTAAGAAAATCCTGAAAAAAAAATCAATGACTTGCTAAAGGAGACCCCCCCAAAATACTGAAGAAAATAACACCTTAAAAATAGACTAACCCCCCCCCCAAAACCCCACTAAACAAATCAATAAGGGAGCAGCTGGGTGGCACAGTGAGTAGAGCACCGGCCCTGGAGTTGGGAGGACCTGAGTTCAAAACTGGCCTCAGCCACTTGACACATTTACTATCTGTGTGACCTCAGGCAAGTCACTTAACCCCAATTGCCCTGCCTTCCCCCCTGAAAAAAAAAAACTAAACAAAAATAGACTAACTCAAATGGCAAAAAAGCTCCAAAGAAGCATGAAAAGGTAAATAGGAAAGAGAAATCATAAGGGACTTACTAAAGTTGAACTGTTTTGTTTACATTCCCATATGGAAAGATGTTATTTGTAACTCATGAAACCTTTCTCAGTATTAGGGTAGTTGAAGAGAATACAAATATATATATATAGACAGAGGGCACAGGATGAGTTGAATATGAAGGGATGATATCTAAAAAAAATTAAGGGGTGAGAGAGGAATATATTGGGAGGAGAAAGGGAGAGATAGAATGGGGTAAATTGTCTCACATAAAAGTGGCAAGAAAAAGCAGTTCTGTTGGATTTGACTTAAAGAGAGAATAACATACACACTCAATTGGGTGTCTTATCCTACAGGAAAGTAGGGAGGAAGGGGACAAGAGAGAGGTGATGATAGAAGGGAGGGCAGATCAGGGGAGGGGGTGATCAAAAGCAAACACTTTTGAAAAGGGACAGGGTCAAGGGAGAAAATTGAATAAAAGAGGACAGGATAGGATGGAGGGAAATATAGTTACTCTTTCACAACATGAGTGTTATGGAAGTGTTTTGCATAATGATGCATGCGTGGCCTATGTTGAATTGTTTTCCTTCTCAAGGAAAGTGGGTGGGTAGGGAAGAAGGGAGACAATTTGGAACTCAAAGTTTTAAAAGCAGATGCTCAAAAAAAGAGTTGTTTTTACATGCAACTGGGAAATAAGATATGCGAGCAATGGGGTATAGAAATCTATCTTGCCCTACAAGAAGGTAAGGGGAAAGAGGATAAGGCAGGGGAAGTGGGGTGACAGAAGGAAGGGCAGACTGGGGAAAGGGGCAATTGGAATATATGCCATCTTGGGATGGGGGTAGGGTAGAAATGGGAGAAAATTTGTAACTCAAAATCTTGTGGAAATCAGTGTTGAGGACTAAAAATATTAAATAATAAAACAATAAAAACAATGCCCATTCTCTTCTACATACCCCTTCCATTTCTTTCCCCAGTTCTATTGGTATTCCTTGAAACCATCTTTCTAAAACTATGGGTTCTCCCTTTTGTAGCCTCAGTTCCCAGTTTTCACAAAGTCCTGTGCTTTTAGCCCATTCTCTTGCCAGGGAGGAATAAGGTAAAACTTCCCATCCTGGGATACCCGTTTCCTTCCCTGGAGCCTTCCTGTCTCCAAGTAGAGGTTTTATATTTTGTGATCCCATCCTCATCGCCAAATGTAAGACCAATGCAATACCCATAGCAGTGTGCATATGTATTTCCAGGATAGATTCACAAATTATAATAAACTGTCTTCATTAAAGGTAAAACCAAAATATTTATTTGGAACATCACTATTAGGATACCAGGAGGTAAGGTTTAGGAAGGAACTCATCGCCAATCCAGAGAGCCCCCACATCTTAAGTATTCTTTCTGTTAGGCCTCCCTACAAACAAGTTCCCTTAGGCAATTTCCCTTCTCTGCCCACTCATGTTAGCTTCTCTATCTCTGCTCTGCCTTGCTCTCACTCCCTACTCTGCCTGTCTCTCCAACATTCTATATCTATATCTATATTTTTCCTTGGGCGATCTCCTCCCACAATGTGACTCAGGCTCCATGTGACTCAGGATGTATCACAGCTGTGAGCTGGGCTAGAGCTCAAAGCAGGTCAAAGAAGCCTTTAATGGATGGGGAAGATCTTCCTATTCTATTAACATTACAGTGGTCATTGGTGAACCAATAAGGGCCTGAGATATATGAGCAACAGAAGTACATAAACTAAAAGCTACATTTCAATAGAGTGGTTAAAGGATATGAATAATGGTTCTCCAAAAAATGGCCATCTGATTTTTCAAATCATTAATAATAAGAGATAAGCAAAGAAAAACAACTTTAAAGTTTGACCTCCATTACAAATTGGTAAAGATGGTGAATGGTAGGAATAATTATTTTTAAGGGGTTATGGGAGGAGTGGGCACACTAATGCACTGTTGGTAGAGTTGTAAAGTGATTGAATCATACTGGAAAGCAATTTTGTGAAGAACTCTCTACCTTTTGACTTGGAGATTCCATAGTGAGGCATCTACCCCAAGGAGACCAAGGACAGAAGGACTCATTATTCACATTTAGGGAAATCTTAGACATAAGTCATGCCTAATCTTTGTAGATTTTCCTGAAGAAATCCAGGTGGGGGCAACCTGAGGATAAGATTCTAGTGAATTCAGAGTCTCTTGTTTGAGGTGGGGCTGGGAAAGTGAGGCTAGACCACAGGGCATACATACACATAACAACAACAATGATGGCTAACATTTAAAATGCCTACTATGTGCTAGGCGCTGTGCAAAGCATTTTGCAATTATTCTTTCATGAAATCCTCACAACCACTCTGGAAGGTAGATTGTAAGCTATTGTTACCCCCATTTTACAAAGGAAGAAACTGAGGTGAGGGTTTGTGTATGTATAAGGAATTGGTCTTTGCCCTATTGGTTAATTGTCTTTCTGAACTACTCTCCACCCCCAATACACAGAGAGCCAGATGCAAATAGCGGTAGTAATGTTACTACTACTACTACTACTACTACTACTAGCAGCAATAACATAATACTTTAAGGTATTATCTAATTTTATCCTCACAGCAATCCTTCAAAGTAGGTGCAATTCTTATACCCATTTTACAGGTAAGAAAAACAAGGCACAGGGAAGTTAAGTGACTCACCCAGTGTCACACAGCTAGTAAGTGTCTAAAGACAGATTTTTAAACTCAGGTCTCCAGGTCCATTGCTCTAGCTACTTCACCAACCTAACTGCCTTAGTGGTGATAGATAGATTAATGAGCCGTTATACTAACTGCAAAAATTTGACCATACCCAGTGATCTCCTTCATGAAATATAAATTCTTTAATTGAATTGGAAGAGGTGTTTGTTGCTAGCTGGCTAAAAATTGGCCCCATCTCTGGTGGTCCATAAACAGCTCTAGCCCTGGACTGAGACTTTAACAGAGTAAGTAACCTTTCAGAGGACATCCTTCTCCCTATTCCAGAAAGTAATAGGGAGCCCTGTGGAAGCATTTCCATTCCCCTTTGACTCCAAAAGCCAGGGCATCTTGTGGTGCCACATCCAGCAAGGAGCAGAGATACCAACCCTCAATGGGGACAGAGACACAGAGGCAGCATTCAGGTAGCTCCAAGGAGAGTGACAGCAAAGAAGAAAGCCAGCTAAGGACTCAAGAGAGTCAAATTCCAGAAGGGAGTAGACCCTGGGAACCCAGCTGAGTAAACTGTCCAGCAGAAACTCTGTGCACAGGGTGGGGAGCTTCATGGGGACTTCACAAGGAGAGAGAAAGGAAGAGATGTGTAATCTTGGCCTCATTTTGGGGGGAATGTTTTGTAGCTACTATTGCGATGTTATTTTAGTAAATGTCATTACTTTGAGCTTAATGGGTTTTTCTAGCTGCCTGGTAAGAGGAAATTCTTCAGTGGAGGAGTTTGTGAGCTATGTGAGTAGGAATGGGTATCCTCAGGGTACCTTGATTCTAAGGTAGTAGTTATTTCTCAAGGAGCTCAACCTGAGAGTGTAGGTTGGGGGTAGTTGCCCGGCCTACATGAACCTGTGCCATGTCAGGAGCACATAAAAAAGTTTTATATCTAATTCAACAACAATTCAGCACCTATCATGTGCAGGGGCACTGTGCACTAGAGGCACAAGGATAGATATGACATAGATCCTATCATCAAGGAATTAAGAATATAAAAAGGTGAGGAGAGATGTTGTACAAGATAAGTTATGCAAGTACAAAGGGGACTGGTAAAGCCCAGTCCTTACGAGCATGCCTAGAATGTAGAAGCCATACAAGTCCACGCATTGCTCTTGGGAACACAAGCAGATATCCTCTAACTGGCCCCAGCTCTCTTCCCTAACCATATGGCAAAGAAATGGATTTTTGATTGGCTGCTGAGCTAGAACTAAGGTTCATTCAAAACAAACTAATTGGCAAAAAATATCTTTTGTACCTGGCTGCTGTTCTGGGGAAAGAGAAATGCTGGAATGACATGTGACCTGTGAATACAGGTCCCTGTTTTTTGCTTTGATCTTTGCTTTTAGGTGAAGATGTATTGATGATAGCTACAATCTTGTGAGCTATGAAGGGTCAGAATAGGAAGCCACCAGATATCCAGGATCTGGAGCCCATATCAGATTTTGTGGTCAGCCATAAGGAGTGAAGTCCTGAATGACCTATTTGGCCCAGCACAGATCAAAGGCAATCAAGAAGGAAACAGTCATTCATCCATTCACCCATCCCTCCCTCCCTCCAGCCATCCATCAGCTATACACCACTTTAAGAATTGAACTTGATAAAACAAAAGTTCGTAGCAGCTATATTAAGCTTGATTCCACTCTCTTCCAGATACTATAAAGGAGAGTGTTCTCTCAGGTGTTAGGGTAAGAGTGTTTCTGCTATATCTTCTCAGTAGATATCCTTTTGTAAAAGCTAATTGTTGTTCATTATTTAACTCAAACTGGTGGCTCTAATTGCTTGTAATTGATATCAGGGAGAAGACACAGGAATGGAAGCTGGAGCCAAAGGCATTAGAGAAAATTTAGCCCATCCCCAGTTGTATTAGCAAGCACCCTAGCACACCCAGGATGGCCTGCTAGCACAAGTTCTTTGATCTGCTTTTCTAAAGGAAAGACAGTTTCAAAGGGGTCAACAATCTTACTTTAATTACAGATAAGTAGAAAGAAGTGAGTATATAAGAAAGAATCCAATAGACAGGGCTCCAACTGTCTAAACAAAGTAATAGATACATAGTCACCAGACCAAGGAGCACCAACGTCTAGGTTCACAAAGCCGGGGGGCTCACTCATGGGAAGAATGTTTGCCTGAGGTCTTTGTGATTTGGTCAGACGAGACTCTGGGTAACTGTTGTTATGGAGCCCCCCAGCTTTGTGAAAGCTATCTGAGGGTAATGGTAGAACCCTGAGGGAAGACATAGCTAACCTTACTCTGAGGGATCTGACCTGTCTGTGAGAGTGGGAACTGGGATGAGCGGTCTTAGAGCCTATAGGTCCCATATAATTATAACATAAAGGAGATTATGATAAGGCCAAATCAGAGGTCCATGAGGTGGAATACTAGGAGAGAGTCATGGGAGAAATTTGAGGAGGCAAAGATCTCTTTTTACCTGGGCAAGGATGGAGGAGGGAGGGGAAGGAGAGCAGCGTCTCAAGGTCAGGGAAAGTTTCAGGGAATATGGGACATCTGAGTTGGGTTTTCATCAAAGAGCAAAGCTTTAAACTACAGAGAGGGGAGAAATGTACATGTAAGGAATGATGTACAGTATGAGCAAAAGCAGAGATGGAGGCAGAATGAAAACAGAAAATGGAGAATAGTCCAGTCTGACCACATGCTTACACTCCATGAAGGGGAGAAGTAGGGGGTAAAGCCAGAAAAAGACTGAAGACAGATTGTGAAATCCTCATCATAAAAATAATATTTGCTCATCTGAGCCTCACAGCAACCCCAAGAAGTAGGTACTACAAGAAATGTTATCCCCGTTTTACAGGTGAGGAAACTTGAAGCTCAGGTGAACTTTGTTCATGATCACTCAGTTACCCATGTCAAAGGCAGGATCCAAAGTCAGGCCTTCCTGACTCCAAATCCAACACTGTGCAGTAGGTCTCACTGAAAGGCTTTTAAACATCATGATCCAACTCGTCTACTGATCTACTTGGGGCAGCTAAGTGACAAAATGAATAGAGTATTCTCCTGGTGTCAGGAAAACCTGAGCTCAAATCTGGCCTCATATACTTACTAGCTGTGTGACCCTGGGCAAGTCACATAATCTCTGTTTGCCTCAGTTTCCTTATCTGTAAAATGAAGACAATAATAGTGCCTACCTCCCAGGGTTGTTGTGAGGATCAAATGAGATCTCGTTTGTAAAGCACAGCACAGTACCTGGCACACAGTAAGTGCTAAATAAATGCTAATCATTATTATTGGTATTATTAAATGGTTAGACGATACACAATGGTTGAATGTTTTTGAGTGGAGGAGTGACATTATTAGAGAAATAGAGAGGAACATTACACAGAGAATGATGTGTGAAAGATGGGTTAGAGAGGGCAGAGATCGGAGGCAGGCAGATGAGTTACGGGGCCCGGACAATAGCTTAGAAAAAACACATATCACATCATTTTAAATTGTATATTCTTTAGGTTCACAGCTGAATAACTTTGCAGGTGTACTTCACTTTATACAATAGACATTCTTCAAAAGTTATGCATAGCTATAGTTTAGCTACATTTTGTGTTAAAGGGGCTTTTATGGGCTGCCCTAGCAACCTACCCACTACATGTGACCTTATTTCTATGAGAAAATATGTCCCAACTTCTTAACAACTGACCCACCACTGAATTTTTGGAATGAAATGCGAGGGTACTGCCTGTACTTTAAAATACTAGTCTGATGGAGGATGGCTGGGGCGATGGAGAATATATCCTCATTTTATTTTCTGTGTAGTAAATCACAAATGGGGCTCTTGACACAAAGGGGTGGAAGCTGAGCTCTTGGCTCTGGGCCAGAATGGAGGGACGTGATTCCTATTGTTATGTATCTGGGTTGGACAGAGAGCCTCCTCCCGAGATCCTGAGTGCCCACGTTCTGACTCAGTACCTGCCCCCTCCACCCAGAAGACTGTGCTGAGCCATTGTCAGCCTAAACCAGAATGAGTCCTAGAGAGGGAGAGGATATGGTATTCCATTGGCTTGGTGCTCCTGGACACCCTGCAGAGCGACTCACTTGTGCACAGCTTCTCATAGTCCTCACAGCAGTCCTTGTGCTCTTCACATTGATGGTTACACTGGCATTCAGCTCCTTTGTTCAACCTCTCTCCACAGCGGTGTGCACATGACTCCCTTGTCCCTATTGGCGGTGAGAGATACAAGGTCAGGTTTGTGTTGTCAGTGTTCTCACTGGACCAGGACTCCACACACTCCAGCAGGCTCTGGGGACTCCAAGAAAGGTTCAGAGACAACAGGGAAAGTGACCCCAACAGAAAGGAAAGTTCAGATATTCCTGCTCGGAGGACATTTTCCCCTCTTCTTTACAATATGATCCTCCGAGCCATTTCAGAACTTCATGATATCAGCTCTACCACTCATGCTATTTCATATCATCATGTCCCCTTTTTGTCCTTCTTCCTTTCTCTTCTGCCCCTTCTATTTATTCCACAACCTCCATCCTATCTCTTCTGGACAGGAAGTAGAAATCTCATCTCATTTGTCCCTTCCGTAACTCCTGTTCCATTCTGGTTTTGGATCCATATTGGGTTGAGGCTCGGGTTAATGCTGAAATTGAGTTAGTGCCAAGGTGGGGTTTGGATTATATTTAGGGTTAGAGTGTGGGATAAGTCTTATGGGTTAGAGCCAGGGTTCGAGTCTGAGCTAGGGTTTAATGTTGTAGTTTGAGTTAGGATTGTATGCAAGTACACTTGATTTGGAATTGGAGGCTGTGAGTTTAACTCATTTCCTCTAGTATCTTTTAGTAAGACTTTCTCTGTGACTTGTTTTCCTCTTTTAAAAATGAAGATGCTAATTTTTATACTACCTATTTCACAGAGATGTTGTGAGTGTGGGGGGATCATGTTCTCCTTCCACAGGCTATGCAGATGGTAGCAAGTGGTGATGTTTACATGCAACTACGCTTGGCACTAAGGTAGCATTATCATTTGTATTTTTGCCCACTAGCCTGTGTGGGATACAATCACAAAGGAGAACATGTTTTCTCTTCTAATAGTCTTAAAGCGTTATAAAAATATATATTATAATTAGTTCTAGTTATAGTATACTATATACATAGTATATATAGTATAATCCTAATTGTTGTTTAGTCAATTAGCAATGTCTGACTCTTCATGACCCCATTTGGTGTTTTCTTGGCAAAGATATTGGAGTGGTTTGCCATTTCCTTCTCCAGCTCATTTTACAGATGAGGAAACTGAGGCAAAAGGGTTAAGTGACTTGCCCAGGGTGATAAAACTAATAAGTGTCTAAGGCCAAATTTGAAATCAGGTCCTCCTGACTATAGGACCATCTAGCTATGCCATCTAGTTGTCTCTGTAATTCTAATTAGTCTAGAATTAAAGTTAAGTTCCACATTTGTTTCAAGGTCTGGATTTATCACAGACCATCTCCTTAAATCTAAGCAGCTATTGTGTAAATGTATGAGACATATATATATTTCCCCATCCATAAGAGGTGTCCTACAAGAAGTAATGTATAGACTCCCATAAATCCATTGCCACACCTGGATAAGGAACTCATTAGGACCCATTAAGGAAGGTGGATCATCACTGTCATCTTCATATAAAACAGTTAGCACATAGCAACATAGCATAGAGTCAGGGCTTGTGGTTAAATTTTGACTCACTCTATGCTTAGGAAAGTGTGAATGTCAAAGTAAGATTCAGGATTAGAGTTAAGATTATCTGTACGATTAGGATTAAGATTTAGGCTCTTGGTTTTTTGTTATCGTTACAATTAGGACTATAGGTTAAGATTGACATCAGAGTTACTGTTGGTATGGAGATTAATTAGCTTTAGTGACTCAAGTAGATATGAATTTTGATCACAATTTGGGTCAGAATTAGATTTGATATAAAGGCAATTATTAGAATTGGGGTATGAGTTAATTTTTTAAATATGGTAAAGACTGGGAAAATTTAGGATTACCTTTAAAATCAGTGATGGAAATGGCAGTTTACAGTTAGTGAACACAGTGTTAAAAGGAGTTTTGGATCATGTTTAGGGTTAGGGTATGGGATGAATCTTGCATATTGGAGCTAGGTTTTGGGTTAAAGTTCGGCTGTGGGCTACCACCTCCCAGGGGAGCTTCGGGATTATTGCAAAGGGTTCCCGAATCCATATGTGCTCGTAGCATTGTCCTTTTGCTCTCTGTTTAGCTCCAACATTAATCCAGCTATTGATAGGGTTGTGAAATTGTTTAGTGTCAATGCTTACTTAAAAACGTTGGGAACCACTCGCCTTAGATTAGGTGCAAGGTTGGAGGTTATTGATATGGCTAGAAATTGAAATAAAATAAAATAAAATCTTTTTGTGTTTGGATTAGGAGTTATTTAATGACAAGGTTTGCCTTGGGAGTTAGCTTTCGTTTCTAGTTTAAATCTGGTTTAGGTTAGGGACGAATTCAAGTTAGGTTAAAACATGTCTAATGTTTTAGTGGTACCCGCATGCCATGCCATCTAGGAGGTACAAAGCAACCAGATTGGCTATAGGAGGTGAATTCGTTAATTGGGGGTACTCTAAATCCAGTGGCCTCCTTTTGTATTCTTCAGTCCCATCTCTTGAACATGCTTATCTAGCTGAGGGCAAAAAACAAACAAACAAACAAAAACAGCCTTTAGTTCTATATCCAGGCGTGACCTGGAGCTGCCTTATCTTGCTCATCAGCTCTGGAGGGCTGATTGTTAAAATTTCGGTGTGAGCATTTACAACTCAGAAATCAGCAACCACTCCAAAATCAGGGCTATTATTTTGATGATTGTCTAGATTTAAGAAGGGAATGGAGAAAATGTTATTCACTCAGATTAAACTTAAAAGACTCATGGGTACATTTTCTTTTCAGAGAACTGGTTGTCAAACACTTGCTAGCACACCACCATCTACATCCCAGAACTGGTGGGCTCAGGATTTTGAGAATCTCTTTCACATTTTGTAAAGAAATTTCAGGATATCAGGGAAGACAGAATGGATGAAAGATCTGCAAGAGCAATCCTTGTGATGCAAGTGAATCATTCCTAGAAGATGACTTGGGTCCAAGGTTATTTCCCTTTTAAGAGTTTCTGTTCTGGAAGATACTCACAAATCTTTAAAATTAGTAATCCTTTGTGGCCCAAACCCAGAAATATGAAAGGGGAAATATCTAAGAATTGGTAGTAGCCAATCAGTTTAGCACCAGGCCCATGGAGAAGCACAGCCAGAATCCAAGGAAGAGAGAAAGCAGAAAAATTAGGAGTCTAGGATAAACCAGTTTAGTGGAGAAATGGAACCATTCAACTTCAGCTACCAGATCCAGTTTGAAAAAAAATCTGAAACTGAGGCTAGGCTAGGTGGCACAGGGAACAGGGAACAGAGAACGTCACAAGGGGTAAGGAAGAGCTCTAGTCCTGCCTCAGACACTTGCTAGTTGTGTGATTC
Source organism: Trichosurus vulpecula (assembly GCF_011100635.1). NCBI lineage: Eukaryota > Metazoa > Chordata > Mammalia > Diprotodontia > Phalangeridae > Trichosurus > Trichosurus vulpecula. Next base: position 278,371,410 of record NC_050577.1, on the reverse strand, counting down.
TGGACAAACCACTTAACCTCTATCTGCCTCAGTGTCTTCTTCTGTGAAATGGCTACCCCATAGGATTGTTGAGAGAATGAGATTACGCAAATAAAGCATTTTTCAAACCTTAAAGTACAACACAAATACTAGCTATTCTAGTGGTATATTTTACGGAAGCCCCCATTGGATCAAGCTGAATTCTTTTTCATCGCTAGAAACACGATCACGTTTGCTGCCCAGGAGAATTATCTGTAGCAACCGGTTCTTCACATTTTTCTTAGTGACCTTGGTCTTTAACATCAGCCAGACTTTGCCATTGGGAGGAAAGAATGGGGTTGAGGGACCCTCCCCTTGCCATCCTGGGACATGTAAGGATGTTACTGGATTATAGGCACTAGTCACGCTGACTAATTTACTCTAATTCTTCCACCCAGCAACTACCTCATTCTGTTTCTGTTTATGTCAGACTTACTAGATGAGACACATGAATCACTGCCCCACCTTCCTCTTTCCATCTATCATCCTCTTTCTTAGTGTGCATATATGTGTCTGTCTTTCTGTCTTTCTCTTAGTCTCAATTCTTCCTTTACTCTCTGATAAAACATTTACTCTCCCTTTTTACCCCACTTATCTTTCTCATTTCCTTAGGCTGGCCCAACAGTAAATCCATCTTCTGAAACCTCTTTCCAACAGGTTCAACAATACCCACCAAAGAGAACTTAGCTCAAACAACCTAAAGCTGAATGACAGTAGTGTCTTCACATTTCTAGCCTTCAGCTCTTGGATCAGAATACAAATGTTGTATGTTTGTGTTCCACTGGAGATTCTGGTTACTGTTTCCATGGAGACAACATTCTGTGGGATCAATTTCCAGTACCTTAGCTTTCCATTCAAATTCCCTCAAAAATGGTCCTTCAAAATCTTCCTGAAAACCAGCATATAAATGAAACCCACAGGTTGGCAGTGTAGAAATTCCTGGGATAATACAGACTTTCCCCCAATAGTTTTGACACTTTGGTACAGTGAATAGTATAAACAAAGATGGGGTCTCTTTTTCCACCGACAGATGGGAAATCCTTAAGATACACATATAAATCCCACAAGAGGAACACACAGATCCATTCAACTCTCATAGGAGGAGGATCTCAGGCTTTACTGTTAGAGCTCTGTTTTTTTATTCCTTCTTCAAGAGCCTGGATTAAGATCCAGGGGCTGAAGGGAGGAAAATGTGTTATCCCCTTCCTCTATGCAGGAAGGTCCAACTCATCCTCTAACCTCGTTTCCTTATACTCCATAGTATTAGCCTCTTAGTCAAGGATTCTCAGCACACTTTCCACTTCACACCTAATAGAATATGGAGGCAAGGGATGGGGATGAACATTTCTGTATCTTAGAACTTTGTTCAGACTTGATAGCTGCTGGGTTCCCAGTAGCAGTAGATGGAAGGAAGGTCAAGAATTTCATCCTGTGTTAGGATGATCAGCCTTGCCCTCCTCCAAGGGCTCCTCATCCACATCCTGATTGGACATAGCCCTACTCCTTAAAAAGAAAGTTGCTGTCCTCCAGGTAAATTGGGCAAGAACTGGAAGAGGTCAGCAATAGTGAGTTGTTCTCTCTACAGGAGAGAAGAAGACCCCAAGCTTGCAAGAGGGAGATCCTCCTGAGTATTCTACCTGTGATCCCTCTATTAACATTCATTGCTATCCGCCAAGCAGTCAACCTCATGTAGTCTGTGAGATTCAGAAAGTGCCCAGGGTTGTTAGACTTCTTTCTCAGACACCTACTCCCCTCTGACACTGGACTCAAGGCAGGCTCTTCTGACAATTTGCAGTCTTATTTGTACAGTCCTAGCCAAAGATAAAGTTTCCCCCACCCTTTAGCATTACTAGGAAGACATTCCCCAGGTTACCTCAGAGATTGTATGTCTTCCTGAGACTAACTTGGAGAGATTTTCAGGTTCCCTGTCAACGTGGGGTAATTAACAAGATGGTCAATCTCCTCAAATATAAGAGTCTGCAGTAGCAGCACCATACTGCCCATCAACTTACAGTTGTAATACATTTGTATTCTGATCCGAGAATACACACAATATATGCCATTCTGGATCACTGATAATCAATCCAGTGGGACCAAGGGATGTTTTTTTTTTGCAATAGCACAACTCTCTTGTATGATAACTCCATTCACTCATACAGGCACCCAAGTACCTTTAGACTGACATGGGGTCTAAGAAGATAATCAGAAGGAGGATGCTGGCATTAGGGAAGAACTCCCTCCCTTGACCTCAATATTTTCCCAAAATCCTCAGCTTTTCTTCTTCTAACTTCTTCTTCTACCACCCACATCCATCCCATTCTCCCCTTTTCCCAAGTACTCACCAGCCCAGGCTAGCCTACAGACCAGGGCTAAGAACAGGAGGTCCCTGGTCCCCATGACTCAAAGGCAGAAGAAGTTGACTGCTAGGCTTTCACGTGTTCCCAGAGAAATCCTACAAATTCTAAATGAGCCTATTTCCTGGACTGAGCCTTTTAAAGGCTCTGGGCTTGTGGAGCTGGTGCTTCCAGATCTTTTCAGGAAGGGAACAAAAGGGGGAGGAAACCCTAGTGGGCAGGAGGCAGAAATGAAGGTGGGGCCCTGCAGCTGTTTGAAGGCAGAAGGAAGGAGCCTAGGCAGGCAGGTAATTCCAGCTGTTTGTGGCCTCCCTCTAGATAGAAAATAGGTCATCCACAAACAGGACTGAGGTTGACTCCCAGAGAAAAGAGGTACCTGAATTCAAGACTGGGGAAAGGAGTATCACTGACTAGTTAAAGTGTGAGAGAAATGGACATCCCTGAGCTTCTCCTTAATAGCATTGAATATCCTTTGCCTTGCGCTTTGATTTCAGCTTGAAGTGAGAATCTAATTGCTATTCTCCAGGTTTGGCCTGTCTAAGCTGGAGCTGGGGGCGGGGGTTGTGGAGAAAAGAAGGCATGTATCAAGTCAACTAATCAACAAGCATTTGTTAATCATTTACTATGTGCCAGGCACTGTGCTAAGTGCTGAGGGTACAAAAGGTAAAAACAAGAGAAAAGGATGAAGGCTAGATTGGTTAGCATCACATTAAAGTTGTGCAGATTACACAAGAGACAATAGAAACACATCTGTTCTTTGAGTCAATAGCTCAGGTATTTCCCACATGACAGGCTTAAGGGACAGGAATTCCAATAACCATATCCTTGGCCAAGTCATTGTGTAGGTGGGATTGTGCCCACTCATTTGAACTTTTCACAGATTGCTTCATGACCTTTCTAGTGGTGTCATATGTTATTTACTCTTGTCTTGTATTTAACTCCTCTCCCCAACTGACTGTAAACTCCTTGAGATCAGGAACTAAAAAATACTTTGTATTGTTTCCTCTATAATACCTGGGGTAGTGTTGTGCGTCAGGTGTCTGAATTCATAGGTGCATTGTGTTTAGCTAAGTGTTTATGTGAACATGGAAGAAAGGGGAGTGTCCAGCAGGGTACCATAAAATAACGTTCTCTTGGGCTTGTCATTTATTTATGTTTGTTTGTTTGTTTATTTATTTTAAATAGACCAAATCTTTCTTAGTTAATGTCTAGGGTTTCTCTCTTCACGCCATTGTCTTGACTCTGCCCAGAATGAAGTTCTTTAACTTTAGACTCATTGATTTAAAACTAAGATAAATCCATGCCTAGCTTTCTGAAGCTTTTAGTGTGTGGATTTCTGGATGGATGTTTACAGTGGTTTGTCCATGATTCTGCTGATTCCTAGGAAAAGGTACTGGATTTCAATTAGCTCACCCCTATTTCCAAGTTTAATGCCTTTGTGACTTGTTAACCATTCAATAATATGGGTCCCCTTTTATGACTCCCTGACTTCCAATCTTCTGAACCTGGGAACAAAACACATAGTTGTGTGTGTGTGTGTGTGTGCGTGCGTGTGTGTGTGTGTGTACACATGTAAATACATAATATATTTTCATATAATTTATTTAATGTATTTATAAAACTTATATATACATATATATATGTATATATATATATATATGTTGAATCAATTTTCTAGTCCAATCTGCTCCAAATAAAGCACAGATTTACAACTGGAAGAGAACTTAGTAGAGGTGGGATTTGACCCAAAGGCCTTTAATTCCAAATCTATTTGTCTTTCCACTCTACCACCCCACCTTTGAAGAATAAGGAAAGAAGTGAAGGTGACCAACAGTAGCGAGTAACTCTCCCAGGACAAAGCCTCTCCCTAGTGCTAGCACCACCATCACCCCTCCTCCTGATGTGCCCTGGGGTTCCATGAGTTTCAGTGTCTATAATATTATCCTAGAAGAGTCCTCGAAGCTAAACTCCTTTTTTCCCAACCTTTACTCTCATAGAACAGGTCAGTTAATCAGTTTCTGTATGCTATATTGCATGTCCCTCTGTGCTGATACTGGTCTTACTGTTCCCACGCAATAATTTTTAAGGCAAAGCCATCATTTAGTGTCTAGTGTCTTCAGCAACAGATAGAGCAACAACAGATAGGCTGGCATACCACAAAAATAGAGACAAGTCAATCAGAGGCAGACAGATAAAGATAGAGAATCTAGAAACAGGTCATTATAAGAACCAGTCACTTGAATGCAGGTGGCATCTTGACATCCTTGGTGCTGCCTTTAACATAAAGGTTATTGCAATGATGGACAGTCAAGATCACTGGCCCACAGTCAGTAGGATGTAATTCCTGAGTTTGTCCAATAGCGAGTATGAGTTTGCAAAGAGCCATTCACACTTTGGTCTACCTGCCCTCACAACCAAGAACACATATTTTTATGGTAACTAGTCAAAGATAGGGTTGCCGTAGTCGGTGGCATTGTTTTACTTTGTGAGAAAACAATGGCCCAAATAGGAACAAAACTGTAGCCCCAGAGGGCATGGTGCTTTAACTGAAAAAATGTCTCTGGATGAAAATCTGGGTTGAGAACGCACTAACTGACAACTAGACAATCCCTCACCCCTCTCCACCTGTTACTGATTTATTTTATTAACTCTTGTCCCAGGTTCTAAAGCAAAGGACATATTTTATATATTCTCATAAATTAATATGAAAGTATAATGTCTCATTAATCAATTGTCTCTGAGCCCTCATCCGTGTGCATAAATCAACTAGAAAAGCCTTTTTCCCCATAAACTTTCACGCATCTCTCTCTCTGTGTCAAACTCCTGCCTCAGGAGGTTAGTTAAGAATTGAGATTACTGACTATATAATTAAATGAGAGCCAGAATCACTGCAACTTCTGTGTCCTCAACAACTCTGGAAACAAATCCCTACCATTGTTCTCTCTCAGGATGACAATCAAAGTCTTTCAAGAATCCTTTTCAGATTTTCTCCACAGTATATCTTCTCTACAGGATAAGTATTAAACTAAGTTCTCTTAAAATGTCTCTTCAGTCTTTCTCAAAGATAGGTTAATTTACTTATTTTTCCAGGAAAGAAAGTTCTTAGTGAGTCCTTTCTCTCTGTGCCTCCCAGTCTCCCTCAGCCTCGACAGCTAACTTTCTCCAGATGACAATAAAATTCTAAGCTTTTATTCCTTCCTAAAGATCCAGTAACAGTATCTATTATCTCTATGGAAGGAACCTTTGGAGCTGAGGGTTATAATGATAATAATTAAGAAGATGATACTAATGACAGGTAATAGCTCCTATGTATTTGGAGCTTTAAGGTTTACAAAGTGTTTTCCTCCTAAAAACACTGTAACTCAGATTGCAAGAGTACTATGACTCCCATTTTACAGACAAGCAATTAAGTTACCTGTTCAAGATTGTGAAGCTAATACAAATGGTAGCTGGGATTTGAGCCCAGGTCTTCTGAGGTCAAGCCCAGTGCCCAGAGAACATTATTTTATGGTACCCTGCCAGATACTCCCCTTTCTTCCATGTTCACATAAACACTTAGCTGAACACAATGCACCTATGAATTCAGACACCTCATGCACAACACTACCCCAATACCACCTCTTAGTGTGACCTCCTCTGTCACCAGAGATTCCTGCCTAGAGATCCTGGAGGTCTCAAGCTGTCAGAGTAGAATAAGTTGACTCTCTTACCTCCACTGAAGGCCACTTAAGTACACAATACAGGCTGTCTCTCCCAAGGTAGTACCCCTTGTTCTGAATCTTTTCCTGCCCCCATTAAAATTTGTCTTTCCTACATTCTATTCTCTTCGGACTCTCATCTCCAACTTTCTAAGGTGAGGGCTAACTAATCTGATAAATTAATTCATTCCAAGGTGTTCATGTAGTTTAATCTAGCTAACTAGCATGTTTGCATTTTAATAGGGTCTTCTATAGTTTATGCCTAATCCCAAAGGACTAAGAGAGGGAATTTCAGACACTGTGGAATGCTTACAAAAAAGATGCCATAAGGGGCTTTTTATGCCTCAGATTAAAACATGTAGGCAGCTGTCTATTCTACCTAGTGGTAGATCTGGTCCTGAGTTTACCCTAAGAAGCATTATCATGTCATGAACAGAACACTGGCCTGGGAATTAGGAAACCTAAGTTCTAGTCCTGACTCTGTCCCTAAGTTTCTCAATGATCTTGAGCTAATGACCCTGGGCCTCAAATTCCTTATCTGTAAAATGAGGTTGGACTCAATTATTTCTAAAACCCATCTCAGGTGTGATATTCTATTTTTCTGTGTCACATGCTTCTATTCAAAGAGATGTTCAAAGGCCAGTAAAGTATGCTCCCTCACTTTGTCCCCTTTTCTAATGCTCCTACTGCCCCAGAGCACTGAGAAACATTTTAGAAGTATCTGACAAACAGGAGAGCTGAGGACACAGGTTACTTGATGAAATGGCAGAAAACCTAACATTTATAAGACAGATTTTTATGTAAGTTCAGTAAGCTCATGTGGCCTCAGCACATAGGTGATGCACAAAGCCTCTTGCTGCATGGAGTTTGAGTGCAAGATCTTTGTCTGTGACCTCCAACTGAGACCAAATAATCCATGATGCTATCTGGGATAATATCCCACACCCACCCCACCCCCAAACCCATCCCCAAGACCCACAGCTTGGTCAGGTAATACTAGGATAAGAAACCAGGAATCCTCTCTCCCACACTGCAGAACTGTTCAGACTCTCACATTAGAGTCAAGATACTATATTATTTCTTGCCAACCCTCATCTCTTCAGCAAACTACAGAATATTCTCAGTCTTTATTTCTTCTAAGAATTGTGATTATGCTTTTTGGACACCTGTATTTCTCTCTCACCAAAGGCTCTCCTTGTCTCTTTTCTATAAAAACACCTTCTCTAGGAAGCCTCTTGAGATGGGGAGAGAAGATACTTTCAGAACTGGGCTGAGCCAAACCTGGCTTTACCCTAATAGCAGCTGCCCTCTGCCTTGTGTCCAGCAGGTATCTCCTCTGGTGAACTCATTCAAGTCAGGTCAGTCCAGGCCAAAGTTCCTCCAAGTTGAGAGTCTTGAGCCTGGAAACTTCAGGTTGTCTCACCCCTCTGACCAAGAGCAGCCAGAAAGGCCAGGGATGGGTGCTTACGCCACCCTGGCCTAAGGCTCTGGCAAAAGAACAGGAGAGCAACTAGAGGAGATCTAGTTTCAGGGAGATTAGGACTTTTCAGAAATTATAGGGAGAGATATTAACCCATTGCTGGACTATAGTGAAATCAGAAGAAGGATGTGTAAAGAGGTCTAGGGAGAAAAAAGGGATGGTGATAGTGCATGGTAGAGGCATGGCTATTACCAGTGAGTAGCCATGTATTTCATCCACATAACCTACTATTAACTGTCTTTGTGTCCTTGGGCAAGTGTGTTTGGAACCTCAGTTTCTTCAATGGGAAAATGGGGATAATAATACCCTCCCTACTTAACTTGTAAAGATAAAATGAGGCAATGTATATGAAAGTACTTTGGAAAGTAAAATGTACTATGTAAATATAAATTTATTACTATACATGTATTTATATACATATTATAAAAATAACATCTCCTTCAGAAAGGACCTAGAATTAGAAGACAGCCAAAGGTTGAGGACTTATAGAGAGCAAAGAACAAAGCATGAACATAAGTATTGTGCCTTGTCTCTTCCCCGCCCCCATACCTTCCATTATAGAGACCCAGAAAAATATGGAAACGAGGGCTTCATGATGGGTTGAAGAGACAGTGTAGGAAGGGTTAAGCTGAAGGGAAATATGCTGCTATTACCTTGGAAGCTCTAGCTCTCCACCCTTGCTAGCCTTCTCCTAACAGATCCTGCTCAGCCTGCTGGGGAGGCAATGACTCCTCCTTGTTACACCCCACAATTAGTCCAGACTGCCTCATACTTAACAGGCCACTCATAAAGGCTTCATGGCTGAGGAACAGGAGCGTATCATCATAGACTTATAGTTGGAAGGTATTTTAGAAGTTTTCTAGTCAAACTCTTCATTTTATAGACTCAGGGAGGTTGTGAGTAGTCCAAGGTCACACTGGGAGTAAGTGGCAAAACTGGGAATAGAATTGAGGTCTTCTCACTCCAAATCCAGCGTACTTTCCACTACACCATTTTGAGGAGTGGAGGGAGGAAAGGGATGCAGATTGGCAATCCCTTAACTTTCCTCAAGACCACCTACATATGGACATATGTGGCCTCCTCTTCTACCACCCCTTTTCAATACACACACGCAGGCATTTACCCAAGGTATACATCTCCCTCTTTCCCCACGTGGGCCCATTTTTGTCGTATGTGCCATTGAAACAAGGCAAGCATTTAAAGGATATGTCTGGAGGACACAGGGATAAAGGTCAAAGACCTCTGGGGGTATTCACCGTATAAGGGTAGTACACAGGGTAAAAGCAGCAAAGCTGTCTCTTTCAAGCATTGGCATTCCTTACCAATCATTTCTCATCTTTACAGGTCCTTGTCTTCAGGGCTATTAAGCCCTGGTACTGCTGCCACCCTCTCAGTGCTGGAAAATGCCCATTAGCCCAGTGCCCAAGCACTCTGCAGGACTCCACCCTGTATTCTTTCTCCAATACTCCAATTCAGCAACCAAGGGCATCATCCTACCCAAGCACAATGGCTCTCTGGGAAGCAAATTGTACTTTGGAGTGGCAAATAGTCATAGGGGAAGAGGGAAAAGGATGAAGAAATCTCTTCAGTGCCAGCTCAGTGTTGGCAATCAGGGCTTATTGGGAAGAGTCTGATCATCGATGATGAATCTTGATTTATCACCTCTAGTTCCTCTTTTAGGCCTTTACCACCCTCTTTTTTGCTAGATTTCAGAGTTCACAAGACAGTTTTCCCCTTTTTTGCCTCAGCTTCTCTGGCCCAGTGTCATTGAGGAACTATATGGGAGCCACTCCCTAATGTTTCTGCTTATCCTGCTACAGCCCTAGGTCACACCCTTAAAAGCTGCTGAGTAGCACTTGACCCAGCTCATAGGCATTGGGCACCCTTAGAAGGGCAAATCTATAGCTGATGCTCTATGCCAGGCACACCTATTAACCAAAACAGTCCAAGAAAGAGAATAGGGACCTAAAGACCTACAGGGGACAGAGGAAGGGGTTGGGCTGAGTTTTGTGCACTGGGGTAGTCACTGTCCTAACCATCCCATGCAATAGTTAAGAAAGTCAAAGGAGTTGTTCTTATAAAGTAGAACAAAGGTCAAAAGCCCTCTAGAGATCCATAATTAATCCATCTCTTCTGACTCAGCCTCAAGGGTACCAAGGCTGTGGGGCTCATTCAACCAAGCATTACTCATCTATGATGTACAGAGAATTATGCTCATGCTGTGAGTTGTATCCATTTTGCATCACACACCCCTGTCCTTTCCCTATTTGTATAAGCAGGAATCTTCTCAGAAACAGGAATCCTACACATGAAGACCAGCCTTACATCTCATAGATGTCTTTTCTCTCCAATGGTACCATAAGCTTTCTGAAGTCAGAAACTGTCCGACTTCTTTGCAGCACTCACAGCTCAGTGCCTTAGACATGGCAGGGATACAACTGTTTGCTCATTCCCTGGGCCCCTGGAGTCCCAGGGATTCCCTCTCTTCTATACAGCACTTGTATGAAAGTTAGTGGATACCAGAAGCAGAACTTCTGTTCCTCCAAGAAAGCTTCCTAATTCCAGGAGTCCCCTCTACCATTCTTTCCTTTTCTCCCTCCTCTTCCCCATCTCACTCCCACTGCTGGAGCAAATTACAGGAAACCTTCCTGTGATAAGCTTCCCAATCTTGGTCAGTTGGTCAGCTGATAAGATCAACAACAAAGGACTCAGAAAAACCTGGTGTATAGAGGTCTCCCTTGAACATGGGTTTGCTGCTCAAGTTCCCTTCCCACTACTCTTCCAGGCCTTCCCACCATCATTCACTCCAGAGCTCAAAGTCTTGACTCAGTTTTCTCCTTGGTTGCCAGTCATCACTGGGTGGTCAGCTGGATCCATGCCACCTGCTCTAGCTCTTCAGGTCCATACTCTCAGTGAAGAATCCATCCAGCTCTTGGATATATTGGTCCAAGGATCCCTTCCAACTTTCCTCAGCTATGCCTCTTTGGTTTTAGGGAAGACACATCAGCCTCATCAAGGCTCCAGTTCTCTGGAGAGCCGAGAAAGTTCTTGCTGGTTGTCAATGACCTTCAGCTGCTGGATATATGCCCGGATACTGGCCAGATTCCGGGCACTCAAGGATTGCTCTGAACCTGTTGGAAAAATTCAGGTCAAGATGCCAATGGGATTTATTCAGACCTTTCAGCCCCTCTAGATTCCCCTACCATCTTTGTCTTTGTAAGTCAGGTCCTCCTCATAGCATCTGTCTTAGCTTCAGCCAAACTCCTCCCCAAACCCAATTCCCTCAGAAACTCTATTTCCCTTTCCTTTTCCCCAAGCCTCTAGAATCCTGCCTATGCTCATCCTTCCAAACCATTTCCCTGCCCTGCATCTGAATGCATCCCCCATGTCATCTTACAAGTAGAGATCCTCATGGTCTGGCTATCCTCATGAATGTGGGAGACTCGGCTCCGGAGAGGTGAGAGAGGCACTGGATAGGGATAAGAATGGGGAGTCAAAGAGATTATGTCAGAGACTGAGCCTCTGACAAGAAAGGGCTGGCAGACAAAGGAAAATGCTGGAATAGGGGACAGAAGACCTAACCCCAAAATAGGAAGAGGATTGAGAAGGATTGGGTAATACTAGCTTGGGAATCAGAAGGCCTCTGACACTACTTATTCGACCTTGGGCAAGACATTTAATCTGGGCCTCAATTTCCTCATATGTAAACTAAGCTTGGACTAGAGCAGGGGTCCTTAATCTTTCTTGTGTCATGGATCCCTATGGCAGTCTAGTGAAGCCTATGAAGCCCTTTTCAAAATGATGTTTTTAGACACATAAAATAAAATACATAGTATTGCAAAGGAAACCAAAATATATTGAAATATAGCTATTATATATATATACATATATGCATATATATATGTATATAACAAATTCAAAGACCCCAGGTTAAGAACTCCAGGACTAAAGAGTTGGTATCTGAAGTCCCTTCCATCTTTAGACCTATATGAACCCATGACTGTAGATTCCAAAGTTTTTTTTGGTTCTTTGAGTTTTTAGGCTGAAAGCAAAGATCCCTGGTGGTGACCTATGGGAGCTGTATATGTACCAAGGGTTCCCTTATTTTTGAGTTATCTCACCATATGGACTCATCCTAAGCTGAGTCAAAGTAAGTCTCTCCTCCGTAACATTTAACACCTGGAGAGAAAAGGAAAGGAAAAAGGGAAAGAAAGGTGGAGCTGTCTAGCGCTTTCTTACCAGAGCTATGGCTTCGACAGTGATGCAATATTCGTACAGTTCTGGCCATCATACGCTGGGAGCAATAAAAATAGGGGTAAGAGCCTTAAGCAACCCAACTACCTTCAACCCTATCCCCAAGACAGGAAGCTGGAATATATAAATGTCAGCTTTGCTGGGTGTCCTGGACAGAATGTTGCAGGTCACTTGTGATCAGAAAGACAGAAGAGACTAGGGCACATTCTCTCCCAGCTTAGGGAAATGGGGCAGGTGAGAGGAGAAATAGGACTGAGTCAGGTATTTAAAAATTAGTGAACACATACTTTTAAAAAACTGATCTGTGATTTCATTGATGTAAAGAACTTCCTTTACCAGTGCAGGCTGGCATTTGCTCCAGAAAATTATCCTCTGAAAGAGTTGCATGGGGCACTAAGTGGTTAAATGATAGGTCATAGAGCCAGCATGTTTCTGAAATGGGACTTGAGCCCAGATCTTCTTAAATGAAACCAGATCTCTATTCACTCTGACATGCTGCCTTTCAGTATTTATACACACACACACACACACACACACCCCTATATGCCTACACACTAACATAAATGGTTATTCTCTCATCCCGCCCCACTCCCTACCCCACCCCCCACAACTAAACTCCAGTGCCTCATGGTGGAACAAAAATGACTTAGGTTTTTGTAGGTTGTTATGCCTTCAAAACTCACAGGCTGGAGGGTACTACCAAGCAAAAAAGGTTTCAAGTAGAAGCCATCTCCTGAGGCTCTACCAGCAGAACTAAGTGCAGAAAGACTCATCACTAGAAGTCAGGTTATCAGTAATGAATGGTACTGGCCTCAGTGATGCATCAGAGTTTGGTACCTGGATCATTGTCTCCCTCCCTACTCCAACTCTTGCCTTTTTATGAGAAAACTATAATACATATGAGACATTCCATCAAATACACCTAGCCACCTAGTTGCTCAATTTACTAAATTCTCATCTTAGTCTTTTATTCTTTTTAAACTACACACACTGTAACTGTCTGCTATCATCCACAGGTGTTCTACTTCCATAATCAAGACATCTAAAATTTCTTTATCCAATAATAATCTCCTATAATTAGATATCTTCTTATACCTTACTCTTATACCTATTCTTCACCCACACCATGACCTCTGATCCCTCTTCCAGTCTATCCACACTATAACCTCCAATGACCTCCATGCCTATTAACTGGGGACATACTTTAAGGATCTCTTTAGTACTCTCTCAGGCCATCACCCTTACTCTGGCTATATTCTTGTCCCTTCCCATGTGCTCTCAATACCACAGAGCTACATTTCTACTTCTCCTAATGTTCTCTTCCCTCCTCAAGATTATAACAGTACACTCTCCTCTCACAATCTCAGTTGGGGACTGCTCCACATACCAGGCTGAGGAAATCATGACCATTTGCCTTCATAGAGGCTTTCCCTTATGCTTATAATGATCTCCCTCCTCACCTCTGCAATTCCTGGTTTCCTTTTGACTCAATTTAGGTGTCTTCTTCATAAGGCCTTTTCCTGTTCCCCCCCCCCAGCTGTTAGCACCTTTCCCTCCAAGGTTACCTTGTATTTACAACCTTGTATTTACAACATGTTTGCATGCTTCCCAATTACAATATAAGCTCCTTGAAGGCAAAGATGGTTTATTTTTGTTTTTGTATCTTCATGACTAGCATGCTAGGCATTTAGTAGGCCCTTAATAAATGCTTATTGATTGACAGTAGCGAAAAAAGAGAAGCGTACAAATAAAACTTTTAAAAGAATAGTAATAAGTGCATTGAGAAATTATATGAGGAATTCATAGAAACATGGGAAGATTTTTATGAACTGATACAGAGAAAAATAAGTAGAAATGAGAACAATGATACAGAATGACTTACAATAATGTAAATCAAAAGGTCACTAAAAGGATATCAGACTCCGAGTAAATAAAAAACCACTGAAGGTCCCAGAGATTAGGTAATTAAACATACCTCCTCCCTCACAGGTGAGAGGCAGGGGACTACCAGGATGGAACAGTATATACATTATCAAAAGTGGTCACTGAATTGGGTGTTTTTGCTTAAATGTTTTTGCCATGAGGTTAGGGTCAAATGAGCAGGGTTGGGTGTAGGTGAAATGGCTGTGAGGTAAAGACAAAAGTTAATTAATTAAAATGTATTTTAACAACAAAAAATTTTGGTTCACACCCTTTCTCATTTCTAATGTCTGGTTTCTGAATTTCTCTTCTACCTCAAGCCAAAACTCCAAGTCCAGATCCCTACTTTCCCACACTTACCATCTTCTCAAAGTTGACGAGACTGTCTACCAGTGTATGGTTCCCCTCGTGGATGAACGTCATGTCTGCAGGGAGCTATAGATCAGTACTCAAAAGTCCCACCAATTTTATTCCCCTATATTTTACCCAGGAAAGGTTAAAAGAAAAAAGAACAGGGACTCCCCAAACCAACCTCCTACTTCCATTTTCCACTACCTTCCTTACCCTTCCCCCGCCACTGAAGTTAAGTTAGATCCCAATGCCATTTACCTTTGAGGAGGAGGGGCATAAAAGGGATGATGGGGGGGGACAGCTTGGTGAGCGCCAATCGGTACACACGATGATTCCAGGATGGGTCCTGACAGGGAGGTTCACAAAGAGTATTAAGACCCTGTATATACCATATTTCATCACCCTTAGATTTTTAGCACCATTTTATGTGGTACACAGCATAGCACCATATGCTATAACTAACTTTGTAGGAAGATATTGAAAACCAGTAGATACCTTCACCCAGATTATGGAACCAGACAGCTTTCTTAAAGATAGATCTTATTGTTTAGGGGCAGAGAGAGATGGAGGAGAAAAACTAAGGGCTCACAAATCCCTGAAGATGGTTTCTTCTTGACAGTTCCTAGGGTTGGAGATTGTTACAGCTCCTCTGCATGGGACCACTACTAAGCAATATCAACCAACTTCATATTTCTGATTCTATTTCTATAACTTGTCCTTGCTCCCTATGTGGTTTTTATTTTTTAGAATCTAAGTTAGTTAATGAGCTCCCTGTGCTTCCACATCAAACTCTTTAAATAACTGAATCTTTTTAAAATCAAAATTATCCTCTATGAGTTTTCAAAATTTCATTTTTGAGAGCATCCCATTCCTCTTGGCTTGACTTCCCCTCTAGAACTTTAGTCCACTGGATCTGACCTGTACTTTCCCTGAACCTGTCCCTAAACCTAAGGTACATGTTAGACTATGCCCAGCTTTCCTCTCCCTCTCTTTCACAAAATCCAAAATGGAATAGTCATTTTCTTCTTAGGTTTCCTTAATTTTCTACTTCAGCAACTGATTCTGGAACTGAAATTACTTTAGGTATATTTTGTATTTATTAATATGTATCCTCACACACTTCCATTAGAATGAAAATTCCTTGAGAACAGAAACTCTTTTGTTTTTATTTTAGTACCTTCAGTGCCTACATGAAGCTTAGCTCTCAATAAATGTTTGTTGAATTGCTTTGAATTCCACAGTCCTCAGGAATCTCTAGGAAATGGCTGGGGTTACAAAACTCTCTTCCTGCTCAGATCTCATCTGACCCACAAATTTCCCATACCCACTGTCTGACTTTGCTGTTGATGAGCCAAGTATTTGGTGTCCAGACTTGGTTCTTGAATTTTTAATAATAAGCTGAGGTCATTTTCCCCTTAGACCCTCTCTTTGCCCTTCAGACCACAGAGATGTTTATCCCAAGGCACTCTATTCAACATATATCACAGATCACAAAAATGATAATGTATGTCATATATCATACAGTATGTATGACATGATACAATATTGTGCAATACATACCATAGGACCAACATATCCTGTTGCCACCCCAAAACGTATGGCTGTCAATGCCCAGTGCCCCATAATCCTGAATGTATAGAATGATGCTGAAAACAGAAATATTTCTTCCATAGTCCATAAGAAAATGAGGCCCTATGCCAGATTTGGCCAATCTGGAGGGTTGTAGGAGGAGAGGGGATGGGGTGTGTAAGATAGCCATAACTTTAATTCAAGGCATGAGGGGTTTGAAGGAAGAGAGAGCTGGCCATCAGAAGCAACAGACTCACCAGAAGTTGTTCGAGAGCAGAATATAGTTTCCGAACTTTGTGGGGTAGCCGCTAGGAGAATCAGAGACAAAAAGACAGAACAGGGGATTGTCCACTGCACTACCTGATGAGCCTTCTTGAGACAGAACCTGTTCCCTTTCCAGGAAATAGCCTCTTTTTAGGACAGGGTCCTGGGCCTCTTACCCTCTACCTTGACCCAAAGGAAGCACCTACCTCCCAGGTGAGAGCAAGACGGCTGATGGCAGAATTGCTGAGGCCAAACATGATGGCGAAGAAAGAGTTGAGGTTTTTCTGCTCTTTGAGGCTGAGAAACAGCAACCAGGGTCACAGTCACAGATATGCCAGCATAGTACATGGAACAAGGGAAGAAACTAGAACTAAACTGGACTGGCAAAGAGGTATAGCTTTCCAATGGGGCTTAAGAAGAACAGGAAGAAGATGATGGTGAAAGAGACATGAGATTAAGGCAGATGAAACTGGAAATGACTACTCCAGATCCCTGGTCCCTGGTCCCTGGTCCCTGGTCCAAAGATTGCCCTCCCCTGCCCACAGTCTTCCCACTCACTGAGAAGCCAGCTTGATGAACTTTCGGAGCAGCTGAGCCCGAAGGCCAGGTATAGGACACAAGCACAGCTCTGTGGCCACCCAGTATTGTAGTTCATTGAAACGCCGCATGAAGCGCTCCAGGTTGGCCGTGGTGGCATTTTGGAGTTGCTGTGGTCCCAGCACATAGTGGATCAACTCCACCTCGGGGGTTGGGGGAAGGTAGAGTTAAGGTGTGTCAAAATCAACCCCAACTCTCCCCCACACCATCAGCCTCCTTCTCTGCCACATAATCCCAATCCTGATCCAACTGTTCCCCTCTCCCGTGTCCATTCCATCCAGCTGAGGCCTCCCACACACCTGGTGGATGCTGTTGAAGAGGTTCCAGTCATGGTCAGTCAGCTGGCTGGCCAGGTCCTTGGCACTCACTAAGTCCAACATCTCAGATGAGCCTACACTGGGCCCAAGCTGATCTGGGTGTGGAGTCTGCAGGTGGGAAAGAACTAACGGAGGTGCCAGCAAAGTTCAGAGAGAGAGGGCAAAGGGGACCCTAGGGGGAACTGTGAGTGTGAGTGTGTGTGTGTGTGTGTGTGTGCGCGCGTGTGTGTGTGTGTGTGTGTGTGTGTGTGTGTGTGTGTGTGTGTACACACGCGCCCACTGGGAGGGAGAAATGGGACCAAAAGGGGGTTGGCAGGGGTTGAGATAAGAGTACTGCTGGGAGTGGTAAGGATTGCCTATGTGTGTTGGAAACAGCTGTAAGGATGACAAGGAAGAGCTGAGAGATATTTCCCAGAATTTCCCAGGGAGGCTTATATACGGCTCCTCACTAGGGCACCCTATCTAGAGTTAATTCTCTATTCTCTACCCTGGCTTTCTGCCAAGCTCCTTACCAGCTTATGCATTTCCTGTGGGTTAACAATGAAGAGCCGTTCATTGAGTCCCAGGGATGTTGCCACACCACGGGCATCTGGTTGTAGACCAATGGTGTCTGTGGAAGAAACTATGGCTAAGATGGTGCACAGTGACAAGGAGAAAAAGGGTTTAGGAAAAGTGAGATATACATCTCAATTTAGTTAAGTGGCCAGGAAGGAATAATGCTCCTCTATGAGGAGTGAAGGAATCTTTGCTCCCAAATAAAGGGAGAAGGGAACATTGGCTGTTGATCTAAGTGGGGACTGTTGCCCTAACTGCCTGGTTCTCCACAACCCTTCCCTTTGCTCCAAAGGGCTAGGAGAGGTGAAATAAATCAAAAGGAAATAATCTCTTAGACAGCAGACGTCACTGCAGTATCTTGATGATGCCACCAGAGAGCTTTGGCTTCAGCTTTAGGATTTGAAGGGGAAACATAGGGATTGCCAATCTCTGTCTTACCTCATCTTTACCCATCAATGTTTTAGGGAAGCTCCTGCTGCCCTGATCATGCTAGAGCGTCAACAACTATACCCAACCTTGTTAGTTAACTCATTGATGACCAGTTTCCTATGTTCTCAAAGACCCTTGGGACACTTAGCCATATTCCCTTTATTCCTGATTTCAGAAAAGTCTGGGAGTAGATCAGCCTAGGAAATCCTTGCTTGGGGATGATGTACAACTTACCCCCCGAAGAGGTGACCTTTACCAGCACCTGGCCTTGTATCCAGCCATCCTCCTGGGCCAGTGTGGCCATCACTTCTCTCACTGAGGCTGTCACTGGTAGATGCAGCGTCAGGACTGAGTGGTCAGGCCGGTAGATGTCATAGGGAACTGGAGAAGAGGAGGCAGAAATCAGGCAGGTTAACACCCCCTTCTCTTGGGTGGGAAACCATAAGAAAAAAAACTACCTACCACTTTGCCTGAAAACTATGGTTAAGAGAAAAAGTATATTGCTTCTCTGAAGGGAGAATGGAGAGCCCTTTTGGATCTAAATCATCCTCCACCTAGGGCCCCTGCCAGCACTTAGCTGCAGTGGCGATGTAAGTGGACTGTTTTCTACTCCCTCAAAAAAAAACACCAAAAACTCCTGCAAAAAAGCCAAAGGAACAGAAATAAGCCCCTCCGTCCAATCAAAAATTCAATAAAAAAGCAGCCAAAATCAAGTGGGGACTGGGGAGAGTTCATATTAGAGAATCCAGTGAACCCAAAGAAAATGGACCTGAAGCCTATGACCACAGAAAAAGGAGCTATACCAGAAAAAAAAAGTAAACAAAAGAAAATGCTTAACACTTTGAAAAATACCATGGACTAAGAAAAAACCCAAGAGATAATCCCTAATGAATTTAAATATAATTTAAATATAATTTATATATATTTGTATATATTTATATATTTGTATATATATTTTATATATGTGCATGTATGTATATACATACATATATGTATGTGTATATATATACTCTTCAACAATATAATAAACAGAGCCACAGAAAAAAAGCCTTGGCTACAAGAATAGCTAGAAGAAATAAAGCAAAAGATAAAAAATGAGATTAAAATAGAAATAAAAGTTATGGAAGAAGAAGAAATAACTTAAAATAGCATGCAGAAAACCTTACCCAAGTAAAGGATTCCCTGAAAATTAGAATTGAACAATTACAGTTCAATGACTCCAAGGGACCACAAGAAATATTAGAATAAAGTCAAATACCTTTCATAGCTAAGGGAAGGAGATATATTCTTAAATAAACAAGAGGCAGAAGTAACTGCAGAAGATAAAATAGATAAGTTTGAATGCACAAAACTGAAAAGCTTCTGCGCAGACAAAATTAATACACCTAGAACAAGAAGAAAAGGGGTTGAATTGGGAAAAATTTCCCCAATAAGGGTTTGGTATCCAATATGTAACACATACATACATACACACATATACAACTAACATGCATGTAACACATACACGCACAATAGATGTACATAACTAAAAGCCCTTCCCCAGTAGATAAGTGATCAAAAGATATGAACCAACAGTTTTCAAAAGAATGGAAAACTATGAACAACCATATGAAAGAATGCTTCAAATCAAAGATGACGATGTGAAATTGTGCAAATAAAGTGACTAAAAGACCTGTATTCTTTGACTCAGAGATTCCATGACTAGGCTTAGACCTGCAGGAGGCCATTGATGGACAGAAAGTTCTCATATACCCCAAAATATTTATTGTAGAACTTTTTGTGATAGCAAAATATTTGGAGACAAAATAGATACCTATGGATTTAAGGAATGGCTAAACAAATTGTGGTACATGAATATAACAGTGCTATGAGAAATAACAAATAAGAAGCATGTAAAGATCTATATGAACTGATGAAGAATGAAGCTGAGCCAGGAAAATAATATACCCAATGACTACAAGAAGGTAACTGGAAAAAACCACACAAAAAAAATTAAAAGTGAATGTTCCAAAAAAAGAAGTATGGTTTAAAAGAAAACACATGAGTAGACACTTTCATACTGCCCCCACCACTTCCACTTTTCAGAGGCAGAAAATCTACAAGGGCCATATGCTGCACAAATTTTAGACTTTTTCATCAATTATGCTGATTTTTCATCTTTTTTCTCTTTTTCCTTTAAAAAGGTTATTTTCACATGGGTTGGCTCTCTGGGAAGGGAAAAAGGAGGAATGATACAGGAAATTATAGTGATGTAAAAAGGAAAAGACATCAATAAAAACTTATTTAAAAATAATATATGTACCAAATGGCATAGCATCTAAGTACTTAAAGGAAAAGTTGACTGAAGTACAAGGAGAAATTGACAACAAAACTATAATAGTTAGGGACCTCAATGTGTCCTTTTCAGAACAAGACAAATATTAAAAAATTAACAACAAAATTAAGGACTTAACAGAATTTTAGAAAAGTAAAATATGATAGATTGCTAATAGTTACAAAATGTGAATAGAATAGAATAGAATATACCTATTTCTCAGCTATGCTTATTACTTTCACAAAAACTGGGCATGTGCTAGGTAGGTGTAGAAAACTATGGCCTGCAGGCTAAATCCAGCTGTGTGCAAAGAATGGTTTTTACATTTTAACATACAAATTTCTTTTAAAAACCTGTTAAAAACTATTCCTATAGCTCAGGGGTTATACAAGAGCAAGTGGCCAGATTTGACCCATGTGCCATAGCTTGCTAAAAGCACAAAAATATTGGATCTCATTGCAAAATTTGGTAAATTTTATCTATCTAAAACCAAGAGCTAGTATTATCTATAATGGAGAAATGCTAGAAGGCTTTCCACTAAGATTAGAAGTAAAGTAAAGATTACCACTGTCAACAATGTTTGATATAATACTAAAAATCCTAGCTATAACAATAAGAAAAGAAAAAAAACTGAATCAATGAGCACAGAAAAAGAATAAACAAATGATCACTGTTTTGCAGAAAGCATTATGGTTTACTTAAGAGAAGCCTAGTCAACAACAAAAAATTAGTTAAAACGATAGCTTTAGTACAGTAGCAGAATATAAAATGAACCCATAAAGTTGTCAACCGTTTTGTGTACTATCATAATCGCCCAGCAGGAAGAGATAGAAAAATTCCATTCAATATAACTATAAAGTCTAAAAAAATAAATTGAGAGTCCACCTACCAAGCACAACACAGAAATTTTATGAATATAATTACAAAACATTCTTGATAGAAACAAATAATTGGAGAGCTATTAATTATTCATATATGTAACACAATTTTAAAACATTGATACTACATAAATTAATTTGCTTATTCAATACTATGCCCGTTTAATACCAAAGGGTTATTACTTTATGGAATTAGAAAAAATAATATGATTTCATCTTTAAGAACAAAAGGCCAAGAATCTCAAGAGTAATAATGAAAAAAAATGAGAAGAAAGGGGCTTAGAAGTACTAGGTCTCAAAACATATAACAAAGCAGTAATTATCAAAACTATTTGGTACTAACTAAAATTAGAAAAGATGACTTGAGAATAGATGAGGTACAGAAGATCCTGAAGTAAATGGCCACAGTGGTATAGTGCTTGATAAACCCAAGGATCTCAACTACTGTAATTAAGTATGCGCTATACAACAAAAATTGCTTGGACAACCGGAAAAAAATATGTCAGAAATTAGGTTTCACACCATCTACCACAATAAGCTCCAAATGGCAACATGATTTAGATATAAAAAGGTTATATCACAAACAAATTAAAGATTCAGAAAAGAGAGAACCTTTGCAATTATTGATGGGAAAAAAAGTTCTTGACCAAAGAGTAAAGAGAATTACAGAAGGTAAAATGAACAATTTAATATACAAAATTGAGAGGTTTTTGCAAAAACAAAATCAGTGGAATTAAAATTAGAAGGGCACAATCAAGTGGGGAAAAATCTGTGCAACAAACTTTTCTCAAAAGAGGCCTGATGACAAACATATTGACTCAAATATATAAGAACAACAATCATTCCTCAATAGACAAATGGTCAAAGAATTTGAAAAGGCAAGTTATCAAAAAAAATGCAAGCTATCATCAACCGTATAAAATATTGTCATAAATAAAAATGTAAATATAATATAATAAAAATATAAATAGAAAAATAATAAAGAGAAAAAAAAACAAGTCTGAGGTTCCATCTTAGACCCATTCAGATTGGCAAAGATAACACAAAAAGGAAATGACAATTGTTGGAGAAGATATGAAAGAGCAGGCAGACGAACTGTTGGTGGAGCTGGAATTTGAACCAACTACTCTAGAAAATGAGTTGGAACTATACCTCCAATGTCATTGAACTGTTCAGACTTTTAAATTCTGTAATAGCACTTTTCATTGTAGTGAAGAATTGGAAGCAAATAAACAAATGATGGTATAGAAATGTAATGCACATTATTGAGCTGTAGGAAGTGAGGAAAGAGATTCAGAGAAATCTTGAAAAACAATATTAACTAACGGAGAGTAAAATAAGTAGAATCAGGAAAATGATTGACAACAATAACTATAATGTTGTAAAGGAAAACAACTTGAAAGATTTAAGACCCCTTATCAGTGCAATGACCAATCACATTTCCCACCTCTTAGGGAGAGGTTATGGTAGAAAGTTGATCGACTAGAGATGCAGAATGAGACCTATATTTTCTGATAAGGCCATTGTGTGAACCTCTCATTTGACTAGGTTTAATTGTCACGAGGGAAGGAATCTATTTTTTAATTTGTTTGATGGAGGCAGTTAAGGAAGAAAAGAATGAAAAGAGTGTTAATGAAATATTTATAAAACACACAGAAGATAGCAGAAGGAATGTCAGAAAGAGACACAACACAGACTATCAGGATAGTATTGGAACTATTGTGCTAAACATAATTTTTTAAACCCAAGCTATACATAATTGATTCATAGTTTCATATATAATTCTCTTTCCCTATTTATTATATATAAAAAGATTGTGTCCATCAAATTTTAATACGAATTATTTAAATTTTTTTTAAAAATGGCAAACCCTACAGGGAAAAGAGACTTTTCAATTTAAAAGACAGAGGGAGAGATAAAGAGGTGCCTAGAGAATAACATAAGAAAGACAGATATAGAAACTGAGTGTAACAGGGAGATGCCAATAGCAGGAAGGAGTTAGGAGTTAGCAATAATGCAGGAAACACCACAAACCTTTATCTAGAGCTTGGATAGCATATCTATTGCTGAGGAGGGGTTCATCATACTTGGGGAACCAGATGGGAATTGCTCGATCCTAAATGAGAAAGAAATAGCCTGGTTGTAGGTAAGCCTAAGAGGAGCATCATAATGAACAAGATAGCTTGAGAGAGCACTGACAGGAGATCCCACCTCCTGGGCATGTCATAGGCCCACAGAAATGGTATATAGGTATATAGATATACCATAGGTATGATGTTTTCACAGCTCAAAAGACAGCTCCTGCCCCTATCTCCATCCCTTCTTCCCCCACCACACACATATGCCTCAGGGAAGTGATGGGGTCCCAGTAAGGGGAAATGGCCAAACAGCGAAGCAAACAAGGAAGAAGATTTGTATGTCTGTGAATCTACATGACTTTTTTGCATTCTGTCCTCAAATAAGCACATCTCTCCCATATATTAAAATCATATTTGCTTGCCCTTTTATCTTCATTCTCTCACTTTCACTGATAAAAAAGTAGAATGACTATACTACTTCTCAGTCTACTCCTCCTTAACCCATGCAATTTAGCTTCTGTTTCTACCACTCTATGAAATGTTCTTTCAGAGATCACCAATGAATCAAGACAATGGCCATCAATGGCTTTTTCTCAATCCTTATTCTGCTTAACCTTTGTAGCATTTGACATAATTGACCACCCTTTCTTCAATGCTTTTTCCCTTCCCCCGTTCAACAATGCGTTGATCTGGTCCTCTTACTTCTCTGGGTCCTTTCTTGTCTCCTTTGCTGATTCTTTTCTTCCTGCTCCCTAAATGCGGGCATTCTTCAAGCATCAATTTTCTGATCTTTTTCTTTCAGAGATCTCATTCATTCCGATGGCTCCAAACACCACCGCTGTTCTCCCAAATCCTTAAGGAAGCCCATTCTTCTTTTGACCTTCATAACCAGCCATCAAGTCCTGCTGATACTTCTTCAAAATATCTCTTGTATCTGTCCCTTCCATTCTACTCTCACATCTCCTCCTGTTCTCCTTCAATTCATAATCTCTTCCTACATATCAATGCCAAAAGGATCTTCCCAAAACACTATTTTTATCGTGTCACACTGGTGTGTGTGTGTGTATGTGTGTGTGTGTGTGTGTGTGTGTGAGAGAGAGAGAGAGAGAGAGAGAGAGAGAGAGAGAGAGAGACAGAGAGAGAGAAAGAGAGAGAGAGAGAGAGAAGGAGAGAGCAAGAGAGAGAGAGCATTGTCGTGAGAACAAGCTGCCAAGCTGCCTCCAGGAGAGGACTCCAATGTCTTTTATAATCAGTCTTCCAAATCACCCTTTCTAGGCTATTGCATCTCCTTTTCTATATGGATCCTGTGCTCCAGTTGGGCTGGACTACTTTGCCAGTTTCTAAAACATGCCTTAATCATCCCTACAGTCTTATTCAAGTCCCAGCTCAACTCCCACCTTCTCCATTAAGTCAGAACTTGTCTCTCTCTTCCGTGAACCTACATAACACTTAACATTGGCAGCATTGATTTGGCATGCATAATATACAGCCAACCAATACATCAACAAACACCTACTATGGGCCAGGCACTGCTTTAGTCTCTGGGGATAGAAATGCAAAGAAGTAAACAATCCTTGTATAAGCAATTAAGTTTTCACTATATATACCTTGTCTTCAGATTATAAACTCTTGAGAGCAGTAATAGCTTGTACTTTTTAATATCCTCATAATGCTTAGCATCCTCACAGCAGGCACTTAGTAAATGTTTACCAATTGAATACACAAGTCTGTGTATATAAGAATCTTTGTATGTGTGAGTATGTAAGAATGTGAAGGTCTTAATGTTTGAAGTCTGTGAGCTAGTAAATAACGAGAGAGAACTATCAAGACTATCAAGAACTACATGCAGATCCTGAGCCAAGCAGTGCCTTTTATGGGTAGGGATAAGGAAGGGCAGCACAATTCTGTAAAGAAGGAGGAGCTTTATGGAGCAAGGGAGAGGATACAGAGAGAGCAGGGAGCTGGCCCACATTTAGTACCTTTAATTGTGGTGACATATTTCCACCGCCATTTTCCAACCTGCAGAGCAAATGAGAAGAACGGTGAGGCTAAAGGGTTGGGAAGGGGGTGGGCAGGAAGCAACTGCCAGGTCACCTTCCAAGGCACCACCTAGGTGTCTTGATATCATCACAAAAAGACTAGAGGAAGAAGCCAGGGGATCTAATCCTGATTTCTTAAATTCTACTTCCAATACACAGCTAGTTTGCCTGCTCATTGTCCTGGATTTTTCTCCTTTAGAATGGAAGTCATGAGTATTACAGGCAATATGGCCTTGGGACAATTAGGGAAGGAAAAGAGAGAATGTGGACACAGAGCTCCCATTCAAGTTCAGAGATAACTCCAAGTGAGCCCCTTTCCCTCCCCCCGCCCCTGAACTTCAGTTCCTCCCCCTGGAGATTTCACGAGTAAATGAGCAAGCAAACTTTATTCGATCCCAGGGCAGATTGCTCACCCATGATGCCGCCGCCTCTCGGGTCCCTGCTCCTTTAGTAGGTTGCTGAGTTGAGTATCCCTGCTTACCAGTTCTGAGAGTTTCTGTGGGGAAACATGCCAAGGCAGCTGAACGTGGAGTCCCTGCCCATGATTCCATCTGGATTCCCTCCTCCAGCCCTAGGCTGCTGCAGATGGCTATCCCTGTTACCTGTAGGAAGCTGGGGGCTACCGGGTCTATATGGAGCATGGGGCCATACAGGGTTACCCATTGGCTGACCAGCCTTAGAATCTTCTGCCGCTTGTTACAAATATAGATGCCACGTTCCTGCTCAGTACCTCCAGCTGGTTCCCCATGGAAGGTGTTGGTGGTCAAAGAAAGTCATAGCACAAAGTAGATATTGCCCACCAGGCTTTGGTCAAAGGAGGGAGGACGTGATAGCCATTCCCAGGAAAAACAAATCTGTGCCTAGGACGTTGATCAACCTACAGAAAGTGCTTACCAAGTGCTAACTGAACGATGAATATCTTCTCTGGTCTTCCACACCATATCCCAACCTCTGCTACCTTGCCAGCATAAACGTTGCCTACCTTACATGACATTACCTACAAGTAATCATTTAGAATCCTAGATAGCCCTTGCTAGAAAGCACCCTAGAGGTCATCTACTTCATAAATCTCACTTTGCTCACCCAGGTATCCTAACACTTTTTATATTACATCATGCTTCTCATCAGGCTTAAAGGATATTGATGCAGGAGGGCAGCACAGAGAAGGGCACTAGGCATGAAGACACTGTGGGTCAGGAGAAAGTCACCCAGGAATGTCTCTGCAAGGGTTGAGAAGAGAGAGAGGAGAGGAAGCACCAGGTTATAGGAGCAGCAGCACATAGCCCTAGAGCAGGGATTCTTTATCCTTGCTGTATCATGAACCCCCCTGGCAGTCTGGCAAAGCCTATGTACCCCCTCTCAGAAAAATGTTTTTAGATGAATAAATAAAACACATAGAACTCTGAAGTTATAAAATTTTTTAAAAGTTCACAGACCTCAAGTTTAGAACTCCTGCCCTAGAACCTCCTCTTATTTTAATTAATTATAAAAGCCCAAGGCATGTATAATACATGCCCCAACCAAGAGAATATAGGATAAAAAGTTCTAGCTGTGTAGCCTGAAGGGGGCAGTGTTCACTAAATGACAAGGGAAGTCATGCAGAACTCAGGTGGTGCCATGGGGAAAGCCAGTCTCAAGGGAAGAGTGGTGATGGGATGGGGCCCCGCACCTCAGTTCTGTACCTGTGGGATCATGGGCACTTGAGTCCGGCCGCACAGCCTCCAGCAGCAGTTCTAAGATCTTTTCTGGAGTGCCTGACATCACCGTGTACCTAAGGGAACATGCTCAATGTACTTCCCTACCCCCACAGTGCCTCCATACATACCTGACGGCCATCACCAGGCACCCTTTTCTAAGGCTAAGGGCTCAGGAGTAAGCTGAGATGATATAAATAGGCAGCTCTAGCCTGGATTTGACCAAAGTCTTGTCAACATTTACTCCTACAATTCTGTTACATGGAGCAGTATAGACCAACACTCAGGTATACCACCATACTAATGAAAATAAGGGGAGAAAGACCCAGGTCTCAATATCACAAGTACCCTGCCCCTCCTAAGGGTTTCCCCTTTGTATTCTCAACTGGCTCCTACCACAAGCTCCACTCACCAACACAACTAGACTGGTTTGATCTGAGAAACACTAGCCCCTTCCCATTATTTAGCTCCCTTAAATGCCTTGGTGGAAGTGCCAGTCCAATCAAGCTGCCACATGCTTCAAGGGATGCTACTCTGTATACATGAAGGTAGCTGCTATGCCCTGAAGAGCTCCAATCTCTCTACCACATTGCCATGAGTAGGAAGGAGCCCAACAAGGAAGGGGAAGTCACTGAGAAGTCAAAAACGGGTGGGGGTGAAATGAGTAGAGAGGAATTTAGGGAATAGAATAAGAGTGGCCATGTTACCGGTTCCTGCCTGGGTTCAGGGGACAGTCAGGGCCACTGCTCTGAGCGGTCCTCTCCAGCACCAGCACCACTTTTCCATGTTCTTCCAAACGCATTGTATTTGCCTCCACATCCTGGGTGCCAAGCCAATCAATGACTATTTAGCATAGGCCCAACAGTGACCTTGACCTCCTCTGACTCATGTCTGGACTTCTTACCCTTTACTTCTAGACTTAGTCCATCTCCACACTGATCTTCAGCTCCTCTCTCTCCTCTCTGTACTACCCTTGTCCAATATCCCAGTCTTACCCCAAATCACTGGACGCGCCCTTTCAGCTCCCTTACTCCCATCACTCCCAGGCCTGATCACCTTTTCTGCCCCTCTTCCATTATACAAGGTGTCCCTAAAGTCTGGACACATAGGCAAAAATGCATATTTTGAAATATGTGGAATATTAACAGACCTTAGCACCTTTGACTTCTTTTTCTGGGGTATGCTAAAGGAGAAGGTGTACTCAATGAAAATCACAGATGCAACACACTTGATTGAACACATAGAATGAATGTGCTAAAATTGACAGCAATGTGGAGTTATGGCATCAAGTTCATGTGAATCTTGCAAAGCGCAGCAACTTTTGCATCACAAATGATGGAAATCATATTAAAGATGTTATTTGTTAATATTCCAATTAAATAAAATGTTGTTGAAAATTTCATTCATTTCATTTCTTGAAAATATGCATTTTTGCCTGAGTGTCCAGACTTTAGGAACACCCTATAGTCCTTTTCTTATGATTCTTGTATTTACCCTATATACATATATATCTCCAATATTTACCCCATTCATAATACCCTGTCCCTTTTCTCCTTCTACCCTAGTCTCCTTCAGACCTCCCATTTCTACACTAAAATTTCAAGTCTCTGACCCTTTAGTTCCCCACCCCTAGATTGCCTCCAGTTCTCCTATCTCATCTTTACACCAATCTCAGCTCAGCTCTGATCCTCCCATTTCTTTCTACCCTCCCTATGCTTCCAGGCTTTTCCAAACTTGACTAACCTTGATGATACGGTTGAAGTCCTGTTTGTCCACCCTCAAAAAGTGACAGTTGTCTTCACGAAGAATGATGGTGGCTGCTCGAGGTGAGTCATTCACCAAAGCTAGCTGTCCAAAGTCATCTCCTTCATGCAGGGTTGTCACCAGGCCCTAGCAATCAGTTCCATCAGATAATAATATTTCTCTTCCCATTTATATCCCAGTCCCTATCTACATGTATCAGAAAATGAGCTAGAAACCTTGGGGCCTAACCCAAGCATTGCCCACAGAGTAAAGGGGTACCAAAAAAAGGCAATGGATTCCCAACAGGTAGAAGTGAGAGTGAGATAGCAATAGAGGGAGGACAAAAGAAAAACACACCTTGCCATGGGTCACCACATTAACAGATCCCTTCCAGATAATGTACCAAGAGGTCCCCTTATCTCCTTGGCTGAATACTGAGAAAAGTAAAGATTAGATAGAGCCCAGACCCAACTCCACCACCACTGACCACCTGCTCTGCTAGTTTCTGGACCAGAAGTCCATTGCTCCACAGCCCAGTCTCCACAAGCTCCAATTCCTCAGGGTCCCACTCTGTTCTGTCCCCTGCCTGCCCCCCACAGCCTTAGCCCCCACTCACACACAGTGCCTGCTTTGCTGCTTGGCTCAAACAACAACACAGCAGCCAACTCCCTCTTCACCTGTGTAGGAAGGGAGGTAAGGGGACAATCAGCAGGAAACCAGGAAAAGGAAGACTAAGTTATGGTTCGGAAACTAATAAAGTCAGAAGGCCATTCACTGATCTTGTGGCAAGTAGCAGGGAAGTCTGGGGAGAGGGGGAACAATGGAGACATAAAGGTACCTAGCACAGCAGATGTAGCTCTGTAGGGCTCCCTCTGGAAAAGTCATTACTACAATTATGCTTCAAAAGTTACTACACTGAATACTCTTTAACCCAGTGATTCCACTATTAGGCTTATACCCCCAAAAGAGGAAAGAAAGAGGAACAGATCCTATATGTACAAAAATATTTATAGCAGTTCTTTTAATAGCAGCAAAGAACTGAAAACTTCAAGGATGCATGTCAATTGGGGAATGGCTGAACAAATTATAGTATATGCATGTCATGGAATTTACTGTGCTGTAAGAAATGTTGAAAGGGACAGTTTTAGGAAAACTTGAGATTTTTATGAGCAGATGCAGAGTGAAGTGAGCAGAACTAGGAGAATAACTTATACTATAACAATAACATTATAAAAACAACATGAAAAGATTTAAGAACTCTGAGCAATGCAATGATCAGCCCTGATTTCAGAGGGCCCATGATGACAGAGAGGTCATTCCACCTCCTGACAGAGAAGTTATAAACTAAATGTGCAAAATGAGAAACACTCATTGGACATGGCCAATTTGGGAATGGGTTTTTCTTGACTTTGCTATAAAGATTTTACTTTTCTTCTCAGTTTTCTGAAGGGTGGGGGAATGAAGTGGAAGAAAGGGAAATAAATGTTTGGTAATTTAACAAAAAGGAATTAACAACAACAAAAAGGTCAATGATAAAAGGTATATCCTGGAAAGGAGTGGGGCCAAAGCGATGTTTGGGGGAGTAACTGACCGAGTTAGACAGATGGGCCACGGCCTTGATGTGGAGCAGCTCCTCAAAGATTAGGTCTAGCTCCTCCTCCGTGCGCTGCCCGGGGCTATAGGCACAGAGAAGCAATACAGGTGGAAAGGCTTTATATCCAATGTTAGACCTAGGTGGGACCCTTGGGTCACTTCATTCAACTCCTCACTTTGCATACCAAGAAACCAAGACCCAGGGAGAGAAGATATATAACTACTAAGTGGTTGAATTAGGACTATGATCCAGGTCTCCTGACTCCCAGCTTGGCTCTCTTCTCCACTCGAGGGAGGTATTTCTACTGTAGGTGGGGGACACGAGGGATAGGTATTATAGCATTTCAGAGCTACAAGGACTTTGGTTTTACACTTTAGGGAGATAGTGGGTCCTGAATAAACGGCTTGTGACTCACGGCTTACGCAGCGCCACAGTGAGCAGAGCATCAGGTCCTCGCTGAGACAGCAGGGTCACAGCCTCAGCCAGCTCCTCCATTTCTTTAGTGTTGTCCAGGTCTGGCTCTGGCCCAGGGAATCGATAGAAATGAGCATCTCGGTCATGGAAGGCCCACTCATGTTTCACTGTGGGGCAAGCACCAAACATAGAAGAGAGAGGAACAAGGAAAAGGAGGATTTAGTGAGAGTTTGCGGAATGATGTGCTGACCTCCAATGCCATACCATTGGCCAAAATCCATTGCTACATGCTCCAGAATCTATTTATATCATAAGCCTAATGCTCATCCAGTAATCCTAATACCTTTTAGAAAAACCCAATATACCTAGTACCCATGCTTACCATGGCAAAGGGCTCCCTCATTCAGAAGAACTTGGCAGATGCCCAAAGCTTGACTTCGGGATTGAACTCCAAGCCCCAAGGCCAAGACTCCATCAACCAGCTCTCGCCCAGAGCAGCATTGCCTGGGAAATAGGAAGCACAACTGTTTGGTGGTATGGGGGCAGTGAGCAGAATTTTAGGGCAATAAAAGATTTCTTTTCAGAAAATATCCCCACTTCTCTCATTCCTTATCCAGTTCTGCCGTGGGAAGCAAGACTAGGTCTCAAACTTTGCCTCTCCTCTCCCCATAGAGCAGAGAAAAGGAGAGAAGCAGAGAGGGGGACTATCCACCCACCGGTACAATCTGAGATGATATTTCCGATCTCGTATGAGAGTAGGGCAGGTAGCCAGAAGATGCCTATGTAGCAGCTTCCCAGCCCTGAGCACTTGCTGTGAAGTAGCCTGGGATGTGATTGGACAGAAAAGAGACTCACAGTGAAGGAAAACTTTGATCCCCCCACTCCACCATGAGTCCTTGCCTTTGGCTTTGTACCCAAGCCCAATAGATACCTGTTCCAGGCTCACATGAAAGTCCAGTGTCTCTTTACTATTGGTAAGTGGCGTCTATGGAGGAAGAAGAACAGGGAGATTCAGGCTGTCAATAGAGGTGGCCCCAAATGGGACCCACCCCTTGAAGCTGACTCTTTCCCATCACTCCCACTCCCAATCTCCCATACCCAAATTTAATGCAGTTCAATCAGATAAGCATGTACTAAGCACCTACTGTGCTAGGCACAGGGGACAGTTGACAAACTGAAAAACAGTTCTCGCCCTCAAGGAACTTACATTTTATTAAGGGGTACAATGACCTTATTTATCTACTCAATCATCCCCTCTACCACTCTAGCTTCTTTTTCCCTTCTAGAGCTTCATAACTTGGGAAAGTCATAATTACTATCCAAAGTACCACTATCCCCCCAGTTCCCCAGGCTTACAACCTAGCTGTCAATCTCAACTCCTCAGTCCCCCATCCACCATATCCAATCTGCTGTTTCTACCTTCACAAAATTTCTTATACCATGTAACATAATATATATGCCCCCTTCTCTCCTCTGACCCTGCCACCATCTTGGCACAAAGCCTCATCACTTATTGCAATAGCCTTCTGGTTGGCCTCTCTGCCTCAATTCCAGTCCCACATCTTCCACTCACATTTTTAAAAATGCGGGTTTGACCTCCCCTGACCTATTCAATAAACTCCAGTGACTCCCTGCTACCACTAGGATCATATATAAAATCCTATTTTCCTTTCAAAGTCGTTTACAACCTGTCCCCTTTTGATCTTTCCCATCTTCCTACAACTTATTTTCTTCCACATACTCTGTGACCTAGTAAACTGTCCCCTTGCTGTTGACACTCCGTGTATTGTTGACAAATAAGCCTCTAGCTCTTGACCAAGCATTTTCTCTGTCCTGAATTAGAGAACTCTCTCCCTCCACATCCTTGCCTCCTGGCTTCCTTCAGGAGCTAAAGTCCCACTTTCTACAAGAAGTATTTTCCAGGCTTCATCAACCTCAGCTACAACCTTTTAAATTGATTATTTACAACTTATCCTGTCTATATTTCATTTATACATAATTGGCTTGTCTCCCCCATTAGATTGTGAACCCCTTGAGAGTAGGGACTGGTTTGGGCTTTTCTTAGCACTTAGCACAGTGCTAGGCACGTTTGTTGTTATTCAATCATTTCAGTTGTGTCTGACTTTTTGTGACCCCTCTTTGGGATTTTCTTGGCAAAGATGCTGGAGTGGTCTGCCATTTGCTTCTCCAGCTCATTTTACAGATGAGGAAACTGAGGCAAATGTGTTTAAGTGACTTGCCCAGGGTCCCACAGCAAGTAAGTGTCTGAGGTCAGATTTGGACTCAGGAAGAGGAGTCTTCCTGACTCCAAGCACAGCACTATATCTACTATACGGTCTAGTTGCCTAGAAGGGAACTTAGAGGTCATTGAATCAAAAATCCATCATTTTAGGGATGAGAAAAATCCCTCATTTTATGGATGAGAAAACTAAGCCCAAGGGAAGTTAAGTGATTTGCATAAAGTCACATGGGCAGCAAGTGGCAGAACCAAGAATAGAACTCAGGCTCTTTGAGACTATATCCTTCTGCGTTCTTTCCACTGAACCAAGAGGTCTTCCCAGTATGTGTAATGAGAAAAAGAGCCGGATTTGGAGTCGGGGACCTGGGTTTGACTCCTGGATCTGGTACTTTACCTTTTCTAACTGTGAACAAGCCACTTAAACACTCTGGGGCTCAATTCCTTCATCCATAAAATGAGGGAGTTGGAAAGTTCCTTCCAGGTCTAAATCCTACAAGTCATGTCATAGACCTTTGTCCTCTTAGAGGGACCCATGTTAGTCCAAGAACTTGCCCAAGTTGAATCAAAAGTGGGAGGTGCTAATAGGTATACAGTTCATTTCAAAGTAGTCTGATAGGCTTCCCCAGCTCTCTCCTTTTCCCCCCTCTCTCTTCCCCTCCTTCATTATTATTCTGTTTCTTGGGAACCTGGGACATTCATTACAGGTTAAGAACAGCATCTGAAGGGAGGTAGAAGTGAGGTTATAGAAGTGGTTGAAGAAGGGCAGGGAAAAAATGGGGAAATGGAAAGACCAGAGAAGCAAGAACAGCAGTGAGACCAGGGAGGCTAAGGGTGATGTGAGAGGTATGGCAGCCAGTGAGTCAGGAGACCTCGTTCTGGTTCTAGCCTTGCGTGATCTTGGGAGTCATTTCACTCTCTGAACCTCAGTTTCCTCAACTGTCAAATGAAGAGGTTGGACTAGATGACTAGACGACCAGAAGAATCTTGGCTCGAATGTTCCATATTCTTGGATAGAGAATGGGGCCTCTGTATCACGCTGGGAAATAATAGAATGCTAAAGAACATCAAGGCCACAGCGGTGTTCCCCACTCTGAGGGTCACAGAGGCAAGACAGGGACTGTGAATCATGTCCCATAATGCCAGCAATGAGTCCCTCAAAACCTTCATTTTGCAGGTTTGAGTTAATAGGGGTCATCTTGCCTGGGTGATGAAACTGAATACTGTGCCAGAGACTGAGTCCTGAGGACTTAATTACAGGAAATGAAGAGAAGGGAGGGAGGAAGAAGAGGAACCCTCCCCCTCTCCCATCCCTTGGGACAAACAGTGCCTGAGCCGGTGACTCAAAGCTCCTAATGAGCATGTTTTCATTTCAAAATGCCCAGAAGGCTGGAAGAACCACAATCTCTGCCTCATTGCCCCTCTCAACTCCAGCCCTTTTCTCTTCTTTCCCTTCCATGTATTCTCTTCTCCAGCGTTGTCCTAACCCAGGAGTACACATCACAGGCCACAGGACCCATCTAGTCACAATACCCCATCTTGGGCTACCCTATTATCTCAGGTTGAAATAAGTTAGGCTATCCCACTATGGTGTGGGCTTTAAGCCACCAGAGGATTACTTTACACTAGGGGTCCCATCCTTTTCCAATATTAAAAACTCATTTTAACTTCACAGAATTTTGCAGACCCTCACATGACAGAAGTTCTAGCAGTTTAGGTTAATTGAGAAAATACGTACCTACCTGGCTACGGTAACACTGCAAACCATTTCCCATCCTACCCCCCGAGGTGTCCCAGGCCCACAGATTAGGAACCATCACTCTATTCTTCTAGTGTTGCCCTTATCCCTGATGATCCTTAGGGGTTGATTAATGAGTGTCAGACTCAAATGTTACAGATTCTCATGTAAGAAATCACACAGAGTTTCCAGCTGTAGGGACAAAGATGACAGAGAGAGGCTTCCTGGGTGCCAGCTGTCACTGTTCATTAAAATCCTGAGTTGGTAATGGGGAAGGAAAGAAGAGTTGGCACTTGTTGGCATCTGTTGGCATCTGTGCTATTGCCAGTTCCCCATGTGAAGCTGTCAGATCCCAGGACACTGAGTAAGTAAGTACTGAGCCAGGTAGTCTTGTGCTGACCTGTCAGACCTGTTCCCTATAGCTTCTGGCAAAGGTTCTCTGGCAGGACTGCACATGGTAATGGTGGGGGTAGGGAAGCCATGTGTGCAGGGGAACTGAGTCTTCTGACCAAAGGGGAGGTGGTTTTGGGGGGAGGTCCATTCTGGAGCTTGATATTAAGGCCACCTACCTACAGGCTTGGTGGTGAAGAGGGCAGAGTGTTAGACTTGGAATCAGGCTAAGGATTAGAATCCTGCCTTTGACATTTATTTTCTGCCTTGTCCATGATGGGCAAGTCACTTAAACATTCACAATGGGGACAATAATACGTGCAGTGTTTACCTCACAGGGTTGACAGGAGGGTCAAATGAGATAATATCAGTAAAGCACTTTGCTAACCTTAAAGCCCTAGATAAATGCCAGCTATCATTGGACAGCTGCCACATTAACTTTGGCATTCCAAACTCCCTGGGGCTGGTGGGGCCCAGCAGATGTCTCCAGCCAGTTTTCCAGACAACAACATTTCCAGGAAATACCCTTTAATTCCCTTTCTAGCATCTCCTATCCCTGATGGTCAGGATGTTCCTTCTCATATCTAACCTCCAATCACTCCTATTGTAATCTAATTCTATCCTGTTCTAGGAAGAAGTAGAAACAGCTCTTTGCTTCTTTGGCTTCTAAGGAAGACATTTCATTTTATTGGTCCTCAGCTACTTACTTTCTAGAGTCCCCAGACCCCCATATTCCTTTTCATTTATACAACTATCCTATATAGATACATCCTGGTCCCTCCTGACGAATACCTTCCTAGACTGTCTGGGTCTTTTATCTACTAAACACTTCATGGAGAAGCAGTAAGAGAAGCCACATATCTACACAATGGATACCTTAGGACCGAACACAATGGGGTAGATCCTCCCAGAAACCTCTCCTGGAGATAGAAGAGAGGAGGGAGTGTTGCCATCTGCCCCTCCTCCATTCAGCCTCTGGAGGCTAAAACCTCTTGGCTAGCCATCACTCTGGGGGAGAGACCTTCTTTCCAGGTTTTTAACCCCATTTATAGTCTAACGCCCCCCACCTTTGACACTCCCCGTGCACATACCCACATATACACACACTCACATACAGCCTTTCAACCTCCTTGGGTACTCTTTGCCCTTAGATTTTGGAAGCTCTAGTAAGTGTGGAAAAACTTGGCTGCCTCCCTACAGGTCTGGGGTCCCAAGAGAAATACCTTGTGACCTCATTGTCCTAGCTCAGGACCCACCCCCACCTTCCCTCCCAGGGTTGGGGAGGGGACAGGAAGCACACATGTAATTATAGCCCTGGGAGGGCCAGAGGGAGGGAGGGAGGGTTCCAGCCCACTGGCTCTAGGCAGCAACTACAGTGACTGACCAGGGAAGTGGGGGTGGGGAGAAGTGCCATTAGAAGCCTAGGAGGAATGAGGCTTCTTAACCTCCTCCAGTGTCCCAGATTGTACAAAGAAAAAAAAAATCTAGGGGTTGCTAATATTAGGAAAGGAGTAGCTAGGTGGTCCAGTGGATAGAGCACTGAACCTGGAATCAGGAAGACTCATCTTCATGAGTTCAAATCTGGCCTCTGACACATGTAAGCTATGTGACCCTAGGCAAGTCACTTAACCCTGTTTGCCTCAGTTCCTCATCTGTAAAATGGGCTGGAGAGGAAATGACAAACCATTTCAGTATCTTTGCCAAGAAAACCCCAAAATGGGATCACAGAAGTCGGACATGACTAACAACAACAGATATTAGGAGAACAGTCACCAGCTGGATCAAGGGGTGGGGCACAATTTGCAACCAAATTTTTGCTGATGTTAGACCCTGGAGATGGTACAGTCGAAAAAATCAATAGGTCTAGAAGATCTGGGTTCAAATCTCACCTTTGCAACCTATTCTCTAGTGACCCTGGCAACTCTATCTCTGGGTTTCAATGTTCTCATCTGTCGAATGAGGGGATTGGCCTAGAAAATGTCTAAATTTGTAATCCTGTGATCCCTTCTATGGGTTTTCTTAGCTCAGTCTCATACTTTGTAAGGGATGTAGATGGAGTTTGTCCTCAGAGGAATATGAAGGTGGTTGAGAAATAACACCTCTTGGGCTGCCTAGGGTTTATTAAACTAGTACCATACTGACTAGCAAGACACTGGGAAATTTTCTATTTCTCTAAGAGACAGGGAGAGGGATGAAGGGGATGAAGGCCAACTACTCTCTATCTTTCCCTGATATGTGTTACCCTCTGATCCTTATAGACTAATAACTTTGGCCCATTCTCACCATCTTGCTCTACCACTCCATTTATTTTCCTCCTATTTGTTTTCTTCTGTCTTCTTCTGTGCAGTTCCCCCAATTCAATATCCCTTCTCACAGTCTCTCTCTTCCCAAGTCTCCTGTCTTTACTTCTGGCCATAAGGGGACAACTGAGGAAATTGAGATCATTGGGGGTGACAGGCCAGAAAGTGGGTTCCAGCTACCCCTGCTCAGGTTCCCTTTTCCTCACCCAGAGTTATTCCTTCCAAGTCCACTCCACTGGTCCCAAATGCCAACATAGCCCTATTCATTTCAGCAATGTTTCTTTGACCCCCTCTGCCTGAGTATCCCATGAAGGATGAGCTAAGTCCATTTGCTCCGATCATTAGGTAGAGAAATGAGAATAGCCTACGGACGGTCAAAAGGCTTATCCAACCCAGCGAACTGGTCCCCGTATTTCACTTTTACTTGCTTATGGCAACACCACCCAGACAATGCACAGTCACTCACAAAACAATACTGCCCTGGCCTCACTGACCCTCCCCCTACTTGGTACTCTAGGCTAATCAACCATCCCCCTCCATGCTCCATCCCTTGATCCCTAAACTGAGAGGTCGTACTCACCCATCTCAGACCCTGAATCCGGCTGGGGGGTGTCCTGTGCTCTAGCTGCAGCTGGTAAGAACAACTCCGGGGCCGGTGAATCTTCCTCAGCACCATATTGAACAATGTGGCCTCCAGCACAACATCTGGGAGCCCTCCCGTGGATGGTCCCGCCAAAGCTGGGCACTCCTCACCTGCTAGCCCCACCTGCCATCGGCCCTCACCTGGCCAACCCACCTGTGACCCTGGGAGCAAGAATAGGGATGGGGGTGTGGTGGGAAGGGAATGGGTCAATGGGTCAGACTCTGCTGTTTTGGCTTAAGGGCAGAATCCCCTTCTTTGGAGACCTTTTAGATCTCAGTGTGGAAGAGAAGCCTGCAATTCTGTAAGAAGACAGGAGGAAAGACAAAAAGATCTCCAGTAGAGCCTGCTAGCCTGAGGTATCTAGGTATCTTCTACCCGGCTCACTTGGAAAAATGCTTCTTTCCCTCTTAAATCTCTCTATATTCCCACTAGGGAAGAATTCTCTAGCTAGTCTAGAGGCACTCCTCTGACAACCCCTCGGAGGAGCTTTGAACTTCCTTATCATCCTCATCCCCCTCTAGATGCCCCCTGAAACGTAGCTTCAGTTTGCCCTCCCCCCAAATCTTTTTCCTTGGTTTCAGAGCAGAGCACCTCTGACTCAATCCCGTCACCTCTCACTCACCTTCATGTCTCTATGTCGAGACACTCCCACCCCTGTCACCGCAGCCTCCCTGCAAAAGGTTGCGGGTGCCCTTCGTCCCCTTTGCAAGTAGGAATAAGAGCCGTCCCAATAGGAAAGGTTCAGGTGGCCAGATCCCAGGCCCGGTGAACAGGGCTAGTTTCCAGTTGAAACAGTTCCCTCGGCGAAGGCTGGCCTGGTAGAGGGTCCCAGGGAGGGGGCTGGGTGGAGGAGGGCTCAGGAGCGTCGGAGAAGCCCTAACACCTAGCACCTCCACCTCTGTCCCAGACGAAGCGCCAGCTGGCACGGTCGCTGAAGCGCGTCCGCAGTTGGCAAAGTACACAGTCGAGCTGCCACACCCCCAGCCTGGCTGCAGGTCCCCCATCTCCCCACCCCCATTGGCCAGCCGGATTGGATGGAAGTGGGGCGGGGGAAGGAGGCGTCAGTTTAGGCTCTAGACTGCTGAAGGAGGCGGGTACCGGGTAGGGAAAAGGTGGAGCTCCGGGACAAATGGGGAGGGAGGGAGCCCTAAAGATCTGCCGGGGGCAGGAGAGGACTGGGGTGGGGGTGGGGTGAAAGTAGGAATGGAGGGTAGGGGGCCACAAGCTGTTGTGCTTGGGGGCGGGGGCCAGAGTGGAGATACCAGCAGCCACGTGTCCAGGAGGAGAAGTGCAAACAAGGAAACTGGGAAGCTGGAGGGGGAGGTGGGGGGGGGGGGAATAGTGTGCTAATGACTCACTGCGGTCCCACCCGGGAGGGAAATCCGGACTGGGGCCGCTTCCCGGCTGTTGGGGGGCGGGGAGTTGGGGGCACGTCCTGCCTTTGGTCTCAGTCGTCCACCTTTGGTCGAAGTCTCCATAGGGCTCAGCCCAGTAGCTCCCCAAGGGGTACATCAGGTGCCAACACTCCTCCCTTCATGGGATGCAGCTGAGGAAACTGAGGCGCGAGACCTTGACTCCCGGCACATTGGGGAGGGAGTGGACAGAACATGCCTGCACCCTTTAAACTAGATTATACTTCGATTACTGTGGGTCTGAAGTTTAACTCTGTAAGGAAGGGGAAAGGGTACTAAACCCCGATTCCTTTTCCCCAATGGTCCAGCTGAGGGCATGGACCAAAGACACCTTGGTCTTCCAAAAATGCAACCTCTCCTAACCAGTCTTCATCTTCCCCTCCCCTAAGTTCTCAATTTCAATTAAATTCAACAAACATTTATTAAATATTCTAGGCATCATGATGAGCGATTCTTAGACAAAAATGGGACAGCTTCATTTTCCCTAGGCTTAGTTTCTATCTTTTGAAGGGTGACTGGCACAACCCCCACTCTTCCTCAGATGCCCCACTGTGAATTCTACCCAAGGTGAAATGGGATATTGAGCAGAAGATGGTGAAGGGTAGAAAATTCCACCTTCAACTTAAGACTGGATAACCACTTTTCAGGGATATTGTAATAGGAATTAAAGTTGGACTACAAGATTACCTCTGGAGCAGCTAGTAATGCTAAGAATCTACAATAAACAAAACCAAAAGTGAGAAAGAGAGAGAGAGAGAGACTCTGGAAGGACAACTGCCTTATCTGTCTCTATCTTTGTGCCCTTATTGCTAATGAAGGCAGGGAACAAGCTCTTCCCTTCAGTCCTCTAAGACTCTAGTCCTCTTCAGCCCTCTTCTCAACAGAACCCACCCGGAGCCTTTTAAGGCTGAGAGAAAACATATCGCACAGTTTGCAGCCTAGTAAGAAGAAAGCCCACCCCTCCACCAGTGCCCTGCTTTCAGAGTGATGCAGGGAGTTGAGCGAGAAGGGGCAAAAGGAAGAGCATGAAAATCATGCTGAGCTCTCTCCAACCACTGAGTTCTGGGAATCTGGAGAAAGAAAGATAACCAGGATTCTCAAAAGAAAGGCTAACTGTATGACTGAGGAATTGGAGGAGGGGAAAAAGGACAGTTGAGGAATGGGGTTTGAACTGGAGGAGTTGAGAGGCCAAGTGATGGTTAGCTTAGTTTTAGGAATGGTGTAGGGGGAGATTCCAGAGAAAAGAAGTTGTGTAGTGGGAGGAAACATTTTTCATCTATATGTAGAAAACAGTATAGTTTGAAAGACTGGAAATGCAGCTGAAGGGAGGTTAAAGAATGTTCTATTAGAGATGAGAGATTCAAACA
Source organism: Trichosurus vulpecula (assembly GCF_011100635.1). NCBI lineage: Eukaryota > Metazoa > Chordata > Mammalia > Diprotodontia > Phalangeridae > Trichosurus > Trichosurus vulpecula. The sequence continues at coordinate 278,330,764 of NC_050577.1, read as the reverse complement.
GGGCACTTTAGCATAGGAAAGACACCCCAAGAAAAGGAAGGATTGTCGAGATTATAGCTTTGGGGATGGATGGAACTCCTATGACACCTTATTCATCCTGCATATCAGAGAGTTGGGATATCTGTGTTAATTTGGGGAAAGTGACACAGAGCCATGAAAGTAACAAATTTGCCAACTCACTTTCCACCCTGCCCACTTTGCCTGGGACACACCCCAAATGGCCTTTCCCCAACATTTTTCCCAATGTAACTTCCACTTCCCTTTCTTCCTCTCCAGAAACTAGGATGCCAATTTAGAGTGAATCAGGAAGTGTTTGATGCTCAAGAGTCAGCAGGGAGAGCGCACAAGAAATAGGCCCTCTGTCTATCTTGTGTTTGACTTCTGGTGCTGTCTAACCAAACCCCCATAAATCTCTTGACTACGAGAAGTAGAACTGGGATGTTGGTCCTTCTGCTTTTTATTCCTCCCCTCCTTCTGCCTATGGAAGCCAGGCAAGATAAAGTTATTTTTCAGTAGGCATTCAATTGATATTTGCATACTCCAAAGCTAAAGATTTTAAAGACACATACAGGAAAGGGATAGATAGATATATTTGCTTCCGTTTCAGCTGTGTCCAACTCTTTTTGAGTCTATTTGGGGTTTTCTTGACAGAGACACTGGAGCGGTTTGCCATTTCTTTTTTTAGGTAATTTTACAGATGAGAAACTGAGACAAACAGGGTTAAGTGACTTGCCCAGGGACACACAGCCAATAAGTGTCTGAGGCTACATTTGAGCCTGAGGTCTTTCTGACTCCAAGCTTGGTGTTCTATCCACTGCACTACCTAGCTGCCTCTCTGTATGTGTGTGTGTGTGTGTGTCTGTGTCTGTGTCTGTGTATGTATGTAGGCAAAGCCCTCAGGGACCGTATTTGTTGGGATTGTGAGATCTGACTGGTACAGAAGGTCTAGGGGCGTGGACTCAGGATGGCAGTTGCCTTTATAAGTATCTGGATAGATCATACCACCTCATGTTAGTGGAGCAAAATAGAGTGGGACAAGGTTCTTGGTCTCTTCCAAGTAATTTTCATTCTATTCTACTTGTGAGCAGATGAGAATGACACCAAAATTCCACTTTCTCTCCTCTTGTCCTGTGCTTTGCTGAAATACAGATTTGGTTGAGGAAGGGGGAATAGCAGTGTGAGGGGATAGAACTGCATCTCTGGGTAGGAGAGGTTTCGGAGGTTGTTTAGCAGGATTGGGGGGGTGGGGTAAGGAGAGGCAGGAGAATCACTCAAGTTCCATCTAGAGCTCTGATTCCATCTAGGTAAGACATCACTTGGATAACAATCCAGAACAGAGGATGGAGAGCATGTAGGCTATTTAAAAGGTATGCCATCTTTTGTTGGGCACAAAGGTAAAATAATCATGACCAGCACAATGGTTGAGGAAATAAGGATAGGGATCACAGAAGAGTAGGCTCTGCTCTTGAAGACTCTAATTCTGACTTTAGAACATTTGAAATCCACAGCCTCCAGTTCTGTCTTAGTTTTTGAAATTAATAATAAGGCTTCCAACTTATTCACCGTTTCCTTGGACTACCGTAACACTGACCTCTACTTTCACCAATCTTCCAATCTATTCTTTACGCTACTGACATGCGAACAGATCACATATAGATTTGATGTCACTCTTTCGATCAAAAATATTCAGCATCTCCTTATTACTTCCTAAATAAAGTTTAAGCTCTTTTGCCAGCCTTTCAAAGTCCTCCAAAACCTGTTGCCATCCTACCTTTCTAGTCTTATCCCATGGTACTCCCCACCACGCATTCTACCAAACCAGACAATGTTTTGCCCTCTGTACATGACTATATTCTCAACCTTTTGTGCCCCCTCCTCCAGGAAGCCAGTGATTCCCACGTTGAAATCATACTGTTACCCACTTTACTCAATGTAATATTGTATTGCTGTATTTTAGACAATCAAAAGTGGAGCTGAGGAAAGAACCCAGGGTGTATCTTGGTCATTCTTGTCTAGCGCTTAGCTAGCTTTACCCGATCTAGGGACCTGATCTCTCTTTCCCCTTGAGGACAGCGGTTCCAACTCAGTGCTCACCTGCAACCCCGCCCTGCCCATTCCTCTGGTAAGAAGGGGTGGTAATGGAACAAGAGACTGAGGGAGCTAGAGCTTTGATCACCTAGAAACCAATCCCACCTAGGATGAGCTGGTCATAGCTAGTCATGTCATCCATGAGCTGCCAGACAGGGAGGAGAGTTATAATGGTTCCCTGGGTAGGGAAGAGATGGGCTCCTTCCTTCTTAGCAGGGACAGGGAAAGAGACTAGGTACAGATTGGTGAGGACTAAGATGGAGGGGGTTGAGGATGGCAAAAGGAAGAGAACAGAATCTGGAAACTGAGAGACAAATCTGTAGGGCTGGAAGGAGAGGGAGTTATGTCCCCAGACCTCCCCAGAGGCACATTCCACTGGCTCATGTCCAAACTACCCACGTGTGACAAGGACAAGGATCACCTGAACAGGGCCCTGCTGTTGGCAGAGGGGAAGAGGAGGAGTTGGGAGGATAGGAGGTGGTTGATTCGAAGGAGTTGAGGAATCCATGGAGAAGAGAACAGGAGCGGTAGAGCTGTGGACTCAGGCTGTGACTAGCCTTTATAAGTGTCTGGATGCAGCATCAATATGAAGTCAGTTTCTTTTTTTTGTTTAATTTATTTATTTATTTATTTATTTAATATATTTAGTTTTCAGCATTGATTTTCACAAGAGTTTGAATTACAAATTTTCTCCCCATTTCTACCCTCCCCCCCCCACTCCAAGATGGCGTATATTCTGGTTGCCCTGTTCCCCAGTCAGCCCTCCCTTCTGTCACCCCACTCCCCTCCCATCCCCTTTTCCCTTCCTTTCTTGTAGGGCAAGATAAATTTCTACGCCCCATTGCCTGTGTATCTTATTTTCTAGTTGCATGCAATAACTTTTTTTTTTGTTTTTGAACATCTGTTTTTAAAACTTTGAGTTCCAAATTCTCTCCCTTCTTCCCTTCCCACCCACCCTCCCTAAGAAGTCAAGCAATTCAACATAGGCCACACGTGTATCATTATGTATAACCCTTCCACAATACTCATGTTGTGAAAGACTAACTATATTTTGCTCCTTCCCAACCCATCCCCCTTTATTGAATTTTCTCCTTTGACCCTGTCCCCTTTCAAAAGTGTTTGCTTTTTATTACCTCCACCCCCATCTGCCCTCCCCTCCATCATCCCCCCCCTTTTTTTACCTTCTTCCCTCTTCTTTCCTGGGGGATAAGATACCCAATTGAGTATGTATGGTATTCCCTCCTCAGGCCAAATCTGATGAGAGCAAGATTCACTCATTCCTCCCTCACCTGCCTTCTCTCCTCCTCCCACAGAACTGCTTCCTCTTGCCGCTTTATGCGAGATAATCCACCCCATTCTATCTCTCCCTATCTCCCTCTCTCAATATATTCCTCTCTCATCCCTTAATTTGATTTTATTTCTTTCAGATATCTTCCCTTCATCTTCAACTCACCCTGTGCCCATGCTCTCTCTCTCTAAATATATATATACACATATACATATACACATACATATATACATACATACACATTCACTTATATATATATACATAAACATATATATACATATATATATGCATATTCCCTTAAGCTACCCTAATACTGAGGTCTCATGAATCATACACATCATCTTTCCATGTAGGAATGTAAACAAAACAGTTCAACTTTAGTAAGTCCCTTGCAATTTCTTTTTCTTGTTCTTTTTCTTGATTACCTTTTCATGCTTCTCTTGATTCTTGTGTTTGAAAGTCAAATTTTCTATTCAGTTCTGGTCTTTTCACTGAGAAAGCTTGAAAGTCCTCTATTTTATTGAAAGTCCATATTTTGCCTTGGAGCATGATACTCAGTTTTGCTGGGTAGGTGATTCTAGGTTTTAATTCTAGCTCCATTGACCTCCTGAATATCATATTCCAAGCCCTTCGATCTCTTAATGTAGAAGCTGCCAGATCTTGGATTATTCTGATTGGGTTTCCACAATACTCAAATTGTTTCTTTCTGGCTGCTTGCAGTATTTTCTCCTTGATCTGGGAGCTCTGGAATTTGGCAACAATATTCCTTGGAGATTTCTTTTTGGGATCTATTTGAGGAGGCGATCGATAGATTCTTTCAATTTCTATTTTGCCCTGTGGCTCTAGAATATCAGGGCAGTTCTCCTTGATAATTTCTTGAAAGATGATATCTAGGCTCTTTTTTTGATCATGGCTTTCAGGTAGTCCAATAATTTTTAAATTATCTCTCCTGGATCTATTTTCCAGGTCAGTGGTTTTTCCAATGAGATATTTCACATTTTCTTCTATTTTTTCATTCCTCTGGTTCTGTTTTATAATATCTTGATTTCTCATAAAGTCACTAGCTTCCACTTGCTCCAATCTAATTTTTAAGGTAGTATTTTCTTCAGTGGTCCATTGGACCTCCTTTTCTATTTGGCTAATTCTGACTTTCAGGGCATTCTTCTCCTCATTGGCTTTTTGTAGCTCTTTTGCCATTTGAGTTAGTCTATTTTTTAAGGTATTGTTTTCTTCAGTGTATTTTTCAGGATTTTTTTGGGTCTCCTTTAGCAAGTCATTGACTTGTTTTTCATGGTTTTCTCGCATCCTTCTCATTTCTCTTCCCAATTTTTCCTCTACTTCTCTAACTTGCTTTTCCAAATCCTTTTTGAGCTCTTCCATGGCCTGGGACCAGTTCATGTTTTTCTTAGAGGTTTCTGTTGTAGGCTCTTTGACTTTGTTAACTTCTGTCTGTTTGTTTTGTTCTTCTTTGTCAGCAAAGAAAGAATGCAAAGTCTGAGACTGAATCTGGGTGCATTTTCACTGCCTGGCCATATTCCCAACCAACTAACTTGACCCTTGAGTTTTTCAGTGGGGTATGACTGCTTGTAGACTAAAGAGTTCTATGTTCCACGTTTGGGGGGGAGGTGCCAGCTCTGCCACACCAGCACTGTTCCTTACCCAAGAACCCCCAACCCGGACTAGGCTTAGATCTTCAGCAGGCTGTGCACTCCTGCTCTGATCCACCACTTAATTCCTCCCACCAGGTGGGCCTGGGGCCGGAAGCAACAACAGCTGTAGCTGCCCCACCTCCGCTGCCCCTGGGGCTGGAAGCTGAACCTTGAACTCCTTCCACTCCTGCAGCTTTTCCCACTAACCTTCTCTGCTGTCTTTGATGTTTGTGGGTTGAGAAGTCTGGTAACTGCCGCAGCTCACTGATTCAGGGCGCTAGGGCCCGCTCTGCCCGGCTCCTGGTCTGGTTGGTCCCCACTGCTCGTGCTGGTCTCTGCTCCGCTCCCTGCTCTGTGCAGGATAGATCTCAGGCTAGAGCCCTGCTTCCCTCTGCTGTTTGGTGAGTTCTGCAGTTCTAGAATTGGTTCCGAGCCATTTTTTTTATAGGTTTTTGGAGGGACTCGGCAGGGAGGTCACGCTAGTCCCTGCTTTCCAGCCACCGTCTTGTCCATGAAGTCAGTTTCTATAGGAGGAACCAAACCAAAAGTTTTCATGAGCCATAGGAGGTTAGGTATAGCAGGTAGAGTCATAGTGATGGGAGAGAAACTGGTGTAGTAGAGGGAACTGGGAGTTGGGAGACCAAAGTTGAAGCCCTGGCTCTATCAGGAACTTAATTTTTTTCTTTTTTATTATCAACTTAAATGTTAGAGAGAAGGAATTCGACTCTTTCCCCACCTACCCCACCCACCCCAGCTTAGTTAATTTACTCACAGAATGTAGTCACACATGATGAGGTTTTAATGTGTAAACAAGATGGTTCTACTCTTCACCTACGTTGATATAAGCACAGAAGGTCCAGAATATAATCACAAAGTGTAAAAGAATTTTTCTACAACCCCACAAAAAATATGCAAATAAATTTCTTAATCAGCTTCAGACAATTATGTGGCCTTAACCCTATGAAGATAATTACACCATATAAGAAACATTTCATAATTGGCTGAGCCTATATATAAAAGAAATGAGTCATTGATCAGGAGTGCTGTCTTGGGAGTAGGGGAGAGACCCTGGTGGGGGTGGGGAACCTTCTTTCCTCTATCCAAGATCGGCTAAATCATCCGAACTATTTGACCACTAGGAGGCATCCAGCAGGGAACAGAGATGGGTATAATGAGATAGGGAAGAAGTTGCTTAAAGGAGCATGACATCTCATTGTATAAAAGACTCCACTAGACTCAAGAAAGGAACAGACCCTAGCAACCCAGCTGAGCAGGTTTCCAAGCAGAGATGCTGAACCTATGGGGAAATGTGTGAGGATTCTACAAAGAGAGAAAGGATTTCCAGGTCCCCTAGTAGCACGAGTTGTGAGTCACCATTTCATCACAGACATGTATTCTACAAAAATGCCTCATTGCCATCTCTAAATTTGAACTCACTCATTCCTTGGACATGGTGTGTATTTGTGAGAAAATATGCCCCATTTTTTTTTGAGAGGGTAGTGCTTTGTATCTACTGTGTTCTTACTAAGCCATTTAAACAAATGCTTTTACAAAGAGCTAATTCAGTTTTCTGGATGATCATTAATTCAGAGGAATTTATGGGGGCTCGTGAGCTATAGTGTTAGAAGTAAAAGACCACAGAATTATTCCCAGAACCTAAGGTAGTAGCTACCCTTTGGGGACCCAACCTGCCAATTAAGTGTGGGAGATCTGCCCAGAAGGGATGTTACATAAATGTAATAGGGCAATAGGCCAATGAGAACAGAGCATGCATAATATCTGCCTACTATGAATTTAAAGAGGCAAAGTAAAGAGGCTTTTGGAAATTTGTGATGGAGGGAGCCTTTTTCTCTCTGATTCACAGCGTGTCCAGCTATCCAATGACTACATCTTATCAGCTTTTTGTGTGGTGATGAAAAGCTTTTCAACTGGCTACTGAGCTGGAACTGAGTATGTATACAAAAGGCTCAAAACAGGTGCATAGCAGGAGCAATATACCAACCCCTCCTTCCATGCAAATTAAGCTAGTTTTTCCTTAAAAGTTTTTGAGACCTTCCTCAAGCCTTAGTTGGCTAAGGGAACTAAAGTTTCAGACTCTTAACGTCACTTCTTCATCTCCTGAATACAAAATAACCACAAGGAATTCCAGAGACATTCAGCTAGTGGATCATAATGGGGATGGATAAATCAGGATGGATGATTCCCAGTCACCTTAATCAATTTTAGGTGTCCTCGTTGACTTGTCCATTGGCTCTGCCAGAAGTGAACTTGATTGGGGCGGGGGAAGGGGGGCCGGGAAGGGGGATGTCAGTAGTCACCACTTTAAACTTGATTGACTCTCTCCAGGGAGTGAGGTGGTAGAGAAGGTTTGGAGGTTTTTTCAGATGCTTTTGTACTTTTTTTCTTGCTCTATCTTATCAGTAAATATCCCCTTTGTTAAAGGTAACTGATGTTAACTGGCTAATTGATGTTGAGGAGCTATCAATGCTGGTTAAAATTATGTTGGAGCATGAATCACTGAAAATGGAGGGAACCCACAGAATGGGGGCTTTTATGAGCAACAGTATTAGAGAGATACCCTTAATGCCTCAAGGTTATCCCTGGGGGAGATATACTCAGCCACACTTTGGAGACCTGCTAGAGTATGACTTGGAAGAATGAGCCTAGAGTATGTGCTACATAAACATCAACAAACATAAAATTAACATAAACATTGGGCACCTAGATGGTGCAGTGGAAAAATGTTGGGCCTGGAGTCAGGAAGACTTACCTTTTCAGGTTCAAACCTGGTTTCAGACACTTATTAGCTGTGTAACCTGGGCAAGTCGCTTAACCATGTTTGTGTCAGTTTCCTCATCTGTAAAATGAACTGGAGGAGGAAATGTCCAACCACTCAAGGATCTTCACCAAGAAAACCCTAAATGGGGTCATAAAGAGTCAAACACAGCTGAAAAACTGGACAATAAAAACAATATCAACAAACAGAAATACTTCAATATAGAAAGAATGGAAAAAGACGATTGTATGCGAAACCAAACTTTCGATTATATAGTTTGTTTTTAAGTGTGTGATCAATTTAATACAATGGTACTTATAAGCTATCTGTGTCTATTTCTGAATGGCCTCTGCTCTCTGATATTCTAAAAAATGCTCTTTTTTTTCTTCTTTTTGTTTTGCATCACCCCTTTGCCACTATCCCAACAAAATGAAAGCCTTCCCTTGTGATAAATAAACATTGTCAAGAAAAACAAATTAATAACTGAAAATGTATTTCTTGTTCTGTGATTTTGGTCATACCCTCTCTGATGATATGGGAAACATGATCTGTTCCTTTTAAAAATTTTTCTTATGATACAATATCTACCAGTAATTTTCTGTGTGACCTTAACATCTCTGGAATCCAGGTTGGACTAGAGGACTAGTCTGGATGGACTAGATGCTTAGGCCCCTTCACCTCTAATAATTCTACAATTCAGAGAAGGGGACATCTATAGATTTTTATATTATATGAACGGCATTCAAATTGTATGGAAAAGATAAGTATACAGACAACTCTGATTTTCTTCCGTTTGATGCTTCTCAGATCTAACCTCCTTGTGTGTGTTGGAGAGGGGAGGCAGGGTATAAAAGCACTCTCAATACCAGCACAAAAGAGAGGGGAATACAGGTAGTCCCACCTTAAGTGGACTGAAGTGGGGGCTGAGGCAGCATCCCCACCTAGTTGTTCCATTCTAGTTTTGGTCACTTTTCCTCAGGCTAGAGAATACTGTCTCTTCCCTATTTTCTACACTTTTTTGTTGTTCTGCACTTTCTCTACATTCAAATCCCCTCCAACTCTTCCCCCTTTCCCCTCAATCCCTAGCTTTCAGGGCTTATTGCTAGGATTGCTAACCTGATTTATGCTTTCATTCGGAAGTTCCTAAGTTCTCTTGGTGCTCAGAACCCCTCTTTGGAGTTTAGATCCTGTCTAGATTCTTCCCACAGGGTGCGAGTATAAGGGAAACTCACAGTTATGTCTGACTTGTGGGAAATGCCGTATAGAGGTGCCTAGTCAGTGAAGTGATTCAATCTGCCCCTAGGGACCTGGCCAGTCAGACTGGCACCAGAGCTCAGATGGAGCAGACAAGAATAAGTTCATGCCAAGCCGGGGGGAAAAGGCCCCTGATGTGTTGCTCTATGAAGCTCTTGGTCCAGGGAAAGACCTACAAAGCTCAAAGACTTCTTACAACTAGAGACAGATTCATATTCCCTCACTTGGTAGAAGATATGGCCCAAACTCCAGTAACAAAAAGAAGGGAACACCCAAAGACTGAGATTCACAGAATTGAAACAACAAAGAGACAAAGAGGATCAGAGACAGAAACAAAGTTGAATCAAAGAGTGACTGGTGTATAGAAAGCTAGGCTCTCTTCCTAGTATAAACTTTTACACCAAGAAGCAGAGTTCACCAAGCTCGCTTTCTTTTCCATACCAATGTTCTGAAAGTTGGGAAGTTTTTCTTGATGCTTAATTTCAATCCTTCCTGCTGTAATTCCCGGTCATTTTCAGCATAAATGGAGAGTGTCTGCCAGTGTCCTCCATATAAACCCACTCACTGCAGAGCCTAGAGGATAATGCTTGACTTCCTTGTAGAATTTCTTCCTGACTCATTTGTTTTTTCCTCCAAAGTCAGTTATAGGACCTGTTAAACTCCTAGTGCCCTGTTCATTTTATAGTGTCTGGTTTAAGGGCCCTTCCATGGTCTCAGAGTTACCATTTCTCTTTCAGGTCGACCATGGAGGAACTCTTTTACTGCTGTGGTTTAGAAATTCTGGAGGATAGATCTCCCCTTGTCCTAGTGTCATGGCACCCAAATTCAAACTGTCTTAATCATCACTGGGCCCCCTCCTAAACTGCTTTTGCCCCAGATGGAAGAATTTCTACTTATAAGTCTTTTCAGGCCTTTGCCTTAATCTTCTTCCACCCCCCAACAATGAAATTACAGCTCTTCAAAATATGTGTGCAGTACTAGGCTGTAATAGCTTAAGGGGAGAAGCCTCTCTATAGGAATGTGGGGGCCTTACTGACACTACCAAAAAAAGGCTTTAGAGGGGTATGATGATTGGAGAAGACTGCCACCTAGCGTTGCAACTAAGGAATTACACACAGATGAACAAACCAGGAAACAAACGGAAGAATCTGAAATTAACTTCCCCTCACCCTTTTATGAGTGCAAAGATGAAGGAGACCTGGTAGTTTCCCATCTCTACCTCTAGGACAACACAGACTGAAACTCTTCTACACTTTCCCTTCTCTATGTCCTCACATAACTAATTTCTCCATAACGATCTACCCAAGATGCCAGTAACCTTTCTCTTCCTCTTTTAACACTTCTTTGGTATCATCACTTGGGCTGTCCATCTGTTAGCTCTTATTCTTGTTATATGACCACCTTACCTCTTTTTTCAGATAACACATTTTCTAGTTGTTATATTTTATAACCATTTCTTAGAACAAATCATCATTGAAGACTACATATTTTCTGTTGATGCCAAATTTTGTATCAAACTCATGTGTACTATTTTTTAATGATTTAATTTCTATGTTACTACAATATAGTAGAAAGTTTAACATACAAGTAATTATTATCTCCATACATTAACCTAGGATCTATGAACTTGTCTTTTTAATTTTTAAAAAAATACTTTTCAATTATACATAAAACAATTTTAATATTCATTTTTTTAAAAAAATGAGTTCTCAAACTGTATCATAATGCAGTAATTATCAAAGCTAAGAAATAGAGTGGTGAATTGGTTTATGTACAAATTACATTATAGTAAACGACCATAGTAATCTAGTATATGATAAACCCAAAGATCTAAGCTTTTGGAACAAAAACTCTTTATTTGACAAAAATTGCTGGAAAAACTAGAAAACAGTATGGCAGAAACTAAGTACGGATCAACATCTCATACCATATACCAGCATAAGGTCAAAATGGGTACATAATTTACACATTAAGGGTGATAACCATAAGCAAATTAGGAGAGCATGGAATAGTTTATCTGTTAGATCTATGGATAAGGAAAGAATTTAGGACCAAAGAAAACATGGAGAGCATTACAAAATGTAAAATGGATAATTTTTATTATATAAAATTTAAAAAGTTTTTGCACAAACAAAACCAATGCAACCAAAATTATGAGGAAAGCAGAAAACTGGGGAAAAAATTTTTCAACAAGTATCTCTGATAAAGGCCTCATTTCTCAAATATATAGAGAACTGAGTCAAATTTATAAAAATACAAGTCAATCCTCAATTGATAAATAGTCAAAGGATATAAACAGGCAGTTTTCAGACAAAGAAATCAAAGCTATCTGTGGTCATATGAAAAAATGCTTTAAATCACTATTAATTAGAGAAATTCAAATTAAAACAACTGAGGTACCACCTCTGAGTTACCACCTCATACCTATCAGATTGGCTAATACGACAAAAAAGGAAAATGACGTTGCAGGGGTTGTGGAAAAACTAAGACACTAATGCACTGTTGGTGGAATTGCGAACTGATCCAACCATTCTGGAGAGTAACCTGGAACTATGGCCTATAAAACTATAAAGGCTATAAAACTGTGTATACCCTCTGATCCAGCAGTACCACTGCTAGGTCTGTATTCCAAAAGTATCCAAAAAAGGGAAAAGGACCTATTTGTACAGAAATATTTATAGCTCTTTTTGCGATGGAAATCAAAGGAATGCCCATCAATTGGGGAATGGCTAAACAAGCTGTGGTATATGATTGTAATGGAATATTATTATGCTATAAGAAATAACAAGCAGGATGATTTCAGAAAAACCTGGAAAGACTTACATGAACTGATGCATAGTGAAGTGAACAAAACCAGGTGAATGTTATAGACAATAGCAATATTGTTTGGTGAAGAATTGCGAATGACTTAACTATTCTCAGCAATACAATGATCCAAAATAATCCCAAAGGAATAATGATGAAGCATATTATATGCCTCCAGAAAAAAAACTGATATTGTTTGAATGCAGATTGAAGCATTTTCTTTTTTACTTTCTTTCATTCTTTTTCTTCTATTTGAATCTTTCTGTACAAAATGACTAATATGGAAATGTTTTATTATATATGTATAACCCATATCTGATTACATGTATATGTACAAAATGTACAATACATATTTATATATAGTACAAAATACAGTACATACATAGTACAAAATACAAAGTACAAATATAGTACAACAATATATACAAAATGACTAATATGGAAATGTTTTACATTATTGTACATGTATAACCTATATGTGATTCTCAGGGAGAGGGAAGGGGAAGGGAAGGAGGAATAGCATTTAGAACTCAAAACTTAAAAAAAAATACCCAAATGTTAAAAATTGTTTTAACATGTATTTGGGGGAAAATAAATTTTTTAAAAATTCGAGTTCCAAATTCTCTCTCTCTGTTCCCTTCTCCCTTCATTGAAAAGGCAAGCAATATGATATAGATTATACATACACAGTCATGCAAAACATATTTCCATTTTAGTCATGTTGTAAAAGAAAACACAGACCAAAAAACCCCACAAGAAAAATAAAGTTTAAAAAAATATGCTTTGATCTGCATTCAGACTCCATCAATTCTTTCTCTGGAGGTGGATAGCCTTTTTCATCATAAATCCTTTGGGATTGTCTTGGATCATTATATTGCTGAGAATAGCTAAGTCATTCACAATTGCTCATCATACAATATTGCTGTTACTGTGTTCACTGGTTTCCTGGTTCTGCTCATTTTGCATCAGTTCATGTAAGTCTTTCCAGGTTTTTCTAAAAGTACTGTGCTCATCATTTTTAATAGCACAATAGTATTCCAATGCAATCATATGCCACAACTTATTCAGCCATTCCCCAGTTAATGGGCATCCCCTCAATTTCCAATTCTTTCCAACCACAAAAAGAACTGATATAAATATTTTTGTAATATAAGTCCTTTTCCCATTTATTTGATATCTTTGGGATATAGACCTAGTAGTGTTATTGCTGGGTCAAAGGTTATACAAAAGTTTTATAGCCCTTTGGGCATAGTTCCAGATTGCTCTCCAGAATGGTTGGATCAGTTCACAACTCCACCAACAGTGCCTTAGTATCCCAGTTTTCCTACATCCCCTCTAACATTTGTCATTTTCCCTTTATTAGCCAGTCTGATAGGTGGTATCTGAGTTGTTTTAATTTCATTTCTCTAATCAAGAATGATTTAGAGTATTTTTTCATATGACTATAGATAGCTTTGATTTCTTTGCCTGAAAACTGCCTGTTCATAATCTTTGTTGTTCATCCTTTGTTTTTAAGGAGGACGAATGACATCACAGGTGATGTCTTGACTTGGTGTGAACTGGATATAACTGAGGCAGAGTTGCTCAAAGTCATCAGCCTCATGCTCTCTTGCAGAGTCATTGAAGTCCAATGGCATGACAAAAGTCAGGATGACTGGCAATAGGCTGGGATGCAATTGATGACTTTGGCGTCTTTGGTGTCTGACCAAGTGTAGCAACAATTTGGCTAGCAGCTGCTCTAGGAGTGTAAGACCCAACAAGAACAGCACACAGAGCTGCCAACACAGGTTCTTTGATCTGCTTTACTAAGGAAAGCAATGTTAACGGGTTAACAATCTTACTTTAATCACACATACATATATCATTCACTTAGTTCAGGAGGAAAAGCCAGCAACCTGAACTTCAGAGCAAATAGAAACAAATTACAACCATACACAAAATAAACAGACCAGATCACAATTCATAGTTACCAGGAAAACATCAACATCTAGGTTGACAAGCCGGGAGGCTCTTAACAATGGTTTGCCCAGAATCACGGGCCACTCTTCCAGTGGCTGAGAGCCCTAAGGGAAAGCGCCAACCTCTGGGTTTATATATTCTGTTCCAGGCGTCACCACATGCGACTCACCCACATGACCTAAAAGTGTCACAAACACACAACTTAAACCTACCTGGAGTAAAAGCCTCTGGCATCACAAACATGTCACTCAGACCCATGCAAACCAGGCTTTCCCTTGAGGCAAGGAAGTCATCAAAGACTCCTAAAGAAACAAAGGCCAAACTCTTCAAGGGCACTTGATTAAATAAGTGCTAAAAGCCCACCTTTATTACCGATATACCAAGCTCTAAGCACTCCACAGAACCTGCTTCAACTGCTTTCATGGCAATTGGAATAAATTGTTCCCATCTACCCATTCTGCCTGGGGAGGTTGTCACATGCTTGGGGTAGACATCCCCCTAACTCACTGATAGGTTTGAGGTCTGTCAGTTACCTGCAGCCTGGTTTAGTTCATCTGCCATTACAGTTTTACCTAGGGGTGACAGCTGTGTATGCATCTTGGAGCCATGGGTATCCTTTGACCATTTATCAATTGGAGAATGGCTCTTATTTTTATAAATTTGACTCAATTCTTCATTTATTTGCAAAATGAGGCTTTTATCAGAGAAAATTGCTGTCAATTTTTTTCACAGTTATAACTGTGTATTTCCCTCCATCCTGTTTTCCCTGTTTATCCTACCATCTCCTTTCATCTTGTCCATACTCAAAAGTGTTTTGCTTCTGACTACCACCTCCCTTAATTTACCTCCCCTTTTATCAGCACCCCTCCTTTTCTTATCCCTTCTCCTACCTTCTTGTAGGTTAAGATAGATTTTTATACCCAACTAAGCATGTGTTATTCCCTCTTTGAACCAATTCAGATAAGAGTAAGGTTCAAATGCTTCCCTCCACCTCCCCTATCTTCTCTTCCACTATAAAAGCTCTTTCATGCCTCTTTTATGTGAGATAATTTACCTCATTTTACTTTCCCCTCCCCCTGTCTCCCAGTGCATTCTTCTTTCTCATCCCTTAATTTTATTTTTTTGGATATCATCTCACCCTATCTTCCCATATTTAACTCACACTCATGCCTTCTATGTATACTCCTTTTAACTGCCCTAAGAATGATAAAGTTTACTTTTATTGAATCTCTTATGATTTATCTTTCCTGTTTACCTTTTTATGAGTCTTGTATTTGAAAGTCAAATTTTCTATTCAGCTCTGGTCTTTTCATCAGGAAAGTTGAAAGTCCTCTATCTCCCTGAATATCCATTTTCCCCCTAAAGGGTAATACTTAGTTTTGCTAGGTGATTCTTGGTTGTAATATTAGTTCCTTTGTTCTCTAGAACATTATATTCCAAGCCCTCCAATCTTTTAATGAAGAAGCTGCTAAAACTTGTGCTGTCCTGACTGTGGCTCCACAATATTTGAATTGTTTCTTTCTGGCTGCTTATCATATTTTCTCTTTGACCTGAGAGCTCTGGAATTTGGTTATAACATTTCTGGGAGTTTTCATTTTAGTATCTCTTTCAGGAGGTGATCTGTGGACTTTTTCAATTTCTATTTTTTTAAATAGTTACAATCAGCTTATTAAAAGAGATGATTGATTAGGCACCTGGTTTAATGCTAATAGAAGTGATTTGTATAACAATTTCAGAAGGATTGTGCAAATCAATAAGGCGTTTGTGGATTATCGTCCGGAACTGATCCCAAGTCTTTGAACCTTCACCAAAAGGATTTTTTCTAGTTGTGATCTGAAGTGTCTTAGTGGGCATTCTAACAGGTCCCTTCACTTTCAAGTTCTTTTCTTTGGTTCCTCTAATTAGTTCAGCACACACTCTCTCAAGTGATTTCACATTGTAGCTGGGTAAGGGTCATTTGGATCTGGTGAACGGCCACTTTGGGCTCCACAGGTATCTTTCTGGTGTCCTTGAATGCCATAGCACTCAAGCAGCTTCCTGACTGACTTATTCCTCAGTGAGAGGGAACAGCAGTGAGTCAGGAGGAGGATACGCAGGGACTGCAGCTGAAGTGGTGGTACCTTCACCAAAGAGGTTCAATTTCTATTTTACCCTCTGGTTCATTTATGATTTCTTGAAATCTAGTTCTGAAGAAACAGATGTTTAAAAAGCCAAAAAGAAATTGCAAAGGCCATGGTCACCCATTGCATCCTGGACAATCACCATTTATCTTGACTTTTGTCTTGTCACTGGAGGACTCTAGAGGAAAGAGTGAGGCTAATGACTTTGTGCAGCTCTGCCTCACTTAAATTCAGTTCGTGAGCAAATCACTCTCTCGATGTCATTGGCCCTCTTCAGGAGCAAACAACAACAACAACACCCTCAGTTTCTAAGATATCAGGGCAGTTTTTGTACATGTGGCCGTTTGGCCAATTCTGATTTTTAAGGAGTTCTCTTCAGTGTATTTTTGTGCCTCTTTTACCATTTTACCTATTTTGTTATGAGGCTTTGTTGGTAGCAGTTTTGGCTTTGTTGTCTTCTTCTGAGTTTGTGTCTTGATCTTCCCTGTCACCATGGTAACTTTCTACGGTCAGATTCCTTATTCCACTCTCACCATACAACCAACCTTTTCTAATGACCTTCTAAGTTGTCTTGGGCTAGAAAATTGTTTCACCCCATTCTTTTGTGGGTTCTGCTGCTTCAGAATTCACTTTGAGACATTATTTTAAGTTGGAGGGGAATTTGGGAGAGCCTTTTTCTCAGCCTTTTCTCTGCCACCTTAGTTCCATTCCATCCACTTATATTCTTAAAGAACCACTTAAACTGCTGAGCTATCATCCTTGGATCAAAATAAAGTATGGTGGTGATACTATGTCTGCCACAAACTGTTTTTGTTGGAGGGGAGTTGGCCAGGATTTGATATGGGGATTTAGGGTGTCTGGCCTGTTTCTGAGGCAGGTAAGTGGCACAGTGGATAGAGCATTTGGCCTGATATCAGGATGACCTGAGTTCAAATCTGGCCTTCAACCCTGTATTACAGCTGTGTGACCCTGATCAAGTCACTTAACCTCCATCTGGCTTAATTTCCTCAACTGTAAAAGGGTGATAATAATAGCACCTACCCAGAGGCTTGTTGGGAGGATTAAATGAGATATTTGTAAAAGCACTGAACACAGTGCCTTATACATAGTATGTACTTTATAAAATGCTTATTCTCTTTCTTTCCTTTCTTCCTGTCCTTAGCTGAGTTATCTGTCTGGTATATGTCTGAGCATGATTCTCCTTTTGCTGGCAGTCCAAAGGAGAGAAAACATCAGAAAACAGTCCCACCAGAAAAATGCTCTAGAGAGAATGGTGGAACCATTTCCACTGCTTTACTAAAGTCCATCCTCTGACTTTCAGGTCCAGTCACCTTTCATACGATCCTGCAGTAATGGGGATTTATGGGGACTGTTCATGAGTCCCTGTGGTAGCTCAGCAAGATGAATATATTTTAGCAAGGACCTAGAGCTCTTATCCTGTTTTAGGAATGATCTCTTGTTAATTTGTCATTTATTGTTTTGTATTATATTGGACCCAGTTCTTTGTCCATCACCTGTTTCTGTCTAAGTTACATGTATTGATGGATGAGCTCTGAATCCAACTGCCTATCACAGACCAGTCAAGACAATAGGCATTCTTCATCCACTTGGTTTTTTCCACACTATTTTTAGTAAGTGGAACCTTAATCAAGTAAAAACACTTCTCAATCATAGGTTTTAGACTAAGTGGGGAAAAGTGACAATACACAAAAAGGGTATTCGAATTAGCTGAAGAAACTCTGGGCACTCAACTCATCAGTAGGGGTGGGAGTTGGGATACTTGTCTATGCTTCAGTAATATCAAAGGATGGACAATGTTTCGTTGCTATTCATGTAGTATCAACAGTTCTAGAGGAAGGCAAAGAATAAGCTTTTACATAATTCAATGGCTTGAGGTTTTTGGTTTGTTTGCTTCCAATTTTGTCAATCTCTGTTTTCAGGTTTTCTGTTTTGAGGTTAAATTTAAAATTTTAAATTAGTTAGTTTTCCAGTGATTTTTTTAGTTGTATGCCTAAATAGTTGTTCGGAATCTAGCCCCTTCCTACCTTTTCGGTCTTCTTGCACCTTACTCCCCAACATGTGCTCTTGGATCCAGTGACATTGGCCTCCTGGCTTTTCCACATATTAGACACTCCATCTCTTGGCTCTGGCTGCGCACTCTCTCTGTCCCCCTTATCTGGAATGCTCTCCCTTCTCTACTCCAACTACTGACCTCTCTGACTTCTTTTACATCCAACTAAAATCCCACCTTCTACAGGAAGCCTTTCCCAATCCCTCTTAATTCCAGTGCCTTCCCCCTGTTAATCACTTCCTATTTATCCTACATATAACTTTCCTTGTATATGTTTGTTTGCATCTTTTTCCCCCATTTGTAAGCCTCTTGAAGATAAAGGACTGTCTTTCACCTCTTTTTGTGTCCCCAGAGCTTAGTACAGTGCCTAGCACGTAGTAGATGCTTAATAAATGTTTATTGAACTGAAAATGGCTCTTATTTTTATAAATTTGAATTAGTTCATTACATATCTTTATTTTAACAAGTACTAAATCACTTTGATAGTTGTTGATTTGTAGAATATTTTGAGATATAACACTGCTATACCCCCTTCCTTTATACTTTTTTCATTGTTTCCCTAAATATCCCTGACTTTTTGTTCTTCCAATTGTATTTTTATTTTTTTCTAGCTCTATGAAGTAATCTTTTAGTAGTTTGACTGGTATGACATTGAATTAGCAAATTAATTTAGATAGTATTATCATTTTTATTCTATTGGCTCGGCCTACCCATGAACACTTAATATTTTTCTACTTATTTGGGTCTGATTTTATTTCTAAAAAGTGTTTTTGTAGTCATATTAAAGTGGTTCCTGTGTGTGTCTGTGGATAGGCAGACTACCAAGCATTTCATACATTCTATAGTTATTTTGAATGCAATCTCACTTATTTATTTCTTCCTGCTGTTTGGTTTTTGGGAGAAGGGGATGGACAGAAATGCTGATGACTTGTGTGGATTTATTGTGTATCCTGAGACATTGCTTATTATTTCAATTAATTTTAGTTGACTTTAAGTAAACTATCATATCATCTGCCAAAAGTGATAATTTTGTTTCCAGTTTGTCTATGCTTGTTCCCTCAACTTTTTTCTTCTCTTATTGCTATGGCTAGCACTTCTAGTACTATATCGAATTGTTCTCATCCACCCATTCTGTCAGGGGAAGTCTTCACATGCTTGGGGTAGACATCCCCCTAACTCACCATGTAGGTAACTGAAGCAGATGCTATGGAGTGCTTAGAGTTTGATCAGCTTTTTAAAAATATTATTTATTTTTATTTTTCCAACATGCATTTCCACAAGATTTTGAGTTATAAATTTTCTCCCTATCTCTCTCCTCCCCCTTACCCAAGATGGCATGTATTCTGATTACCCCTTTCCCCAGTCTGCCCTCCCTTCTATCACCCCACTCCCCCTCCAAACCCCTTTTCCTTACTTTCTTGTAGGACAAGATAGATTTCTATACCCCATTGCCTGTATATCTTATTTCCCAGTTGCATGTAAAAACAGTTTTTAAAATTTGTTTTTAGAACTTTGAGTTCCATATTCTCTCTCTTTTTCCCTCCCCACCCACCTTTCCTGAGAAGGCAAACAATTCAATATAGGTTATGCATGTATCATTATTCAAAACATTTCCATAATAGTCATGTTGTGAAAGACTAACTATATTTCCCTCCATCCTATCCCATCCTTGTTTTATTCAATTTTCTCCTTTGACTCTGTGTCTTTTCAAAAGCGTTTGCTTCTGACTATCTCCTCCCCCAATCTATCCTCCCATCTATCATCCCCGACTCTTATCCCCTTCCCCACTACTTTCCTGTAGGGTAAGATACTCAATTGAATGTGTATGTTATTCCCACCTTAAGTCAAATCTGATGAGAGTAAGGTTCATTCATTCCCTTTTACCTCCCCCCTCTTCCCTTCCATTATAACAGCTTTTTCTTGCCTCTTTTATGTGAGATAATTTACCCCATTCTATCTCTCCCTTTCTCCTTCTCCCAATATATTCCTCTCTCACCTCTTAATTTTATTTTTAGATGTTATCACTCACATTCAACTCACCCTGTGCCCTCTGTCTATAGATATGTATATTTCCTTCAACTACCCTAATACTGAGAAAGGTCTCATGAGTTACACACATCATCTTTCCATGTAGGAATGGAAACAGTTCAAATTTAATAAGTGTCTTATGATTTCGCTTTCCTGTTTACCTTTTCATGCTTCTCTTGATTCTTGTATTTGAAAGTCAAATTTTCTATTCAGCTCTGGTATTTTCACCAGCATGCTTGAAAGTCCTCTATTTCATTGAATATCCATTTTTTCCCCTGAAGTAGTATACTGTTTTGATGGGTAGGTAATTCTTGGTTTTAATCCTAGCTCCTTTGACTTCTGGAATATCATATTCCAAGCCCTTTGATACCTTAATGTAGAAGCTGCTACTCAAATTGTTTCTTTCTAGCTGTTTGAAATATTTTCTCCTTGATCTGGAAACTCTGGAATTTGGCTACAATATTCCTAGGAGTTTTCCTTTGGGGATCTTTTTCAAGTGGTGATAAGTGGATTCTTTCGATTTCTATTTTACCCTCTGGTTCTAGTATATCAGGACAATTTTCCTCAACAATTTCTTGAAAGAAGATGTCTAGGCTCTTTTTTTTTCATCATGGCTTTCAGGTAGTCCAATAATTTTAAAATTACCTCCCCTGGATCTATTCTCCAGGTCAGTGGTTTTTCCAATGAGATATTTCACGTTGTCTTCTATTTTCTTTATTCTTTTGGTTCTATTTTATAATTTCTTGATTTCTCATAAAGTCACTAGCTTCCATTTGCTCCATTCTAATTTTTAAGGAATTATTTTCTTTAGTGAGCTTTTGGACCTCCTTTTCCATTTGTCCAATTCTGCTTTTTAAAGCATTCTTCTCCTCATTGGCTTTTTGGAGCTCTTTTGCCATTTGGGTTAGTCTATTTTTTAAAGTGTTATTTTTCTTCTGTATATCTGGGGTCTCCTTTAGCAAGTTGTTGACTCATTTTTCATAATTTTCTTGCATACTTCTCATTTCTTTTCCCAATTTTTCCTCTACTTCTCTTACTTGATTTTCAAAATCCTTTTTGAGCTTTTCTATGACCTGAGACCAATTCATATCTTTCTTGGAGGCTTTTGATGTAGGGTCTTTGACTTTGTTGTCTTCTTCTGGCTACATGTTTTGATCTTCTTTGTGACCAAAGTAAGATTCTATAGTCTGAGTATTTTTTTACACTGTCTGCTCATTTTCCCAGCCAATTACTTGACTTTTGAGCTCTTTGTCAAAGTATGACTCTGTTTCCAGAGTGGAGAGTGCTCTGTCCCAAGCTTCAGAGGTTTTGCACAGCTGTTTTCCACAGCTGTTTTCCAAGATACTTGTAGGCACCTATAAATTTTCAGTTTTTCTGAGGTGGTATGATTCAAGGAGAGGTGTTTACTCCTCTACTGGTCTGTGCTCTGGTTTGTAAGTGACCTCAATCACTCTTTTCTGCCTTGGAACTGCTAGGAGGACTCCCTCTCCACAGCCACCACAAGCTCTGCCACACCAGTGCTCCTCCTCACCCCAGGACCACTAGCCAGGACTGCAACCCAGATCCAAACAGAGCAAAGCAAGAGAATCCTGCCTCAGCACAAGCAAAGAGATCCCTGCACCCCCGCTCTGATCAACTGCTTGATTCCCCCCACCATCTGTGGGCCTGGAGCTCTGGAAGTAGCCACTGCTGCTGCGGCTGCTGCCATTGCTGCTACAGCCACCTCTGCCACCCCAGGGCTGGGGCCGGACCCAGACCCTGACCTTCTCTCACCCAGGTCCAACAGAGTTTTTCCACTGACCTACTAAGTTGTCTTTGGTGTTTGCGGGTTGAGAAGTCTGGAAACCACCAAAGCTCAGTGATTTAGTGCCCTGAGGCCTGCTCTGCCTGGTCAACTCCGGCCTGGTGTGTCCCAGTGTGGGCTATGCTGGGCTGTACTCTGCTCCCAACATGGTGCAGTAGACCTTTGCCAGTGACCATCCAGGCCATCTTGGTCTGGACACTTGTTTCACTCTGTCATTTTGTGGGTTCTATAGCTCTAGAATTTATTTAGAGTCATTTTTTACAGGTGTTTGGAGGGATTTGGAGGAGAGCTCAAGCAAGTCCCTGCTTTTGTTTTGCCATCTTGGCTCTTTCCTGATCAGATGTTAAAGAAGCCAAGGTCATCCACTGCATCCCAGGCCAGTAGTCCTGACTTTTGTCTTGCCACTGGACTTTGATGATTCTGGAAGACAGAAGGAGGCTGAAAACTTTGCACAACTCTGCCTCACTTAACTCCAATTCACACACAACTCAAGACATTACCTATGATGTCATTGGTCTACTTTGGAAATGAAGGATGAACAACAACTATATAAAATAATAATGATTATTGTGATGATATTAGACATCTTTTTTATCACTGATTTTGCTGAAAAGGCCTCTAGTTTATCTCCACTGCATATAATATTGGTTCTTACTTTTATATAGACACTATTTAGCACATCAAAGAAATGTCCATTTAATTGTATGCTTTACAGTATTTTTTTAAAAACAGGAAAGGATGTTGAACTTTGTAAAAAGATCTTTTCTGTATCTTTTGATATAATAATATAATTTTTTTTGCTCTTATCATTAATATGGTTCATTATGGCTAGAGTTGATATTCCTAATATAGTTTATATTCTTAATATTGAATCAGTCTAGGATTTCGGGCATAAACCCAACCTGATCATAATGCAAATCTTTTTCATACATTGCTATGACCTCTTAGCTATGACTTGGTGTAAGTAAAGGTAAAATCTTTTTGAATTGGTTTCCCCATGGTATTATTTACTTTTTGAACAGGAAATTTTCCCACCTGGTTAATTCTGAGTTTGGCTATGATACCTTGTGAATAATGCAGAATTTTGATGCATGATTGGCTATTAACTATGACTCTTACCTGGAATCAAAGAGAGCTAAGGGAGTTTTTCCCCCGTTATGTTTATATCAGGTCAGTCTGGTTCCTTGAAGGGACAGTCTTGATACTGTCATAACCCTGTACCTTTTCTCTTTTACAGCAAATTCTTATAATCAGGGCAGGTAAATTATAGATGTTTTTGGTGTTGTGATACTAAACCTATTAATTAATAGATTAATACTAAAACATCTCTGAATTACTATAATAGAATGCAAGTATGAAAGATCTTATGGTTTTAAATTTGAATTTGTGTTCAACTCCCTGCCCTAAGCAACTAGGTAAAATGAGTTCTTAGGTTATTCCCTTGCTTTTGTTGTGTTTCAGTCATGTCTGACTCTTCATGACCCCATTGAGGGTTTTCTTGACAAAGATACCGGAATGATTTTCCATTTCCCTTTCCACTTCATTTTACAGATGAAGAACTGAGGCAAACAGGATTAAGGAACTTGCCCAAGGTCACACAGCTAGTAAGTGTCTGAGGCCATATTTGGACTCATGAAGATGTCTTCCTGACTTCAGGCACAGAACTCTATCCACTGCACCACCTAGCTGCAGTGCTAATAGTAAGGTCTTTAAAGTATCTCATTGTTTCAGGATGATATAAGGACAACATATATTCTTTAAAAAGGGGGATAGGATAAAGATGTAAAAGTTTTTAAATTTTAATGAAGTAATAAACTTAACTTTGAGAAAGCAATAAGATTAGAGTGTTAGAAATAAAAAAAACTAGGAGGTGTGTGTGTGTGATTAGCTTCCAAATGTTTCTAATAGGATATCCAGACCTTTATGTATGTTTTAATAATAAGTTCTAAAAGGATTTTACAAATAAAATTGTATTAATAATTGTAAATAAAATTTTAAATTGTGGTCCCCCCTCCCATTTTGAAGTCTTTGTCTGATATTATCAAGAGATAGGAAGGCTCATTTTACAAGTCAGGCCCTCATAGATCCTTTTTAATATTCTTCTTTCAGCCCATTGATGGAATTATCCATATTAGATACGGGGTTCAGGTAAAGATACAAAGAACAAGTAGTTGTTGCAGCAATTCTGCTAGCAGCAGCTGTTGAGGTGTAAAACCCAACAAGACCAGCAACAAGAGCTGCTAGCACAGGTTCTTTGATCTGCTTTACTAAGGAAAGTAACTTTAAGGGGTTAACAATCTCAGTTTAATTAAGCATACATATATCAATCACAATTCAGGAGGAAAATCCAGCACCCTGAACTTCAGAGCAGATACAAACAAATTACAAGCATACATTATATAAACAGACCAAATACAAACCAACATCTGGATTAGCAAAGCTGGGGGGGCTCTTAACAATGGCTGCCCAGAGTCTCTACATCAACATTCCTCCAGTGAGTGAGAGCCCCAGACAAAATGCTAACCTCTGAGCTTTTATATTCTGTCCAGGGCTTGAAGGATTCACACCTAATCAGCAAAAGTGTGTGATCCTGGGGCTTCACATTTAGTTAGCAAAAGGGTGTGTGCCTGGAGCTTTGCACCTAGTAAGACTTAATCAAAGACACTTAATTAATTTAGCATTCTAAAACAGTAAAAAAGTCCCACCTTAATTACCAATATAGTAGTATGTAAAAATTGCAATTCTTTGAAGTTTCTGGTGAATTTTGGGTTCCTAATTTGATGTTCTTCTTATAGCTCTGTTATTAACAGGATGAGCTCCATAAGGTTTGAGCTGGTTTTCACCACATGAACTAGTTACTGGAAAGCCAAATTTAGGAGATTGTTCTAAATTGTATTGAGTCTTGCTACTGGAAGACTTTAGTAGTATTACCTAGGCTATTTCAACAAGTGACATAGAACCAGAGAGGCATATCTGCTAGGAGGAGCTCCCTCCAGAGCTTCCTAGAGAATGAGGCCTATTCCAGAATTTCCAAGGGAAGATGGGATCAGACAATACATGTAACAGCGGAGACTCAAAATGTGGTTTCTGATTCAAAGGCCATTAGGAGTATGTTACCAGGTGCAAGGACACTTGATGTTATTGATGATCATTATTGTGTTACTTTGGCCTTTTTTTGTTTCATGGTGTTTATATTTGCCTGGAAGAGAGGCCCAAAACCTTTTGTTTACTATTCAGGGATCAGGGCCATTCCTATTGTAATTTTTGGTGGACTACAAGTCTTCTGTTTATATTAGCCTCACCTGACCAAAACCTGACTTATGGAATAATAATGTTAACTGTTTGACATTCCTCAGGTAGAAGCCAAAAGGAAGTTTAAAGCTTTAGACAAGATGCATTCATTGATTCAGGTCATTTTAATGAAATCCTTTTGATACCACAATGCAGCTTTTTTGCTTCTCTCATTATGCTTTTGTTAATACGAGAATGTTGGGCTTGGGAAAGACCAAAAAGGAGGAAATTGTAGGAGTAAATGATTTTTATTATATTGCTCAGAAAAATTATTATATTGTTTAGACCCAACCTTCTATGATTAAAAGTCATGCACACCCAGAATGTTGCCTGATTCTAGTAACTCTCTAGCAATGCTGGAGATGGTTACAAAGTATTTTGGGTTTCCCCCATCCTGGAGCCACCAAAAACATTTTTGTTTTGGGTAACCACACCTAGGACTTGTGATGGGCCCACCTAAAGCTTGTGTTTTAGGTTCCCTTCTATTTTGGTTTCATCTGCATTTAATTAAATGTTAATAGTTCTCATAGCTATCTTAACTGTATCTTAACCGCTTAACTGTATTCTTGTGGTTCCTATTTGGGTACTCTTGTTTAAATTCTACATAATGTAAACTTTCCAGAGCCTGGACAAGAGAGTGCCACACCTCCTTTCTGGGTTCCTCTCCTTAACCAAATGATTTAATAAATTTCTTTCCAGAGAAAGAAATAATTTTTCACATTTTGGGATTTGTCTTTGTGAACATGGTGCATGTGTTAAGCGCTGATATTGTCTATGTTTCCTTTGAGCATAATATAGATTCCTATCTCTTTTAATCAATTCTATTTTTGCTTTTGCTTCGTTTGAGATCACAATTGCTACTTCTGCTTTTTTGAATTCAGCCAAGTCATAACAGATTTCACTTTAGTCCTTTGTTTTCTTTGCGTGAATCTTTAATTTTAAAGTATATTTCTTGTAGATCATGTATTTTGATTCTGCTTTCTCATCTATTTGGCTCTCTTCTATTTTAAAGGTAAGTTCACAGGAGTATGAATACCAGAGGAAGCATCATAAGATAATAGGCTTATAAGATCACTTCCACTTAAAGGAATGATTCACAGAATTATAAGACCATAGATTTATGGCTGGAAGGGACTTTTATTTTACAGATGTGGAAACTGAGGCCCAGAGGGATACAGTAACTTGTCCAAGTTCACACAGGTGGCAAAGTAAGAATTCTAAATCCAGTCTGCTTTCCTTTGCACTGGCCTACTTCTCAAGTAAGAGTTGACCTTTATATCACATGTTAAAGTTTTCAAAGCACTTTACAAATTTGATCCTCACAACATCCCTGTGAGGTACGGGCTATTTATTGTTTTCGTTTGGCAGGTTTAGTAGATTTGAACTCAAGTCTTCCAGGTCCAATTCTCTATCTACCAACTGTGCAACCTATAGCAACACAACTATTGACCTGGAAAACGAGGTCAGAATGGCACTAAAAGGGATGTATTAGTATCATAAAAGGACCATGACAAAGGCCTCCAGCCCTTCCTGGGTACTGCTTCTATATGAACACGCTGACAAAAATTGTGTAAGATAAGAAGATATAGAGGGTTGGATTGTGGACTATTAGAGGGAATACCTGAACACAGAGATCATAGTGCCATTGAAACAGTAAAGTAACGAATCCAGGAGTTTGTGTTTCCTGGCTTAATTACCTTTGGACATATCACTTATTTCCTTATCACTAAAACAAAGGGATTGAAGTATATTTCCTCTGTTTTGATCTAAATCAAATTGTCCCCAAATAAACATTGCCAAGAACTTTTGTCTGGCCCTTTGAGTGTACAGTAGAATCACTTCCACCCCCTTTTTGCAATCTTAAATTAATCACAAGGAGCAATACAAGTTTGAAAAGGATTAACAACAGTAAGAAGTGTTTAGGTAGAACGTTTGCAAAGCAATATCCTCTTCTCTAGTTAGTCTAGGTTAGTAATGTCAAACACAGGGTTGCTGGCTTCCTACAGACCACAACATTCCCTAGAGGCCTAGAACCAGATTATAATGTAATTGGGAAATAGTTAATAAAATGAATAAAAATACAATAAAACATTGATAACATTAATATGTGATTTTCTAAGTCAACATGAGGCCCACAGGGATCCTTATGTATGGTGGCCCTGTTTCTATTTGAGTTTGACACCAATGGTCTAGGTTATCTTTTCACTTGGTTCTATCTGGCAATATTCTACTTGGCAATATAATCTTTATCATTAATTTATCTACTATCATCTCCAGGAGATCCTTAAGATGAAAGGATTTCTCCAATTTTAGGACAAATTTTCTTATGTTGTTTTTCAGTCATGTCCAACTCTTTTTGACCTTTTTAGGATTTTCTTGGCAAGGATACTAGAGTGGTTTACCATTTCCTTCTCCAGCTCACTTTACAGATGAAGAAACTGAAGCAAACAGGGTTAAGTGACTTGCCTAGGGTCACACCGCTAGCGTCAGAGGCCACATTTGAACTTATGAAGATGAGTTCCTGATTCCAGGCCTAGCACTTTATCCACTGTGCCACCTAGCTGCCCAGGAGTTAATTATATCCAGCACTTAGTATGGGCCAGGTGTGCCTAGCTATGCTGGCATACTCTGGGGCATTTATTATTTTGAGCCATCCTCCAGAGAGGAAGATTTTAGAGAGGAGGAATAGAAGATGACTCTTAGGTTGTCAATCTGGGTGACTGACAGGATGGTGACTCAACTGAAAATATGTAATTCTTTTTCTTAGGGGCAATGCCAATGGTAATGCTTACCCCAGGGTGTGCCACCACACCTGATCCAAACTCTATGCACATCTATTGTGAAGGGTGGGGGTGTATGAGAATTTGCAACAGAAAATAAAATCAAATTAAGAAAAAAAGAAAACCTATAGGCTGTGCAGACTACGACATGCATTTCTGGACAGGAACAATTTAGGGAATTTGTTTTGCCTGACTGCATATTTGTTACAAGGGTTTTGTTTTTCTTCTTCTTTTCAGTGTGGGAGAGGTGAGAGGGAGAGAAAATAAATACCTTTTAGTTGAAAAACTAATTTAGTTTAATTTAATTTAAATTAAAAATAAACAAAAAGAAAAACCTACGGGCTTTAGCAAGGTTAAATTTGGGAAAATGTAACTGTTCCTAGAAGGTATGCTTAATATCTAACGTGATAACAATTTTGGACATGGCCAATAAGAAAATTTGTTAGGCTAGTTTAAGGATAACAGAGAGTTGGGCCTAGCGATAGGAGAAGGTTTATGGCCTCAGGTGAAGGCCAGATTAAGTGGGAAGATTCAGGGAGAGTTCAAGGGAGTTCCCAGAGACTGTACCCCATCAGGTTCAAGGGGGTTCCTTTAATTTCACCCCTGGAGTTTTGACCTCTAGTCACCCCAGTCCCATCAAGATCCTCCTTAGACTCCTCTTCAAGACCTTCCCTAAACTCCACCTCTAGTCACCCCAGACTACTTGATCACCCCTCAATCCCTACCAAAATCTTTCTGTATATGTTTCAGCTTGCCTACATGAAGGTGCTTGGGTTCAGTCTAGCTCAGCAGATTGAATCTGGCCCACTTGTGAAAAATGAGTCACAAATGGTGAGATTTCTTAAGAGTCAACCCAATATGGCGAATCTTTAATAAACTTTGTCTTTTTCTTTGGCTGAGAAGGTTTGAGTCAAATTCATTCGTCAGGACTCTGTGTGTCAGTATTTTGGGGTCTCAAGCACCCCTAAAACCTATGGTTCCCTAACCTCATCATTTTCTTTTAACCTCCTCATTTTGGCAAGAACTCATTCTTTGATAAAAACTGTTGGGAATACTGGAAAGAAGTCTGGCAGAAACTAGGCACAGATTGGTATCTCACACTTGTTGCGGGCTGAGTTAGAGCTGAGCCCTGTCCTCCTCGGACCTCCAGGCCCAGGGGCCTGCTGAGATAAACTCAGGGCTTTGGGATGTGGGTGGAGCCAGGAGGAGGGGTCTCGCCTTTGTTGCCTCCCTGGCAATTCTAGGTCTTTGCCCTTGCCCGGACCTGCCTGACCACATGGAACTTCCGGCTCTCTGGCAGAGTATGCGGAATTTCCGGTTCTTTTCCTGGACTGCCTGCCCGCAGGGAGCTTCGGGTAGCTCGGGAAGAGAAGGGGAGGAGAGTAGGCGGAGTCAGGGCGGTCCTAGGACCCAGGTGTATTAAATTTTTACCTGTCCTTCACCCACGTAACCAAAGAATGTACCTGCGTCACTAAAGCTATAAATGTGCTGCTTGCTGAAATAATAAACGGAGTCATTCACCATCTTTTGGCTCCCGCCCGGTACACTGTCCGCGAGATCAGGTCCTTTGCTTAGGCAGAGGCCTGGGGCTTGGGGGGAACCCCGAGCATAGTTACGAGGCTTCGGAAGCTCGTAACACACACTGTACACCAAGATAAGTTCAAAATGGGTACATGACTTAGATATCAAGGAAGATATCATAAGCAAGTTAGTAGAACATGGAAGAAATTATTCATAGGGTCTATGGATAGGGAAGAGTTTATGACCAAACAAGAAATACAGAAGTATATAGGAAGCAAAATGGATAATTTTGATTATATAAAATTTAAAAGTCTGTGCACAAACAAAACCAATAAAGTTAAAATGAGAAGAAAAGCAGAAAACTGGGAAATAACCTTTGCAGCAAGTTTCTCTGACAAAGGTCTCATTTCTCAAATATGTGTGTATATAGATATATATATATACACACACACACACACACACACACACACACACACGCAAGCATTTTGTTTTTGTTCTTTTCAATGTGGTAGAGGTGGGAGGGAGAGAAAATAAATGCTAGTTAGTTGAAAATCTAAGTTAAATTAAAAACAAACAAAAAGAAAACCTATGGGTTAGTAGCAAGGCTAAATTTAGGAAAGTGGACGCTTGGTCAAATTTACACTTAATATCTAATGTGATAATGATGAAGTTAAAGAAAATGATGAGATTAGAAAACCATATGTTTTTAAGGGTGCTCGAGAACCAAAATACCAACACTGGAGTCCTGCCAAATAAATTTGACTCAAGTCATCTCAGCCAAAGAAAAACAAAGTTTATTAAAGATTTGCCATACTGGGTCAGCTCTTAGGGAGCTTGAGCATTTGTGAAGCTAATGCCAGGGGTCCAGATTAATCTGAGCTGAGCTAGATTGAATCTGAGCACCTTCATGGGAGCAAGATGAGATTTAGATACAGAAAGATTGTAGAAGGAATTTGGCGGTGGTCAAGTAGTCTGGGGTGACTAGAGGAGGGGTTTAGGGAGGGTCCTGAGGAGGAATCTAAGGAGGATCTTAATGGGCCTGGGGTGACTAAAGGTCGAGATTCCAAGAGTGAGATTAAGGGTGGGAAATAGCTGAAGGCCACCTGGAGATAACAGACAATAGTGGATTAGGCTAGTTTAAGGAAAAACAGAGAGTTGGGTCTAGCGATAAGGGAAGGCTTATGGCCGCAGGTGAAGGCCAGATCAAGTAGAAAGATTCAAGGAGAGTTCAAGGGGGTTCCCAGAGACTGTCCCCCTTCATAAGGAGGATCTTGGTGGGACTGGGGTGACTAGAGGTCAAGACTCCAGGAAACAAGAGAATAGGATTTTTATGGGATCAAGGGTGAGAAGCAGCTGGACAATAGAGGGCTAGGCTAGGGAGAGATTTGGGCCTAGAAATAAGGAAAGGCTTACGGCCGCAGGCAAAGTCCAGCTCTAGTGGGAAGATTCAAGGAGAGTTCAGGGGGGTTCCCAGAGACTGCACCCCATCAATTTGTTGTGAGGATTTTTTTCCTCCCTCTTCCTGAGAAAACAAATGCTTGTAAATTGAAAAATAAAAATTGAACGGAATATATGGGTTTCTAATGAAGAACTAAAGAATATATGTCAGAATTGAGTGAGCTCAGCCCCAAATTTTGTAAAAACAAGCTATGGCATATTCAAGTTGGTTTTTTTTCCCCTTATGGATGTGAATGGTTTTAAAGTGTACTGTGTAGTTAATAAAATCGGTTATTTTACTTAGTGCCCATTACTTTGCACAGTCTTTCAGTTCCTGAAAACCAGGACCCCGGAGACTTGGGCTTGATCTGGGGCCCCGGGAGGGCGCCGCTGAGGAAAAGCCCGGGGCTGCCGCGCGGCCTCCGACCAGCGAGGGCGCTGTTGCAGCGGGCGGCCGGGGCCAACGCTACTCCGCCAGAGCCTGCGGACCGGGATAAGGATGGGGGTGGGGCGGCGGCGGCGGCGGCGGCGGCGACCGCGCGGGAGGAGGCGGAGCCTCGGGGCCAGCGTGACCGCCGGGTGTAGCTCCCCGCCCAGCTCGGCACCTGAGGCTTCGCAGCTTGGCTGCCTTCTTCCCGCGCCGGGGTGCCTCCGCCGGTTCTCCGCAACAGCCTCCATGGCCCCGTCCCGGCTGCAGCTCGGTATCCGCACCGCCTACGCGGCGGTGGGCTGCGTGATGGGTCTCTCTGCCTTCCTCGTCTGGACCTTCGTTTTCCCCCAACCCGGGACCGCCGCTATGGGGGGCCTCGCAGGTACCCGGTGGGGCCGGCGGGCGGGCCGGTCGGTGGGTGGGTGATGGGGACGCGCGCTCGGCCTGAAGCTCTTCGCTCGCCCCAGCCCTCTGTGCCAGGACGGAAACCCTCCTCCTCCCGTCCTCGAGGCAGGATGGAGGTCATCTTCCTCCGCACCTCTGAGGCACCCGGGACCCTTGGGGCATCATGGGAGGGTCATTTGCATACATCTGCATAGCTGCTGCCCTGGCTCTCCCCTGACCCTCGGGATCTCGCTCTTCTGCCCGGTCCTGCGCTCGGATGAGCCGGACCCGCCCTGTGCTGGCCTTGGCAGCCACCCCATCCCACGTCCGCCTCCGTGGTGGGCTTCGCCTTCGCAGGTGCTCTCAGCTGACCGGGGAACCCGAGGTCGACCCGAAGTGGCGAGGCCCCTGGCCCCTCTTACTCACCTGGCCTTTGTGTATCCTGTGCAGGTTCTGCCTATGCACCGGTGCAACTGCTGTTCTTCCCTTGGGGCCTAGGGCCGCCGAAGAGGCAGTGACGGGAAACTGTCAAAGTGGGGCCTCTCCTGGGGATGGTGCCGCGGGGAGGAGGGAATTAAGCAAGTTCTTTCTGGATTTAGAAATGCCCACCTGCAGCCCGGGCCTTGCGGGTTGTCAGTTCAGTATTGCCCAAGAGTCTGGTAAGGTACCCTTCCTTGGGCCCAAGGCTACCACGGTGCTGCCCTCCCTGAGGAGCTCAGGTCAGCTCTGGTGACCTTGCTTATTGAGGTGGATCCCTGTGCAAAGAAAAGGGGTACGGGGTGTGGTGAGAAAATTGGGAGGCCCCACGGATCCCCAACTTAATGTGTGATGTTGGCCTCATTCTGTCTGTTTCCTCATCCCTAAAAGGAGCTCAGCGCCCAGCACTTTATCTTAGCAGAAGATAAAATAAGATTATCTATGGGAAGCCCCTTTGAACAAAGAAAAAATGTAAAGGTCCTGTAATAGGTCCTATAAAAGGTCCTATGATAACCTTGATTATAAATACTCAGCTACTCTGCTTGAATGTCAATCTAATGGAAAGTGTGCTCTGAACTTTTCCCCTTTGCCCCTCCATGGGACCTGCAACTTGATCCAAAAGAGTTGCAAAGGAGAATCAACTGTTGGGTGATGAGATCTAAGGGACCCAAACCAGTCTCTAGCAATAGAGCAAGATCTCTTAGTATATCCGCCTCATCCCTTTAAAAAGGGCCTGATGGACAAGGAGCTAAAATCCATTTAGCTGAAAGACCTTAAGCAAGTCACTTAACTTCTCTAGGCCTTAGATTTTTCATTTTTAAAATGAAAGAATTGGACTGGATGTCTGAGGCTCCTTATGATATAATTCTAATGCCCACATTCTGAAAATTTTAATATCTTAATATCTGCAGAAAAGAGCCTCTAGTCTGTACCTTGTGCCCAAGTCGTAAAAGGCAGAAGTGAGGCCCTGGGTCTAAATGCTTTGACTCTCCCAGGAGATAAGTCCTTGGGACTGTAAAATCCACCTTAATGTTATAGGTGTTTGCAAGTTTATCTAGTGACCTGCAGTTGGACACTGGGAGAAGCTGCTTCTTAACAGTATTTGCATCCCATTATCCCTCTTTGCCTCCTAGATATTAGAGCCTGAAGGATGAGGGTAACCTCTGGGTCATCTTTTGAACAAAAGAGATCACATAGCTAGCCCCTTGACTTGAGATCATATGGCTTCTGACCACTTGTCTACAAGATGCTGAGTCATAGGAGAGAA
Source organism: Trichosurus vulpecula (assembly GCF_011100635.1). Classification (NCBI taxonomy): domain Eukaryota; kingdom Metazoa; phylum Chordata; class Mammalia; order Diprotodontia; family Phalangeridae; genus Trichosurus; species Trichosurus vulpecula. Next base: position 278,297,335 of record NC_050577.1, on the reverse strand, counting down.
CCTCCTGCTTTTTTTCTCCTCCCTCCTCAGGGGCAGATGTCCAGTGGTGCTGGCACGTGAAGCTGTCTGGGCACGATACCAGAGAGCAATGAGGGAGTCATGCCAGACAGCATAGTAGCGGAAGAAGTCAGCTCCTGAGCTGGGTTAGCACTGACCAGAAAGGGTGAAGGGCCAGGGCCCGTTTTGGGGGCCTGCTTCAGATCTCTAGGCAGAAAACATACTGAAATATGACTTTGTTTATAAAGAAAAAAAAATACCAAGTTGTCATTCTAACATTAAAAAAAAGAATAAAAATTTACTTGGTAGATCCTTTGGATCTACTGTATTGGGGGCTGGAGTTGGCAGTACCATGTGACTCTGGGCCACATCTTCCCCACCAGGGTCACTGGAGGGCAGTTGTTCTGGTAGAATATGATGTGCCAAGTTTGCTGTTGGGGTTCTGTTTTGATGCCCATATATACATTTTTTCTGATGAGTCAGATCTGTATTGAATCATATGTGTGCTAACTCATGTTTCCCATTTGTCAACCTTCTTTTGTCTTGAGGAGTTTGACAAGACTTTGACAAGAGTCACCGTGTTTTCCCTTATGCCCAACAGCTTTTCTATATATATGTATACGCCTAGGATGGGGATTTTTACCTATGATGCAGTAGGGGCTCCTATGGAAGTTTCCTCACTCAGGTGAAGTGGAGCATTTTGGAAGGGGGTGATACTGATGGCTTCTGTCTCTTTTAATGTTGACTTCTTGCCTCTTTTATACTTCCCCACTGCCCCTTTAAGAAATGAGTGTTGGGAAAGCTGCAGAGGAGGTGGGTGTCATCTTCTTTCCTCTTTCCCCCTTCATTATGTGAGTCTATGTCCCATGAACTCCATGGTCAGCATCTCCATTAGTCCCTTACTTAGCAGTTTCTACTTCCAAAAAAAATGCTGAGTCACAGGAGAGCAGCTCTCATGTCCTCCCAGGCTCTTTAGCTTCTGCTAGAAAATTTGGAGTTGCTGACTGGATTCCACCTTTGGAATCACGTCCTTTGTGAATCCCTTCTGACCAAGAAAGAGAATATCCCTGATACGGCCGGCAGTCCATTGAAACCTGAATAATGTTCTTTTCATGAAGCAGTGTTGATGGCTGGTAGAGAAATGCCAGGCCTGAGTCTAGTCCAAGTTTCAGTTATAACACTTTTAGGTCCTCTTCCCAGGCCTTATCTGCATCTAGTGCTTCTTTCGGGCAGTAGATAGGTACTTATTTGTGACGTTGGCTACTGACTGGCCTAGTGACTAGAGCTCTTCCTCTGGTGTGAAACGTCCCTCTCTAAAGGTACTGAAACTCTGTGGGAATCTGTAGCTCTGCCAAGTGCTTGCAGCTGGCCTGCCCTCTTTTCTTCTGTATTTTAAAATTATTTTTTATTATGAGCAAATGTCAACAACCATGAACATTTCACTATACAAAGAAAAACAAAAAACATAGATTGTATGTGAAACTTCTGCTATGTAAATTTAAAAAAATTATGTGTGGTTTGTTGTTTGGTATAGTTCAAGTTTAACATAGTAATTTCAGCACCACTGCTTGTTTGTCTCCTTCTGAGCTTCCTTCTGTTTTCTCATATTTGTTTTTTTAATGATTCACTGACTTTTCTTTTTTGTTAGTGTCATTCTCACTCCTATTCCACTCTTTCTACCACCTCCCAACACAAAAGAAAATAAAAGCCTTCCCTTGTAACACATTCACCCCTTGGTTTTCTGTGGAAATGCATGTCTCATTCAGCACCTCTAGTCAAGATTGGTCATGGAATTGATCAGAATTCTTAAGTCTTTCACAGCTGTTTTTTCTTTACAATGTTGTACTTATTGTATACATTTTTCTTTCTTCGTGTCTTTGATGGCTACAGAACCCTAGGGCCTTTATCACATTCATAGTATTGTTGCTAAGCAACTGGCACTGCCTGGCACAGAATGATCCTGTTGTGTTGGCCTGGTGGCTACTGTCATCCTAGGGAAAATGCCTCTCCGGGCTCTGAAGGATAGGTTCAAAGAAAGGTGGTGGCAGTGTGTGTGGGCATGGGCCCATCTTTCTTTCCCAAATTCTAATCCGTGGGGTCTCTCTCTAAGAGTTCCTCCATCAAGTATTGAAGAGGAGTCCTGTAAGATATGTGGCCTGAACTATTCAGACCTGTCTCTTCTAATCTTTGAGAGAGGCTTATTTGGCCAGACGAAGTCAGGAAATTTAGTGAAAGCTTCCCATGAAATGAGAAGGAGGGAGGAAGGGAGGAAGGGAAGGAGGGAGGGAAAGAGAGAGAGAGAGAGAGCTGAGGAGTGGGCTCTTAGAGGGAGCAGGGACTTCTGGTTTCTGTCTCACAAGTGTTATGATGGTCAGTAGTGAGGCCCCTAGAGGAGTAGGTACTGGTATTAGTAGTAGTTTTCTTGTTTAGGAATAAAGCATTGGTAGAGGTACCTGAAGGGAAGAGAACAGGGAAGGGCTTAGAAAAGAAAAGGAAAAAGGTGTGAGGTCCTAGGGGAACTAGGGCAGAAAAGAGAGAAGCGCTTAGCCACATAGCCACTGGGTCTCCTAATCAGCTTAATCTCCAGGGCTTTCCTTTTTTAGAGATGGTGAGGCTAGAGAGGCTTGTCTCCTGCCACTTCAGGTAGTGGGAATTGGCTTGGCTACTGCCCCTCTTCAAGAATCCCTCCTGCCCATACAGGGCTACCTGTGGATCTATGGTCTTCAGCTTCCTGTAAGGAGTGCCAGGCTGACACTGTGCCCCTTCTCCAGGTGTTCTGGCGCTCTGGACTCTGACGACACATGTGATGTACATACAGGATTACTGGCGCACCTGGCTCAAGGGCCTTCGATGCTTCCTCCTTGTGGGCATCTTCTTCTCCACTGTCTCCATCACCGCATTCTGCACCTTCCTTGTCCTGGCCATCACTAGGCATCACGGTGAGGGCCTGGAGTCCGGGAGGGTACTCAGCTGGACTGAAATGGGTATAGGGGAGAGGTCAAACAGGAGGAATACTATAAGGCCAGACTCAAGACAAGCCATGTGTCAAGCAGTAGTAGTGTCTGTGGTGCCCATTGGCCAGGTAAAAACTAAATTAAGAGAACTGACAAGTTTGTCATGAGCCTAGAACACATTCCACTCTCCTGAGATTATTGGGGTGTGGTTGTTCTGTAGTATAATAATGCACACTTATGTGCTGCTTTAGGTTTGTAACACATGGGTTTGTTCCCTTGATGCAATCCAGTGCTAGAAAACAAGGTTTGTGATATATATAAGGTAGAGTGACTCAAGCATGGTAACCCCAGACTTAAGGATTAAGAGCTATAACTGGCCAGTCTCAGATCCATCCTCCAGAAGCCCTGCTCATCTTTACTACCCCAGCCTCTCTGTCATACTTTATCCCTACCCTGTTTGTCTGGACCAGAAAATACTCATCAGATTTGGGTCTTCCTGTTGGGTTGGTTCCAAGACATAAAGAGCATCATGCAACAGGATCTGGGGAGGGGTTGTGTTTTGCCCTGTATATAGTGGCTTCCCTCTTTTTGAGTGTTGGCAGACAAGGTAGCATTATCAGACAGGTCATCTTTGCGTCTTTCATAACCATCCTTTCCTTGCTTCCTGCAGGCTTGACAGATCCCACGAGCTACTACCTTTCCTGTGTGTGGAGCTTCATCTCCTTCAAATGGGCCTTCTTACTCAGCATATATGCCCACCGCTACCGAGCCGACTTTGCTGACATCAGCATCCTTAGTGACTTCTGACCTTGACTACTTAGCCTCCCCAGTGGGGTGGTTCTTAATGACTGGACTCAACCTCTGAGAATTGGAGTTGTTAGTTCTATGCTCCTCCTGTTGTGGGGCTCAGGAACCATGGCAGAGGATATGCTGGTGGTGGTGGTTGGAGGGGAGGGGCAAGGGTGAGGGTCTCCTAAGATACTTTTCCTCATGTGAGCCTTATTTCTTTTCTGAGGTCCCTGGTGGGGGAAAGGCCTTGCCACCCTGCTTCCTGGCCTGTCTAGGGAGGGAATGCTTTGTACTTTTTCATATGGATCTATTTTCTTATCATAAGGTAAGCCCTTTTTAAGTGGGGTATGAAGCAACAGGGTTAGAAGAAGGCTGTGGACTTGTGTTGGAGGCAAAACAGTGGCTTAGGAAAACATTTTTATTGGTAGGGCCAGGAGATGGGTGGAGAGAGGGTTAATTTAGGCTGCTTCTATCACCAAGATTGAAAAGGTCCTTTCCTGTTACTTTTTTATAAGGGCAGGTTGGGCCTGACGAAGATTTTGTCAATGAAACTATGGGGGGTCCTGAGAGACTTCCCAGTTTCCCTCATTCCCTGTCCCCAAGAGGAGCCTGCATTTGGCTTTATTCTTTCCCTGTGTCTTGGGGAGTGGAGAAAAGGACTGTTTCCCTCCTTTTAGCCTCCCATAGGGTTTCCCCCTCTTTAGGGACCCTGGGGTTAGGCAGTAATCCTGCAGCCCAGAGCAGTGCTCTCTTGAGAAACCTGAATCGGGCACAGATGTACTGGCAAATGCTAGAGGCACATGCCCCTAAAAGAGATTTGGGAAGATTGCAAAATAGCTCAGGCTGGGAGGGATGTTTCTTCCAGGTCACCTCACATGTGCACATTCACTCTACCCCGTCATCTGTTCCCCATCCAGTCCTACCTAGGCCACTGTCCTGGGGTTGAAGTTGGGGCAGGGGAGGTGCACAGTGTTGCAGGAGAGAGAGGCGGCTTTGGACGCTGCACTGGGGCTAAACCTCTAAGTTGGAATTCTGCCCCTGGCCTACCGCAGGCCCCCTGCTTTCTTTCCTTCCCCCAGAGCGTTTGTCTTTTTTCCCTGCTTCCTAATGCTATGCCCTGCCCCAGGGACCCTCACGAAGCTCCGAGGGCTCGCTGTTGCATTTTTATGTCGTACGGGCATTGTGCATGCTTCAGTTTTGAGCTCTCTCCTCCCTGCTCCTCGCACTAGTTCTGGGGCCCACCCCAACCTCAGTTATATTTCCGTGTCGCTGTCACTTTAACAAAAATACAGCAAATGGCTGCTTTATCACTGACTGGCCTCTGGGTGTCACCTGTGTGTGGGAGAGCTCCAAAGGGCACTGCCAGCTGCCTGCCCCCCAAGGATGAAGGAACGGGAGTCACTGGGTCTTTATCTGGCGCCAAGCAGAGAGAAAGTGAGGCAAGGAGATTTACGACTTTGGGCATAAAGTGAATAGAGGATTAGATCTGGAGCCAGAAGAGCCGAGTACGAATTCTGCTTCATACACCCAGCCGGGTGACTGCGGAACCTAACTTTGTCCTCGTGTAAAATGGGGATAATGCCACCACCCTCCTCTCAGGCCCGCTGTGAGAATAAAATGAGATAGTATTTGTAAAGTACTTTGCAAACCTTAAAATGCCATATAAATGCCAGTTATTAGTAGAAGGGGAAGGGAATGAGCATTTATTAAGCACTTTACAAATAGTGTCTCGTTTGATCCTCCCAACAATTCTGTGAGGTTGATGCTGCTATTATCATTTTACAGACGAGGAAACTGAGTCAGACAGGTTAAGTGACTCGCCCAGGGTCACCCAGCTAGTGCGTGTGGCAGGCTGGATTATAACTCAGGTCTTCCTGACTCCAGGCCTAGCACTTTACCCGCTGTTCCATGGACCTGCCTGTGTTATATGATAATACACATTATTCTCACCATACTTTATTCTAGACTTAATATATTATTAAAGTTTAATATATTCTTATTAGGACCCAGGTAGCCGGGGCCAGAAGAAGAAGGGGAAAGGAAGAAAACCAGGGCTTTTTAGCACCTGGGGTATAGGAAGGGTCTCATCCCTCCCCAGCAGGGTTACGTGCAGTTAGGAACGCTACGCGCCGGAACTGACTTTGTCACTTACTGTCCCCCCACAGGGCCTAGCCCATGGTGACTGGCAGCATTTAATTTCTTTACTTAGTGCAATGAGCTCCAAGAGCTGCTGCCTTACCAGTTTTTTCTTTGTACTTCAGGCACAGAGTAAGCACATAAATAATCAGCCCCCCCCAACACTGCACCCTGTATATGGAATGTCTGGTTAAACGTGTACAAGATACAGGGAGAAAGTGCTAATGTCTCTAGACTACGGAGAGTTCACCTTTCTCTAGCACAGTGGACCAAATGTTGGTTTTTGGAAATAGAGGTTCTGGGTTCACAGCCTGGCTCTGCCACTTACTACCTGTGTGACACTGGGAAAGTCATTTAACTTCTGGGCTCCTGTTTCCTCACCTGTAAAATGAAGGAGCTAGGTGAAGATACCTTTCAGCTGTGGGTCCAAAAGAGCTGACAGGACTCCTTTCAGGAAGATGGGCTGGCGCTGGCATCCACAGATTGGGGGAGAGTGGGAGTGCAAGGGTGGTACTGGCTAAGCAAAGACTGGAACCAGCTTGGGTATTTCCAGAAAGGCAAGTATGAATGAAGAACAAGGGCAAGACCTGCCACATCTCCACATTCTCTCTCCTCTTGTATGTTGTCTGACCTAGACCTCTACTCCCATGAACGTATTCACACTTGTGAGAATGTGCACGCTTACGTGCATATCATGTGCACACACTTACGCCAGTTCACCACTAGGAGGTCCTTGTCTTATGCAGTTTTAAAGCAAATAAACATTTATTCAGATTTTTCTTTTTCTTTTTTCTTAAACAAAAACATGCACATACACAGGAGTTTTGTGGAGGAGACATACATGCGCACACACACAAATACTTCTGGCCCCAAGCTGGAGCTAGGAAGCCCCTGTGCTGATGTCCCCAGGAGCAGCCCTTCTCACTGGCCCACATCTTTACCTCACCTCCTTCCCTTAGCTAAGGCAGTTGTATGTGGGGATGGGGAATGCAAGCCTTAAGATGGGAAAGCTAAGGCTCCCTCTAAGCTATGTTGTATCCCAGAGAGAAGATAAGGGAGTTGGCACCATCTGCTTGGGGGAGCAACGGGGTGAGGGAGGGACAACTTGCTCACTCCCCAGGATACTGAGATGGTTGAATCAAGGCATACACAGTGCAGGCACCGAAGATGGAGGTGGGGTGGAGAATTGTCTAACTAGCAACTCTTACCAGATTGTGCTATATCCTAGTGCCTGGCAAGGGCATCCCTGAAAGCCCAGTAAGTTCGGGGTAGAGAAGGGGAAGAGAGAGATGACAGGATATCTAATCATGCACAGGGAGGAGGCGGCTCTCTCGAGCTCAACAAGGTTTGAGATTTCACATTTCCATACAGACCTTCAGGTTGTGTGGGAAAAGGGCTGGGGCCCCTGGGGTGGGACAGTGGTTTAGGGGTGTGTTGAGACATGGGAACCAAGCCTCTTGTCAGACTCCTGGAGAAAAGTGGTCTCCTCCTGTGGGCCAGAGGTCCTAGTAGGCCATGCTCCAGGGGTGGGGCAGTGGCTGAGCACCACTCCCTTATCTCTCTCAGTTCCTTTCTGGAGACTTTTCCCTGTCCCCTCCCTAGGGATTGGGGATCCTCCCAAGTTCTCTGGGGTGACTGTCAAGGGAGGAGCAGGGCTGGCAGGTATCAGACCAGGACCCTTAGAATCTGAAGCCTCAAGGACTAGACACGGTGGCCACTGATTAGAAGATATAGGTCTGAAGGGCAGGAGTGGATGGTGGATTGATTTGTCCTGAAGCCTTAGAGATTCATAGGCTCCTCTTCTTCCTCCATCAGCTGCTCTGAGGGCCTGGTTTGGGAGGGAGAAGAGGCAGAAGTTGGTGAACTCAGAGGGAAGGCTGAGGTGAGTGACAGACCCTGCCATCTCTGGGTTAGGCACTGGGAACAGAAAGAGAAAAGCTAGGAAAGGTTAGGACTGATAGGGTCTAGGTGTACTCGAGAGAGAAGGCTGGAGGGCTGTGAATAATACAGAGAATTCCAAAGTCCGGACTAAAGAGGCTTTGGTGGTACAGAGTAGGGGAGTTACCTCTTTTCTGCCAGGATGCCCACAGAGAGCGAGGCCAATGCTGACACTGTCTCCACTTCTTCTGTGTCAGCCATTGCCACCGAGGGGATCCAAGAATCTGGACTGGAGGCCAACCACTGCATCGAACCCCAATACTTACCTGAAATAAGAGGCTGAGTAAGATTCAGGATTGATTCAACGCACTCTGATCATGAGTATGGAAACACCCCCTGGGGCTGGGTGTGTCTTGAATTCAGCAGAAAAGGTCTGTAAGTTCAGACACTGACATAAACTAGTCCTCAGGCCACTCTTTCTTTCCTCCCCTTAAACCCCACATGTGCACCCATTTTGCACTGCTTCCCAGCTCCCAGATAAGATTTGCAGTGAAAGGAAACCTAAGAAACTACAAAAATAAAAGCATGGGCATTGGTTTAGGGGCTGATGGGAGAGCAAATGCCAATGTGGAAAGGTGTAAGTTAACAGAGAAGGCATCAGTTCTTAACACAGAAGTGCTGTGCCCGTTCAGCCCAATGGATTCAAAGGGGCTCCCATAGCCTTTCCAGCTTTGTAAGATTTGTGTCCTTGCCCTGCTTCAGGCCTGGGACTCATTAGGTAAACCAGTCCAAGATATGCTTTTCCAAAGCCACATGTACTGCAACTGAGAAGGTTGCCCTGTTGCCCTATCCCCACCCTTTTCTAGGGCTCTCCCTAAAAGCAGCAATGGGTCAGCTCGTAGACTTCAATACCTACAGTACACATTTCAGAAATATGTTGAGGAAGTGGATTGGTCCTTAACTCCTCAAATCCACACATTCCACACACTTTTGAAGTCCCAGGAACATTTATACATCAATTGCCAAATTAGGCAGGACCTAGTACTCCTGTTAACGGGTCTAAGCTCTGGCTAACTGGCGTAGGAGTACTAGCCACAAGGGGCATAGGAAAGCCTCCCCTTAGTCCCAATCTGAGGGAATGAGTAGACCACACCATTATTTTTGGGCAGCCTTGGGGCAATCCTATACTGTGTTCCGTTGCCTACTACCTACAGCCCTAGCAATGCTCCCATGGAATGGGTCCCTGAGTGGGAAGGTTCATTTTATGCCCTCTTTCATCTTAGAGGGCCGTCCTATCATCCTTTTACTCACTGTGTACCCGGATCACAGCTTCCAGGGATCGAATAGCATTTAGGTTGGGTTTCTGTTTCCAGCTCTCCTCAGAGAGGGGATCCACCTATAGGAAATGTACATACAATCACCTACGGGGCCCAGATACCTCACCCTCCCCCATCCCTAGGGCCTCTTGGGTTCCTGGCCTTGGCCTGGGCTACAGATGCAGTCCCCTTTCAGATTCTAGTTATCCCCAGTTTTTTTACCAGAAGAACCTATCTTCTCCTCTGCCCCAGTTGGGTGTGCAGAGATGTCTCACCTTGTTACCTAGCAGGGCAGTCACACAGGCTTCAGAGGCATCACAAATGGCTGTGAGATCATGGCCACCCTCCAAGGCCAAAACCACTGCTCCTCCTGCCAAGCTCATCAGTTGCTGTGTCATGTACCCAAAACCTGGGATAGGAATGGATGGGGAAATGGAAGCAGAGGCTTCTTCTGCCTGTCTCTTCCTGCTTGACTATTTCTTTGGTTCTAGGATGTCTTCCATCTATGACTGCTCCCCAGGGCCAAGCTGGCTCCCCCAACCTTGTGACTGTCTCCTAAGGGCTGCCAGTTCAACCTGGGACACACATCCTTGGAAGATGGCTTTATTGCTGGCTTGTTTTAACTGCTAGATCGTAGCCTGAATCCCTAGGGATTTGGGCAGTGCCTAGTGCTCATAGTTCTACAGGATGGATTGATGAGAATGGGTCTTGGTTAACAGGTCACTGGGATGTTTGACCCTAAAATTTCCTCTAACCTTGAGTTTGACAAATTCATCCTGCCTCACAGGCACAAGCTGACTAAGGTCATATCCCTTCTCCCACCTCCCACTTTTTATGTTTCAGTCCCAGATGAACAGAAACTCTTCTTTCCAGTCTAGAAGTCAGTCACCCCTTAAGAATCTTCTTACACTTGGCAGAGACATGGTAGCCTCCCAGAGGTGGGGGATGGCCATCTGCAGCATCAAACCCAGCTGACACCAGGACCAGGTCAGGAGAGAATTCTCGGGCGATAGGCATCACAACTGTTCTGTGGGAGCACATCATATTCTCAGGGGCCATTTGGGGAAAGGTGATCTTGGGGTGCAAAAGGGACAAAACTGGAGCAAGGGGCAACCTGGAGCCTTAGAACCTGGTTAAATTTGGCCCAAGTGAACCAGAACCATGGGCCCTGAGAAAATCAGGACTGGCACCCATCATCCCTAGACTCGGCATGGAGAAGTTCACACCAATATTAGATTCTGCCAACTGAGAAAAAAGTCCAAAGCTTTTGAGGGTATGTTTTCCCTCCCTCTCTCCCACTGTCAGGTTGTCCAAATATATCTCTCTTTCTCCCTTCACTAAGCCTGGCCTATCCTATTCTTGTGTGTGTGTGTGTGTTCACACACACACACACACACACACACACACACACATATATATATATATATTATTTTTATTTAGGTATTCCTGGAGCCTTTTACAATATACTAAATTCTCCAGTCTTAAATATCCTATACTTCCATCAAGGGACTATAAAATTAATCCTCAAAGCTCATTTTCTTCACAGGCACTGACTAACCCTACCCACCTCTAATAAATAGCTCTTAATTTCCATGTGAGAAGCTGAGGCTGTGAGAGGTTAACTGAGTTGCTCAGGATCTGCTCAGGATCACATATTATCTGAGGCAGAATTTGAATTTGGGCCTCCTGACTCCAGGTCTAGCACTCCGTCCTCTGGCCCACCCGTTGTCTCTATACAGTGATTGTTCAGTAGATGGCTGATTGCCTGTCTAACCTGGAGCAGTTGGAGGAAGAGGTAAGAGAGAACGTCTGTTTCAACCTGTCTTATTTTATTTCCCAAACTCCTTCAGGAATCCTGTCACTGAATACTGACCTGAAGGCTGCCAGGTATTCAGGGTCTCCCATGGGTGGGTCAAGGCCTCCAGCCCAGGCAACATTGATGTTGAAGCCTTCTCCGTTGCCGGCCCCCACCTGCAACACAGGGAGGAGAAATCAAAGGGGGATCAGAGACTCTCAGTGTTAGAAAGAACTTGAGAGACCATCTAATTTAGAGAAGAAAACTAAGGTTAATTAGTGGAAGATTTGAGACTAGAACTCAGATCCCTCGGTTTTCAGTCTAAGCTCCTGCCAAGCAATTCATGTTGAATTATAGCCTCTTTAAGCAAAGGACCAATGCCCTCATCCACCACCTCAAGAAAGGAAATATCAAACTCGGTGCCATCTTTGACTCCTCTCACTCTTCATATCCCATCAGCTGCCAATTTCTGTCATTTCTACCTTCCTAACATATCTTGTTAATATGCCCTCTTCTCTCTGGAGACCACCACTACCCTCTTGCAGGCCCTCATCACCTCATGTCTGTACTGTTGGGATAGCCTGCTGGCCAGTCTCCCTGCCCCAAGTCTCTCCACACTCCAGTCCATCCTCCAATCAGTTGCCAAAGTCATCTTCCTAAAGCATAGGTCTGACTAGATCACCCCACCCCTACCCCATTTGATAAATTCCACTGACTCCCTATTACCTTCAGGATCGAACATAAAATCCTGTTTGATTTTTTTAAAGCCCTTCATAGTCTGGTCCCTTCCTATCTTTTTAGTATTCTTACTTAAATCCCTTCCATGTACTTTGCGGTCCCATGACACTGGCCTCCTTCCTCTTCCTCACACAAGATATTGCATATCCTGACTCAATATTTTCACTAGCTGTCCCCCATGCCTGGAACTGTCTCTTTCCTCATCTCCACCTCCTGGCTTCCTTAATTCCCTTCAAGTCTATGTTAAAGTCCCATCTTCTAGGAGAAATATTTCCTAGTCCTCTGTTATCTTAGTGCTTTCCCTCTGATATTATCTCCAATGTATCCAGTCTCTATCTGTCAAGTTTGCACACAGTTGTTTGCATAGTGTCTGCATCATTAGTCTGTGAACTCCTTGGGAGCAGCAACTATTTCTTGCCTTTCTTGTATCCCCAGTGCCCGGTACGTAATAGGTACTTAATAAATGATTTTTGACTTGTCAACTATTTGGTAGAGACTCAGAAGAGTAAATAGTAGTTGAGATTGGAGTGTACTTTTGTTCTTCTGTTGATATTGCCTTCTTTTATGCCTTGCTTTATGAAATACTCCTGTTCCTGAAGAATGGCAGATAAACTGCACATCTTTACTATACTGGGGCCAGCAGCTTGTGATTTAAAGAAATCCTGGGGAGTGCTAGGTGGTGCAGTGGATACAGCACCAGCCCTGGAATCAAGAGAACCTGAGTTCAAATATGGAAACGGGCACTTGCTGTGTGACCCTGGGCATGTCACTTAACCCCAGTTGCAAAAAATAAAAAGCCATCCTGAAGGGATGACATGAAGTGTGGTTGCAAGTACATTGGACTTGATGTCTGATGATCTGGAGTTGAGTTCTGACTCTGCTACTGTGTGATTTTGGGAAAATCACATATTTGGGCTAGTTTCTTCAAATGTAAAATGAGAAGATTAGACTAGATGATCTCTAAGGTCCCTCCTGGTGCTAACATTCTATGGGTCTATGTCATTTGTTTTGTGTGACAGAGTAAAGTCTGATGACAGAAACAGACAATTTGTCAACTTTTGAATTCTGGTTTTTGCATACTGAGTTTTCTAAAGGTGGAACATTTCTATATGAAGTTGTGGCAGGTGCCAGTGACATAGGCCTGTTCCTTCTCCTCAAACAGCTCTCCAAATTAGGGAGATAACTCAGTGCCACTGTTTCCTTAGAGTGATGAAACTGGAGAGGGAGCAGCCCAAGCAGTCCAGATAAACATCTGAAGAACTAGAATCAGACGGTAGAGAGGGAATGAGATCCCAGGCACATCTCAAAAGAAAATGCCCCTGATCCAAAGATGGTGGTGCTGTTAGATGTTCAGTTTCCAATAGCTGCCAACTGATAATGTCCAAATTGTCTCTTTCTACGCCCCCCACCCCCACCCCCATGGCCATTTCTCATCTTTTACCAAAAAAATCAAGGACTCCACTGTGGGCTCCTTCTTCCTTGCCTGACCCTTAAAAACCTCACTCTCTCCTCCTTTGCTCTAGTCTGAGGAAGAGGTGGTTCTTCTCTTTGCTAAGGCCAACCACATTACTTGTGCCTTTGATCCCCTCCAATCCATTCTTCTCTGAGAGCTTGCCCCTTTTATGCATCTCTTACCTTCAGTTCCTTCTTATCCACTGGCACCCTTCCTCCTAAGTTTTCTCCCTGCTTCAAAAGCTTTCACTTGACCCTGCTATGCCCCTGAGCTGTGGTCCTATATATCTCTTCTTCCTTTCACCTGTTGTTTAAACTTAGCCATTTCTAATGTTATCTAATCTAATCTTTAACATTATCTAATTTATCTAAGGTTAGCCACCCAGTTTCACAACCCCAGAATCATCTTTTGCTCCTTCCTTTCCCTCACTCTCCATATCCAATCAGTTGCCAAGACTGAATGATTCTTCCTCTTCTGCCTGTACAACCTCTCTTGTACCTGTCTCCTCTCCACTCAGATGACTATTACCCTCATCATGTCTTGCCTGGACTATTACAATAATCTTCTACCTGGTGTCCATTGTCTCTGTCTTCTGTGATCCATCTTCCATACAACTGCTAAAATAACAAATCTAAAACACAGATCTGACCATGCCACTCTCTTGCTCAAAAAAACTTCAGTGGCTCTTAAAAAATACAAAGTCCTTAACCTTGAATTTGAAGCCCTTCATAGTCTGGTTTCCATTTACCTTCCCAAACTTATTTCCTATTACTCCATTTCATATATGATACATTGCAGTCAAACTGGATTACTAGCTGTTTCGTGAACTCAACATTTAATTTCCCACCTCTGTGTCTTTGCAGACAGACATGGCTCTGCTGGAAATACATTCTCTCCTCACTGATCCCTCTTAGAATACCTAGTTTCCTTCAAGGTTTAGCTTAGATGCCAACTCCTAATCCAAACCCTTCCTAATCCCCACATCTGTACTCTCTCCTACCTCAAATTATCTTGTACATATTTGTGCATATGTTGTATCTTCCAATTAGAATAGCTTCAAGGCAGAACTGTTTCATTTTTGTCATTAGCAGCCCTTGTTCAGTAGTTTCAATTGTGTCTGACTCTTTGTCATTTGGGGTTTTCTTGGCAAAGATACTGGAGTGGGTCACCATTTCATTCTCCAGTTCATTTTACAGATGAGGGAACTTAGGCAAACAGGGTAAAGGGACTTTCCCAGAGTCACACATCTAGTAAGTGTCTGCGGCTGGATTTGAACTCAGGTCATCCTGACTCCCAGCCTGGCACTCTAACTACTATACCACCTAGCTGCCTTAATATCCCTCGCAACTAGCATATAGTAGGCACTTAAACAAATGTTTGTTGAATTAGACTTAAGGCAACTATTATACCCAAGGAAGCTCAACATGCCTGGGATAAGGTCATACCTGGGTTTTGGCTAAGACCAGGTATAAACATGTAAAGCATGGACAGCCTACCCCAAACTGATCCCTCCTTCTTCCCCTCTTTTATCTTTTTTCAATGTTTCTCTGCACTGCTTGGGCTGGCCCTGCCCCAAACTCCCTGCTCTAAAGAAACAGGGTCACTGACATATCTTGCTACCTTAGGAAACCCTATGAAGTCACAGGCACAAGAGATAGAAATTTCTTGTTACTTAGAAAGCCTCAGCCCAAAGGGCTCTACAGCCTTCCCAAGTCCAACTCCCTAGCAGGGTAGTTCTCTATCCTGCCAGTCTCTACTCCAAGGGAGGTGATAATCCCTGGGAAAGGAGTCATTTCTTTGGATTTTCTCCCTTTTTCTCTTTCCTGATCAGTTTACTCTCATCCTTCCATCTTACTGAGAGGCCTAGAGTCCTAAGAATTATAAGGGTTAAGGACGAGGAAGCTGACTGCCTATAGGAGGATGAATCATCCTGTGTCCCCTCCTTTTTGTCAATATTGATAAGCCAATAGATGGGAGGAGAAGGAGGGGGTCCAAACGTTACCTCATCAACAGCCCCACTGCCTGGAAAGAAATTGCCATCATCATGTCGATGTAGAGAGATGTAGAGCACACTGGGGTCCTCGTAGAAGGTTTGCTGAGTTCCGTTGCCATGGTGAACATCCTGTTTTTGGTGAGATGAGCGTAAGTGAGGTAGGGAAGGGTCTAGAAGCTAAACAAGGGAATGGAGTAAAGCCTGGGAGACAGGGACTGTGTAACTGGGCCAGCAATTTATATGTGACCATTAAAACATGCCCCTCACTCAAGGCCATGTGATATAAACGGCTGCCCAATATAACAATGTGGAGAAAGCACAAAGGCCCAGGTACAGAGACGGGGGAAGAAAAGCAAACTGCAGTTATCGCTGGCAGATGCCTTCTTCTACTTTAAATCTGAATCCCACACCGCTGCATGCTGAAAGCAGCTAACCTATGAAAACCAGCCACTTGGAGGCCCTGGCACCAATGACCTGATTCTGACTACTCGTGTCTGCTTTAAGCAAAGTGAGTTACTGTTATATGAAATACTGTTGGGTGTCACAGGATGTTCCCAGGTCATGTGACCCAGGGAAATCCTCACCTGAAGCGCTGGACTCCCACTCTCCCGTGTCCAGATCTCTTAGTCGGTGTGTGTTCTTGGGGACTCGCCTAGTTGGGTTTGGGTCTAGAGAACATTGTTTGTCTATGGGAGTCCAGCAAAGCCAGGAGCCCTGGGGAAGGTTTCATCAATGTCTGCTCTGGTCAGAAGAACTGGGACTGGTCAGCTTCCTATGGATGGCTGCTGCTAAACCCTTGCCACTAAACCTGGGCTCTGTCAATTCTTGTCTAGAGGGAGAGTTCAGGGCTACCCTTCATCTCAACTATCCAGTCAATACTGAGTCCTGGCTGTGCTGCCTAAGATCTAGGTGACCACTGACCATTCTCTTAGCCTCCCTGAGTCTCACTTCCCTCGTCTGTAAAATGGGACTAAGAGTATGAGTGCTACATACTTCCTGGGGTTGTTATGAAGAAAGCACTTTGAAACCAGAAAACTCTCTATTCTTAACATCACACCTGGAGGAAGGCAAGGGAGCCACACTTGGTGGGCTAATAGTGTTAGACTAAGTTAGGAAATCAGGGCTTTATCACCCGTGATTGATCAATCCTGGGTAAGTCACTCTATCCTTCTTGAGCATCAATTTAACTGTCTATAGCTTCTTTTTTTTATTCTTTTCTAGTGCTACAGTGAAGCTATAAGGAGTCCTAGAAAAGGGAGAGTTTAAGCTCTGAGGAGAGAGATACAAAAGACACATGAAATTGGCTTTAAAAGAACAACGGTGAAAATTCACTGCTACAGCAGTACTACACTACTACTACAGTGGCTGTTACACCACTACAGGGGTAGGACTTGGGATGGTGGTGGTATTACTCTCATGAGGAGTGGGGGGCGGGAATTAAGTGAACATTGTTTTGAGAAGGGGTCCATGACACAAAAAATCATAAGAACTCCTGGGTTTAGGCTATAGATATCGTAAGATAAGGATTCTATGTTTTGTAAAAATATTCATTCTAAACTTAAAAATATTTTTGTTTTCCCTGTACATTTATAAGAAAAGTTTCTACTAAAAAAATTCTACCTTTTTTCAGCTAAGTAAAGGGACTGAAATAAAGAGATTGGCATACTCTTAAAGGCCAGTTGTTGGGGTACAGTGACAGTAGCTAAGGGGAGAATAAACATGGAAAAAGGTCTGATTAGCAGTCGCCTATTTGCCTCCACCTTTCTTCAGCCACAACATCTCGGGGTCATAAGCCTAGCTATACTAGAGTTCATTCTCTTAAGGCTGCAGCCAGTGGGCACAAGCTAGGGCTGCTGCAGTCAGCTCAGGTTTGGGGCCTATCCAGGTTCAGGAGCTGTGTCCAGAGCGGGGCAAGAGACTTACCCAGTCCACAATGAGGATCTTGCTAACCTTCCCCTGCTGCTGTAGCTGCCGGCTTGCGATGGCCACCGAGTTGAAGAAGCAAAACCCCCTGGGAGGAGGAAAGTATTCCTACCAGTTTGATCTCTCTCTCTGCGTCCCACCCTCAATGTGGCACATGCATAGCTCACCCGTATGTCTCTTTTAAGGGAGACCGAGAGAGGGAAATTGGGGGCAGGAGTGGCTCACAAATCTTCCATTTGGTAAATCCCTTAAGGGACTTATTTGTGTGAGATCAACCTATTGCTTCTCTGGGAACTTCCTTACCCTTCCCCCTACCAAGGCCTCCCACACCCAGGCCTTACATGGCAGTTGAATGGTCTGCATGGTGTCCAGGGGGCCGCACTACTGCAAAACCATTCTGGGGACAGAAGAACATTAGTGTTAGCATTACCCAGCTAGACTTCTGTCGCACGCCATCCCTCACAGCCTTACACCAACCTACCTTTCTCTTGTACAAACCAGTCCTAAAGCCCAGGCTCCTGGTTGCTTTTCTTGTAAGAGTTGATGCTTTCCTTTTGCCTGCCCTAGTTAGGTCAGGAATGACCATGGTCTCCCCAGTCTTGCTTTCCTCCCCAGTGCTCCACTTACACTTATACCCTCACTATAAACTGTGCTTACCATGACTTGGCCTGGATGTTAACACTTCACCATCTATCAAGCAATAAGCATTTATTTAATGTTTACTATGTGCCAAGCACTGTATAGGAGGCTGGGATATAAATAAAAAACCGAGACAGGCTCTGCCCTCAGAGAGCTTCCAGTCTATCTTGGTTGGCTGATTTTACTGTGTCATTTTAATTATTTAATTATTTCTGGAAAACCAGAAAGTGGCAGGAAATAGGAAGTTTTAAACAGGGTAGCTGCTCCCAAGTGGTCCCACCACTATCCACAGCTTTCTGCTCTCCTTCCTTCATTAGGTCTGTCTTGATTCTAAGTGCTAAGAGATAAGGGACTGCATCTGTGCAGGTCTCCTTGTATGGTGCCTCTGGAGAACCAGGACTAGGGTTAGGCCAGGTAGGCAGCCTCCTCAAGTACAAAAGCATACTGGGGGTAGGGAGGGGAGAGATGAGTGCAACAAAGGACACTTTACTTATGAAAATATATTTACATAAGTAAATTTCGTTGTATGGCACAGATATGTATATATGTGTGTATGTATCGTGATGTCACATATTTTGTATAATGTTGAAGGCTCAAAGTCTTTGGTGCACAGTAATAAACGGATGCATTTTTCAAATTTTGTAGAGGGAAATTAGGGTTAATGCTGTTAAAAGATTCCTTATTATAACCTTCCTTTATTAGGAATTGAAGGTTTTCAGAAAAAGAATATAACTTTCAGATTCAAGACAGATCAATCCCTCCCCAGTCTGTAGGAAAGGAAGCTTAATCATCATTTATAAAAACATGTGTGAACCGAACATTTGTTTGGGTTTTGGTATCCAGCAAAGGGTCACATATAGAAAAAAGGCACTTAAAGAATTTATAGGATCTTAGGACTGGATAAGACCTTAGAGAGATGATCTAATCCAATCTCCCTCATTTTTAAAGACACAGGAACTGAGGCCAAGATTGAAACCTGCCCAGAGAGGAGGGCTGAGCTGTTTACTCAGCTGGTTAACAGCTATGTTTTGGATGGTTGAGATAAGGACCCCCTTGGAGATGACTGGACTTAGTAGTCCACAGTTCTGAGTTCCCCTCCCTATGAAATGATAGGTGTCCTAGGGTTCTAACCCAATCTTGGACCTGCCTGCCCCAGTCCCTACCCTAATTCTCCTCACAAGTCCATGACAGATTATAGGGCAGCTGCTGGATCTGAATTCCTAAGACACACTAATCCTGCTTTCCACCCTTCCCTAGCCCTCTCCTACTTTCATGTCCTACCTTTAATTCTCCGGCAGCCACCTTGAAGGCAAGGTCAGTTACGCTTCCAGCAGCCCAGCGGGCTGCATTGGAGGAGTGCAGTTCATTCCAGATTGTATCTGTGTCCACCTGTAGGGGCCAGAGTCAGAGCCAATATCACCTAGGGTTCTACAGTTAGTGTAATGGCCTAAAGGTACCCCACAGGACAGGGATCAAAGCAGGCAGTAGGATGGGCAGTGCCCACTCCATGGCAAGAAGGTCAGAGATCTGGGGAGACAGTTCTGCCCCTCAAGGCTGAAGGTCAGTGCCTTGCACTGCTCAGAGGTCAGGCCTGTTGAGGCCCTCAAATCCCAGTGTGCTTTTTCTTTCCCATCTTTTAAGTCACTGGAACTAGTTCCAGATGGGCTGGCATATTCTGCCATCGACATCATCCCTGCCTCCCCATTCAGGTAAAGGGACATGGCATTACCTGGGTGGAGCTTAGGGTTTTAGTCAAGCTGGGGGTTTAAACCCCAGCTGACCCTGCTCAGGCCCTTTGGGATGGTCCAAGCTGGAGGGGCCGTCTGCACCACTGTCTTCCACTCAGGGCCCTAGCCTGGGCTGGGAGGCCTCCCTCAACCGAGCCCCAGGGCCATGGTTCCGCTCCCCTCAAAGGCTAGGGAGGGGCCAGGAGGGAATGGTAGGGAGGTGGGGCGAGGTGGACCAAGAGAGACAAGGAAGGCAGAGAGAGTCACAAGAAGCTGGAGAGAGAAAGAGAGAGAGAGAAAGACAGAGGTAAAGGGAGAAGGGAAGAGAAAACAGAAGTAACAACAGTTGGAAAACCAGAAAGTGGCAGGAAATAGGAAGTTTTAAACAGGGTAGCTGCTCCCAAGTGGTCCCACCACTATCCACAGCTTTCTGGTCTCCTTCCTGTACCCAAACACCGGCCCTGGATTTTATAATTTCATACTCCCAGCTCAAATCATAGCCAAGTTCACCAGGGCATTCAATCCTCCCACTCCATCTACCTTTGCTCTGAGGCAAAGGAGGCTAACTGGTGGGCCACAGTATGAAATATGGACATCCAGCACGGGAAGAACCCAGAACGGGGGAGCAAAGAAGGATCCCAGGGATACAGCGAAGGCCTGCTCTCTGGAAGTGGGACTACTAGCTGTCATCACTGCTTTCCACCCCATGCCTGAAAGGTTCTATTTGTCTGATACTTGCAAGTAGCCTGGTGAACTAGGTCTGGTGACTAATTATACTTCCTGGTAGGGGCAAGGGGCACATAGAGCCCTCGCATAAGGGAGTGACCAATGTCCCAAGTCCAGATCTTGGCCCTGATTCTCAGGCTCATGGCTCATTCGCTCAGTTATGATTTACATGTCTGTTATGTGCCAAACAGTGTGCTCAGTGGTAATGAAGGACACAAAAGAATCAAAAACACGGTTGTTGTCCTCCCTGGCCTTATGATCTATGGGCCTTCTAGCCAGTAGCAGGGAAGGAGAAGGGGCCAGGAGTTGGTAAGAGCTGCACCTAGGAAGTTCTTTGTGGCATACAAACTAAGTAGGGAACTTAAGCACTAGGTAATACAGAAAGGGAAGGAGGCTGGCAGAAGAGGAACACTACCAGCAGGTAGAATGCCCACTCAGTGGGTTACAAGGGAGCACTTACCCCAACCCCACCACAGGGCAGCATCACAAACATCCTCTGTGCCAGGATCCCTGCAGAGAGAGCGGGTACATAGAGAATTTTATGGCACAGGAGTCCTTTACCCAACGGCAAAAGAATAGAAGGGATGGGGCAAAGGTGAAGAATAGAAAAGCAACAGAGGAGAAAAGACAAACAGAGATGGTCGGGTTAAGCAAGGGCATTAGCATGGACAAGGAGCAAAGGCTGGGACATCAAAGCTAGGGTGACAGGTTGAAGAATGGTAGTGGAAAGCCAAGATCAGAGGTTGGGCTAGACTGAACAATTGTGGGGATGGGAGAGGGTGGGTTTAGAGTAGGAGGCAGTATAGAGGACACAAGAAGGGCAGAAAGGCTAGAGCTGAGAATGATGAGAAAGTTTGAGGAAGCTACAGAACAAGGTAGGCTGGGCATGGCTTCCTACCTGCAAGCTTTCCATTGTCCAATTTGAGGCGGCTGAGTGGGTTGGTGCCATAAAGCAGCACATGTCGTTCATCATGGACTGACTGCAGCTCCTCCAATGAGGCCTTCCTGCCTCGGAGACACTGGGCGGAGAGAAGCTGTTACAGCCCAGCCGAGCTCCTGACTGCTGCGGCAGTCCCCTCTTCAGCTTGCTCCTGATCCTCCATACTTCTTTATCCTCACTCCTCTTCCTTCCCATCCCGCCTCCAACCCCCTCATCCCCTTACCTCACACTGGCTCCGTAGGCCCCGTTCCTGTAGCCTTGACCAGATGCTCTGGATTCTGCCTGCATGTTCAGGGTGGTTGCTGTTGTCCCCACAGGAACACTGGTGTTTGAGCATCACTGAATCATACACCAACCCTGCCAGGGAGCCAGGCAACAAGATATTGTTTGTGTGGGGACATTTCTCCATGGGATTATAGCCATGCCCAACACTCTCAGATACCAATATACAGCCCAACACAACCAACTGCCTGGTCAAAGCTCAACTTCCCCTTATAGGGCCTAATGTACCTCCATCCCAACATTCTCAAATATGGCCATGTTTATCCTGGTATAGCCCTCATGACTACACACAGCTGCAGCCACTGGTACCCTAACCACAGGCTGACACTTCCTCCCACTCTCCAGAGTACCCATCCCAACAACCTCCTTATACATGCCCACAACCACCCTGACATAGACTGACACGTCTAACACAACCCAATGTATCTTAGTTCCAAGCATACATACACATTGATTACAGACCTGCACCAGCCAGGCAAATTAGCATATGTCTATGTGGCCAGGCCATAAGTGAAATTAAATGATAGCCTCACAGGATGATCCTTACACTGAATGTCATAATCCTAAAGGGGCTTAGAGATTAGGCTCTGGTAATCCTAAATGGCTGTTTGGTGATGGCTCAGTGGCTAGAGGGCTGGGCCTGTAGTCAGGAAGACCTGTCTGGCCTCAGACAGTTACTCTCTGTGTGACCCTGGTCAAGTCATTTAGCTTCTAGAGAAGGAAATGGCAAACTACTCAAGTATCTTTAACAAGAAAACCCCATGGACAGTACTGGTGTGCAATGGTCCACAGGGTCACGAAGAATTGGGCACGACTGAACAATATCTCACAGTTTAATAGCAAATGAAATATCTATCTGTCTGTCTGTCTCTGTCTGTCTATCTTAGCATAGCATTTCCCCCTTTATATAATTATCACTGTACCAGGGCTTGAGGTGGGGTAATAAAGCACTCAAATGGTTCTCCATTATTTTCCTGACCATTATACCTGAGGAAGAGCCAGGGAGAGCAGAAGACAGAGGGGGAGTGAGAGGGAGAGAAGATGGGAAAGAATAAGAGAAAAAAGAAAGGAAGGGGAAAAGGAAAGAGAGAGAGGGAAGGACAGGAGGAGCCAAGAGCTACTGTGGCCATTTTTGGCTAGTTTTAAATGATTCAGAAGCTGGAGGATGAAATGAAGATCTCTTAAGGTTAGTGGGCTAGCTCAGGCTCAGCATTTAGCTACCTTGTCTATTCTTTGTTCTATCTCTTCCTCTTATCACTACAATCAGAGCTTGGGCTGTCTGTCCCCTTTGCTTAGGACACCCTCCTTCTGTACCACCTGCCTCTTGGAATTTCTACCTTCCTTCAAAACATGGTTCAGGAGCCACCTACTACATGGAACTTTCCAGATCCCCCCAATTAGTGAGTTCTCTCTGTGCTTTGAAATCACTTTGTCTTTTCTGGTATCTGTTTTGTATTTTATAGAGCAGCTAGGTGGTATAGTAGATAGAGTGCTGGTCCTGAAGTCAGGAAGACTCCTCTTCCTGAGTTCAAATCTGGCCTCAGATACTCGCTAGCTGTGTGACCCTGGACAAGTCACTTAACCTGTTTGCCTCCATTTCCTCACCTGTAAAATGAGCTGGAGAAGGAAATGGTAAACCCCTAATGGAGTCACGAAAAGTAAGAAATGACAGCAATATTTTGTATTTACTTCTCTGTATTTACACTGTATGCCCCCAGGGAAATGTAAGCTCCACAGGACCAGTTCTCTTGACTTCATCAGCATCTTGCACACTTAACAAATACTGAGCTTGTCCGGGCCAGGGTGTCGGGGATGTGTTTTCCCAACCACGTCCCCGACAGCCTGGCCTGGACAAGTTTCTGGAGAGATCTGAGCCTGTTTCTAGACAGAGGGAAAATGGGGCAGTGACAGGCCTGGGAGAAAAGAGCTGCCTTATGCCCGGGCTTCTTTTCTCCTGGTTTACTGGGAACCCTTGTTGGGGGAGGTGGGGAGCAGGTACGTACTTTCTTCTCAGTTCTGCCTATTGAAATCCTGTTCCTCTTAAGTGGTGCTTTCTCTGTGAAGTCACCTCTGACCCCACTCCTCCCTGCCGGCCTACACAAGGATTCCCTCCATCTGCAAAATGTTCTAAAAGCACACTGGGTATATCTTTCACTGCACCCGACACACACTGCACTATTTTACTAATTTCCATACATGAAGTATCCTATTTTCTTCTGATAGGTTTTAAGATTCTTGATGCTTTTCACTTTTTCCCCAGTGCCCAGGGCAATGGACATAATAGGTCTTTAAAAGATATTTTTGTTGTTGAGATTAAATATAAGGATACTTCAGAGAGTGTGGAGTAGAGAGGGGAAGAGAAATCTTGTGTTCTCAGGTGTCTTACGGAGCTTGAGGGAATAAGGTAGCTAGAAAGGATCCTAGGTAGAGGACACCAAACACACTGTCAGAGCTGGACAAACACATCTTTCCTGGGCATTACACACTGGACAAGCAGGACTTCAGAATTCATGTACAAGGATGGATAAAGAGCAGAGGTTCTTAACTTGAGGTATATCATTTCTTAAATATTTTGATAACTGTATTTCGATATGATTGTTTTCTCTTGTAACCCTATACACTGTCTTATGTATTCAAAAACACTGTTCTGAGAAGGGGACTGAAGGTTTCACCAGACTGCCAACAAAGGGATCCATGACACATCTTGACCTAGAGACACACACACACACACACACACTCTGTCTCTCTCTCTCTCTCTCTCTCTCTCTCTCTCTCTCTCTCTCTCTCTCTCCTTCCAATAACCTTTTCCCATGGTCTTTTTTCTGCCTGATCCCAATCCTCAGTCTTACCAGTTGTATAGGGCAGGGTCCTGGCAGGGGTCTCAGAGCAAGGTAGTACTAAGGCCTGGCTAGGTGGTTCTGAAGTTGGCAAGGAGACAGGGGCAGCTGGGGAGGACTGTGCCCTGGACAGGGGCCGGTGTCCACTTTGGGTAGAGGGCAACAGCAGTGAGTCACCTGAGCTTCCCCTGGGAAGCCGACCCAACAGCCGTTGCTGCTGTTCCCATAGGAATATCTGAAAGAGAAGAAGGCTTCTTAATAATTTGATTTCTCCAGCTCTAAACATTACTCCTGCCCCTAGACTAGTGGTATTAAACTCAAGTAGAAACAGATCCCTGCTGGCTGCATATTGACTAGAAAACCTCAGATTAACATTATCTATGTTGTACTGTATTTTTATTTTTCTTGTTAAACATTTCCCAATTATATTTTCATCTGGTTGGAGCAGGGTGCACTTGGAAGTTTTGCCTGCTGCATATGTTAGCCCTCAAGTTTGACACCTCTGTTCTAGATCTCGTAGGAGAATAGGAAGACAGATCTTGAGCTAGAAGGGAACCAGAGGCTACCCAGTCCAACCTCCTCAATTTTACAGGTGATCCTGAGAGATTCAGTGACTTCCTTAAGGTTATACAGATAGTGTCAGAGACAGGATTTGAACCCAGGTCTTCTAACTTTAGAGCCAGGAGATTTCTCACTAAACCACCCTAATGTAGCTTTTCCAGAAAGCCCCACCTGAGGGTTCTACTGCCCTACATTGCCACCGATTCCCTTGCCGTTTCCCCAGCTTCAATAAGGCCTGGGCTGATCACTGTCATCTCACAAAGACCCAACTCTCATACCCCAAAGTCAGAACCCAAGCTGGGCTCTCCAGTGTTTACAAATTGTGGCCCAGCTCAAATCACAGGTCTTTCATATGGAAGGGGCATGAAGATTCCCCAATGCTCTTCGCTTAGGACAAATGTGTATCTAATCTTTGGCTAGTTAGTTTAGAATACAGAACTAACTAGTTAGTTCATTAGAATACTGAATCAATGAGGCCAAGATGTTTGTAGCCCATGTGGGAAAATGAATTCTGGTTGTGTTTCATGGCCACAGACTCTATCCCTAGCTCCTGCCAACTGCCCTAAAAATGTGTGCTGCTGGTCACAAAAGAGACTGGTTGGGAGAATGTGAATGGACTTTAGAGTATATCCCCTCTGGAGACAAAACTCAGGCTGTATGCCCTCTGGTGGTGGTGAGCTGTGAAATCATCTTTATATGAGAAGGCTGTTATATTTTTGTTGTATGTTTGTGACTTGAATTCAATTGAGCTCATGCCACTGTGAGGTAGGTGTTGTGTGAGGCAGGAGAGAAGGACACTGATGCCCTAGAGCTGCTTCCTGCCCTCACTGTCCCGTCTCCTCCCCATTCCCATCCTGTCCTGGCTGTGCTCCTATAGCCCCCTACTCCTACCCAGAAACCTCTGTAGGAATGGGAGTCTCTGGCTTTGGAGGCTGCCTACCTGCTGGTGCTGCTGAGAGGCGGCAGGACCAACATCAGGCTTCCCATGGCTGAGGTCCCTGTGCTCTGGGCCTCTGACAGGTGCCTCGTTGGTCTCTAGGTCTTCTGCTGAGGGGATCTGCCGAAGTCGAGGCTTCTCACTTGGTTTTGCCGGCCTCTGAGCAGGAGAGATGTCAGAAGGCTGTTAAGTGATTCTGAAGTCAGTGAGGCAGGGGGTAGGAAGTAAGGTGGGCTGGGTGAACCTGATCTCTTAGCCTGCCACTGATTCCTAGGAATCCATGAACTTTATGTAGTTGAGGGTAATTGCTGCCGGCCCACCCTGGTCTTAGCCCCTTTCCCTCCAAACTTCCCCCTCTTCTTTTGCCTCACAGTAGCCTAGCTTAGCACCCCATCACTGACATACTCCCTAACCCCTCGCCCCCACCCCATTTCCCACCTCACCTTGCTCAGCTGTGTGTGTTGTTTCAGCCAATCCAGGCGGGGCTGTAGGGAGCCTAGTGGCTGGGGAGCAGTGGTGCTGGGGGGCAGGGGCTCTGAGCGAGTCCGGCTCAGTGGCGTGTGGGGGCCTGAGCCTGAAAGCCGTTCACTGGAGAGTAGTGATTGGGCAAAATGGAAGGGCAGTGGCCCAAGCCCAGGCACTACAGAGAATGAGAACAGGATGAGGACAGGAGGGAAGCAAGGGGGACATCTCAGAAGCTCAGAGCAATTGGGAAGGGAGAAAGGAGCGGAGGACATGGTCACTGGTTAGGGGGGAGGGAGTGGAAATTTGGGCATAGAGAGGAGGGCTGAGCAAGAAGGTCTGGAGGGGCTCCTGGCAGGATCTTTCTGGGAAAGGGCCAGGCACTTCTGGCTATCTATTCATTAGGGTAGAGAGACCTGTTCTCCTATGATTTATTCCCTTCCCCATCAATACCTTCCCCAGGAGCAAGAGGGATCTCACCAGTCAGCAGTGGGGGATGAGATATTGAAGGCTCCAGGATGAGGATGGGCTGCAGGTGGGATGCCAAAGTACCCCCTGCCTCAGGCTCTAGGCCTGGGGGCAGGAAAAGGGGACCATGGGGGCTCCCCAGGACAGGTCCCCGGGGCCCCAAAGCAGGGTGAGTCCTTCGGTCGCCATCAGCCTAGGAGAGAAGCAGAGGGTGAGCAGGAGGAGGCTAGCCAAGGAGGAACTGAGCTAAGAATAAAGGAGATGCAGAATAAAGATTGGATTGGGGAGAGGTGAAGAAGAGGAGGAAGAAGTGAATGCCAAGGAAGAGCTGGGAAGAGAGTACAGGGGGTTTAGAGTAGAGAGGAAGTACCCTAGCCACTTACCCTGGTGGTAGCAGGCAGCCCCAGGGTGATTTCGGGAAGCGTGGACACCGTTGGCAAGGCAAATGGGGCAACTGAACTTTCCTGTAGTCGAAGCCGTTGGGCTAAAAGCTCCTGCCACAGGGAGCAGGATGAGAGGTCACATCCCTCAGACTTTTACCCACATGGAAACCATTCTCTCTAAGATCTGTACCCTAGATTCCCAAGGGGCACCTAGTTGGGTTCTAAAGGCTTGAAGATACTCCAGTGGCCCTTCCCTAGGTCCCATGATCATTGCCCGACAAGCAGTATTTGGTAAGAATGGGGTATTTACCTCAGAGCCCATGGCAGGTATGGGGCCATGCTCACTGTCATTGGGGGAGCTGCAACCTGAGACGGGCGTGCTGCTACTACTAGGGGATGAATCTGGAAAGTTGGGAGGAAAGGAAAGAGATGTCCAAGAATGAGGAACAAGGTCCAGTCCCCGCCCCCCCCCCAACACTTTCTCTCCAAGAACAGACTCCTCAGTCTTTTTCATTCATCACTCCCTGCCAAGTCCCAGCCCAAAAGTCAGTCAGGCCTTCATTTGCTTGGTAAAACTGCCCTTTCTCTGAAGTGGGGAACAGAGAAGTAGTAAACATGGTTCCACCCCCACCCCCAACCCCAGGGAACCTCTGCCTGGTGCCTGGCCTGCTTTGGAAAGGTCCCCTCCTCTTCCCTAAATCCCCCTCACCCCCAAGGGGCTCAGTGGGGCGCCGACGAAGGCTGGGAGGAGCGCTCTCCTTGCGGAGCAGTGGGTTCTTCCTCAGCTCCAAAGATTTCTTGGGCTTGTAGCGCAGCTTCAGGTTGGGCTCTGAGACTGTAGAGAGGACTAGAGTCACCCTAGGCTCCCTGCCCCCCTCCACTGACCCTCCCTCCAAAAGAGACCCTATCCCACAGACCCTATCCCTTCCCTCATGTTTCCTTCCCTCTCAATTCTGTCCTTGCACCCCCTGACCTGAGTTATCTCTCCCATCATTTCCCTTCCAGCCCCCACCACCCCTGCTTCTCTCCCCAGCTCACCTGTCTTACGCAGGGGAAAGTGTTCTGGGGAGTCACTGAGTAGACTGGGAACTGTGGGCAGGAAGCTGTTCAGCACGGCGGGGGGTGCTCCCTCTGTCTCTAGAGACCCCAGGGTTCTGTGGAGAAGATGCTTAAGCTGCTCCAGAATAGCTGGGAGCCCCATGCCTGCAGGTATACAGCTGCACTGGGCAGCCTTTCGTGTAATCTCATCCACCTGGGTACGCTTCCTATGTCCCCAGCACCATGCATTAGGAAGTGCAGAACTGATTCCACTGGGGGTCTCTCAGGCAGGGCCAGGAGCCTGGAGCTGGGCAGGGGAGTGGAGTGGAGCAGGGACCCCGAGCTCCCAGAAGGCAGCTTCTCAGGCAGCTAGGTGGTGCAGTGGATAGAATGCCGGGCTTGGAGTGAGGAAGCCCTGAGTTCAAATGTGACTTCAGACACTTACTAGCTATAGGACTCTGGGCAGGTCACTTAACCGCTATTTGCCTCAGTTTCCTCATGTGTAAAATGAGGAAATAACAGACCCTGTCTTCCACAGGTGTTATGGGGGTCCGATAGAACCACAGCTGTACAGCACTCAGCACAGTGCCTAGTCCATAGGAAGCACTATACAAATGTTAGTTCTCATTATCCCAGAAGGGCATCAATGGGTCTAGGCAGCTTCCTGTGTCTAGGTCACAGGATCATAGGATTTAAGCTAGAAGAGAACCCAGATATCACTGAAATCAACACCCTCATTTGACCCACGAGGAAACCGAGGCCCCGTGAAAAAAAGGAATGGTTCAAGGCCACACAAATGGCCCAGTCAGGATTTGAACACAGGCTCTCTGACCACCAATCTAGTTTGCTTCCTTCTGTAGCATTCAACCCCCTCATTTTTTATAAAATGAGGAAACTGAAATCTAGAGAGCTGACTTGCCCAAGGTCACACAGGTAGTAAGTAGAAGAACCAGGATTCAAACTTTGGTCCTCAGACTCCAACTTTTCATTCTACTCCACTGCTTCTCTGGATACGAGGGAGCTTAGCTGCCCCTACGCTGACCACTTATGACAGGCTCCAGAGGGCAGTACTGTGTCATAATTGGTCTCCTTGCCTCAAGTCTCTCCCGTCTCCAAACCAGACTCTACAGAGCTGCTGGAGATCTTCTTAGAGCAAAGGTATCCTTTGATAAATAAACTCCAGTGGCTCCCCCAGGTACCTCTAGGATCAAATAAAATCTCCTCTGTTTGTCATTTAAAACTCTTCATGACCCGGCTCCAACCTCCTTCTCCAGGATTTTTATAACATAGTTTTATGTGCTCTATGCTCCAGCGGCCAAACAGACCTTGTCCTCACATATAATATTGCATCCATGCCTTTGAATATGCTGTCTCCCTTGCTTGGAATGTCCTTCTCCTCTCTTTGGCTTCTCAGAAACTCTGGTTTCCTTCAAGCCCAAGCACCATCTCTTCTATAAGATAAGGCCTTTTACGATCCTCCCCAGTATTGGTACCCCCTTTCCTTGTATTTATTTTGTACAGATTTATAAGTGGACATGTTTCTCCTGATGGAATGTAAGCAGCAACTTGAGGGCAGGGACTTATTTTTGTCTTTGTATTTTCATTGCTTAGCATCAGGCTTGGCACATGGGAGCCACTTGACAAATGCTCACTGATTTAATCAATCAGTGGATGGAAGGAGTAGTTCTGTGCACTATTATCTAATATTCTGGAGGCTTTGAGGCTTGGGTCAGGTGGTCAGACTAATGGGACATAGACCGTTCCTGACACTGAAGATGTACCTGCCCAAAGCACTGTGACGTATGTGTGTGTGTGTGTGTGTGTGTATTCAGAAGCATTTTAAAGGAGGAGGACTTTGTGGGCAGTGGGCTGCTGTTGTGTATATGTTAGGGATGTATGTGTGAGGAGGCAGCTGCATCCTCTTTGTAGGGTGGTTGCTGTCAGAGCTAGGGAGAGGTGGGGGGATGGAGGGAGCTGGTTGGTGTGTGCTTTTGTGGTCAGAGCTTTTTAGTTAGAAATAGGGAGTTAATGTACATGGGTGGGGTGAGGGGAGGGAAAGACTCACCTGAAGGGAATATTGGAATGGGTGGTTCTTTCCAATGCTGCCTGCTGCTTCTTCAGAATGACTTCGGCCAATTTTTGTTTCACAGCATGGCTGGCCACAGCACCTGGGGGTAGGGGGTGCAGAGGGGTTGGAGGGAGGGAGTAGGGGGGTGGGCTCCTAGCACACTCACTGTCCAATGCCCAGCTTAGGCGCCCAGCAAGAGATGTACCAGGAACTCCCTCCCCATCCTCCAGGACTTTCTGTTCTTCCTCTCTCTCAGAGCCAACAAACACAGTTACACAACACACACAGGTTTAGAGCCAGATAAACTGTTGTGTGAAGGCTGACACGGGGATGGACAGGACCAAAGAATCTCTAACACCTCCTTCCCCCCGCCCCTCACTTTCTGACAAAGATGCAGACAACCAGGGGAAGCCAACCAGCCCTGATGTTTGCCCCAGGGTGGGTCAGGAGCATCTGGGGGCAAGAACCAAGAAGAGGTCTCCTTTATTTACTCCGTTTGCTCTTGTCCTTGTGGAGAAGTTGCCTCAGCTCCTGCTCTTGATGGCCTCCTGGTGCCTCTTGCACTGGTGTCTCCAGGGAGAGCTGGGGATGGAGTGATGAAGAAAGAGGTCAGGAGAGTAAGGGGGGTGGGGCAATGGGCTGAGATAGCTTGATCCTGGTGAGGGACACACTTGGGGGTAATGTGTGGGTGTATGGAAGATGTATGCCTAGGGATGCGTCTAAGGTCCCAGAAGAGACTTACCTGAATGTGTTCAACCTGCTGATGCTGTAGACCAGCAAGAAAGAGCTGGTGGTGCAGGTGCTGAGAGCGCTGAAGGGCCAGCAGAGTTGGTTCTGATGTAGGCTCCACAGGGGGCCTCTGCCCCACCCTCAGGTCCATGGGCTGGAGCTGAGGGACTGGCAGTGCTGGGCGGAAGGTGGAACTGGCTAAGGACGTGAATTGGAGACACAAGGAAGCATTGTATTAGGAGCGGGAGAGCTGCCCTGATCATCTGTCCTGCCCACCCCATCCATGGCTTAGACCTGTGGCCCTCCTTGCAGGCCACAGCCATGAGTTTTGGAGTTGTGGAGTGAGTCCCTCTGGCCCTCAGCCCCACAGTCCTCCAATCCTTCCTTCACCCTATGATCAATCCTGCTTAACTGAAGGGCCCTTTCCCAGTAGAGGCAGACTTCAAATAGGCTAAATGTGGAGGTAGTGGAGTCTGGTATGAACCCATTCAAGTCCTCCACTAACATGGTAGGACTTAAACTACTACTCTTGGGCCTTGCTCCTCCCATCTGCTAAATGGAGAGGGCCTTCATGAGAACAGGCTAAGTGACTGGCACCTCCAACTTGCACTTCTTTAGACTTCTGACCCCTGGGTTACTAGGGGCCATCTTGGCCACAAAAATGAATCATCCGGTTCACTTAGACCTGTGCTAACGTAGTGCCTGCATCCTCCAGTGTCCTCTGTGCCCAGTGGCATAGCAAAGACTACAGGCACAGCTGTCTCTTCCTGGAGCGCCCTCCCCACCCACTGCCAGGCCGGCCCCTCCATGGTGCTGGGAACCCCGCCAAGGTCTTGGGTGAAAATGGCTATTTATAGCCAGCTCCCAGAGCAGGTTCCACCAAGCACAGCCGGTCCCTGCAGTCAGAGAAGCTCAGGGTGGGGAGAAGGGAGGGAGGGAGAGAGGGGGAGAAAGTATCCAGGAAAAGGGAAGGGTTTGTATAGGGTGGAGGGTAGTGCTGGTCCTACCTGGTAACACAGAAAGGAACCAAAGAAACCTTACAAAAAAGGGGACTTCTGTCTTTTTAAAAATTTTAAATAAAAAAAAAACACTTTTTTTTTTTGGAGGGGAACATTCACATCTAGGGAGCTCCCTTAAAAGGGACTCCTTCTATCAAGGCAGATCAGCACTTTTCTGGCAACTTTTAATCTGAGAAAAGTGCCTGGGGCACTGGGAGGTTAAGTGAATTACCCCCAGGCAATTCCTGAAGGGTAGTCAGTGATCACATCCCTCAAGTCACACCACCTGGCAAAAAGGTTTCCATCAAGACGGATGGCAAATGTTCCAAAGCCAAGCTTCCTCAAAGCAGGGCTCCCAGCAAGAGGCCAGGTTGCCAGGGGCTGATGGAAAGGTGTGGGGCAGTATGGCATAGTAGGAAGGACCCTAGCTTAGGTGTCAGGAAACTAGAGTTCTAGTCCTGGTTCTTTTACTAGCTAGCCATGTGACCTCGGGGGAGTCATTCTCTGTACCTCAGTATTTCAATCTGTAAAATAAGAGGGTTGGAATAGATGAGAGGTTTTTGTTGAACCTTTTTGTTGAACCCCTTTGGCAGCCTGCAGAAACCTATGTCCCCTTTTTCAGAATAATGTTTTTAAATATTGAAGGAAATGCTAAGTTTCAGTTAGAGGATTGTGAAAATAAAAATGTAATTTTTTCCCCCTTCCAAGTTCCCAGATTCTCTGGGTCAGCTCCAGGTTAAGATCAGATGATCTCTAAAATCCTCTCCAGCTCTGTGGTACAGTACAGAGCCCAATGGAGTTAAGAGTCAAAGAACTTGGGTTCAAATCTTGGTTTTGCTACTTAATGACCAGCTAGGTGGCGCAGGGGACAGAGCACTAGGCTTGGAATCATGAAGATTCATCTTTATGAGTTCACATCTGGTCTCATATACTTACTAGCTGTGTGACCCTGGGCAAGTCACTTAACCTGGTTTGCCTCAGTTCCTCATCTAACTGGAGAAGGAAATGGCAAAGCATTCCAGTATCTCTGCCCCAAAACCCCAAAATGGTGTCACAAAGGGTTGGACACAACTGAACAGCAACAAACCTATGTGACTTTGGGAAAATCACTGAACCTCTTTAGGCCTCATCTGTAAAATTAGGCCTACACAAACCCTAAGCTTCCGGCCAGTTTTAAATCTATGATCCTGTCATCCCAAAGAAACCAGATGGCTATTCTGTGGGCTTGGGAATCTGCTTCAGGATAAGCTTCCCAGATTTCCCAGAGACTAAGTCCTCTCCCCTGAAGGGGCCCCCAAATTCACATATTTCCTTAAGTTCTGGGGGCTAGAGGTAACATAAAGCTATGTAGATTTGCTTAGGACTCCTACTGATGAGAGAGAAGGGAAAAACTACCTTCTTAGAAATGGATAAATCCTGACTAAATCTACCCTTTTTTGCTGGGCCTTTCTTTGTATCTCCTAGGCTAAGCACAATGCCGGGCACATAAGTGCTTAATAAATGTTGACTGACTTGACTTGACAATGAGTCCAAGGGCTTTGGCCACATCTAGCCCAGCCTAGAAACTTGGGGCTTGTTATCTCGACATCACCTTTTCACTCCCAACACTCTCTAGGTATGTGATACCATGTAAGTCACTTAATCGTTATGTACCTCGGTTTTCTCATCAGTAAAATGGGGGTAGTAATAAAGGACGGGCAGTGAAGGGGATAAGCATTTATTAAGGGCCCACCATGTGCCAGGTAATGTGCTATGTGCTTTACAAATGTTATCTCATATGATAATAATATCACAATAATAACATTAATCTCAGTAAGTTGTGACGATCAAGTGAATTACTGTAATATGTCAAGTTCTTTGCAGACCTTAAAACACAGATTATATCAGTGCTGACCCATACAAACTGACACTGGGCTAGAGGGCTGCTTGGTGGGAGGGCTGCTGCCTAGGAACCTGGGAATCCCTCTCACAGGAAGCCCAGCATTTATGGCCCTCCACAATCTGTCCTCCTTACTCTCTTACACAAACTCTCCGTTCCAAACAAGTTCACTCGCTATCCTTAGAGAACTCGGTGTGTCTATCTGACTTCATGCTTTTGCTCACATAGTTCCTACTGCCTCTTTGCTATTTATCTCTACTCTATCCATTCTTCAAGGTCCAACTCAAGGTCCTGCTCCTCCATGATGTCTTACCAGATCTACGGCACTTACTCTCCATACCACTTATCTGGCATTTTCCCTATCTCCCTCACTAGTTTCTAACCTCTTCCCCCTACAGCATCTAAAATGGTATCGCACGTATACTAGGAGAGTGAGTGGCTCCCCTTGTTACATTTTGCAGTAGGAGTCAGGCCGACGTGTACCTTCTTTTGCTTTTCCCTCCCTGCCACTCCAGCACATTTCAGTCCCTCTCTGACCCCTACCTCTTCTTTTTGCAGATCTCAATCTCACTCAATTTTTTCAGCAGATGAACCCTGTACCTGCATGTCCTAACCTGTCTAACACAGGATGGATTTGGAAGTGGGAAGGATTGGGGAAGTGATGGGCGGGACACAGGCCAAGATTTCATACAGCTGGGGGGCAGGAGTGGGGGAGATGGGGACATGAGACAAAGCTATAGTGGAAAGATCACCAGATTTGAAGCTGGATGGCCTGAGGTGGAGTTCTAGCTCTACTACTGGATGCTGGGTGATCCTGGACAAGTAACCTTTCTGAGCTCCAATTTCTTTATCTATAGAATCAGGATAATAACACTTATCTTTCTGTCTTCACAGGGTTATTGTGAAACTCAAATGAGATTATGTGTGTGAAAATGCTACATATATACACACATATGTAAAAATAAAATATACTCAATAGTATTTGGTTCTGACCCCTCCTAGGGTGGCCTACAAGCCAAAAAAAAAAAAATGGAACCCTGGGGCTTCAAGGAAGTTGTAGAGCAGGAGGTGGGGAATGGTAAGAAATGGACAAATAGTACATAACCTCCTACACAAGGATTAAACACATGTTCCACCCACAAAGCCTAAAGAACAGAGCATAGAAGGTTCCCTTTTCCTCACCTCTCCACCCTGTCCCCTTAATAGATTCAATAAAGAGAAGATCTGTCTTCTCCTCCATTTTGAGCTCCCTCCAATCAGGGATGAGATCTAGAGTAGCCCATGAGAAGTGGCTTTAAAAGCCCCACTCTTCAATTCTTGCCCATGAAACAAATCACCTTTTCTCCCTATTCACCTGAAGCCTAGAATCTCCCTCCCACATCTCCATTCCATTCTCCCTAAAGGCTCATCTCCCCTCCTTTTCTTGTCCCTCAGTTTCCCTATTCTTCTTGTGCCCTGCTGTAGCACTCCTCCAATTCCCCAACCTTGAGGTCCAGCTCTTACCTGTGCCAGGGGGGCTGGGATACTGGGGGCCAGGGCTCACCTGGGTCCCATCTGCAAAGAGAGAAAGATGAGTGAGGAAGCTGCAGAGAGGAAAATAAAATTAAGGAGGGATTGTGCTATGTCAGGGCAGAAGGAAAAAAAAAGAAAGGACCAATATTGGGGGATCTCTGGGGCTTTCTATTTACCTCAACCTCACATCAGCCTGAGCTCCCACAAACCTGAAGTCTCAGCCATCAAGATGAGGTACTATGTCCCTTCCTTTCCTCAAGTATAGATGTTGGCTGGGAGCATGTTTCTCAGCCCTCTCTCCTACACATCCAAATGAGTTTCATAGACATAAAATCACAAAATCTAGACCTAGAAAAAGACCATAGAGATGATCTAGCCCAGGGCTTCTTTTCCTAAGGTTCATGAACTTATTTTAAAAAATGTATTGATAACCCCATTTTAGTATAATTGGTTCCCTTTGTAATCCTATATATTTTATATTATACATTTAGAAATATTATTCTGATACCCAAATCCTTGGCATTGCCATGAGATTCAACACCAGAAACTGATATGATTTTATCAGTAGAAATGACATTAAAGAAGCAGAATTACTACATGTTTTGTCTTTGCAAAGGACCAGGGCTTTTCTGTTTGGCTAGCAGCTGAAACCTTCCTGATCAGAAGTTCCCTGAGAGCAGGGACTGTCTTGCTTTTTTATCTATTTCTCCAGCATAGTAATAACTTAATGATTGTTGCTTCATTCATTCATCCATCATCCACAGGCTTCATGAGGCTGCCAAACAGGTCCATGGCATACAAAACCCTGATCTCATCCAGTCCCTTCTTTTTATGGACAAGGACAGAGAGCTGGGAACTGAAATGACTTTTCCAACATTATGCAAGTAGGAAGTAGCAGAGGTGAGATTCAAACCCAGGTCCTTTGACTACAAACCAGTACTCTTTCTGTTAGCTCATTCTGCTTTCCATCCTGTATCTGTCTAGTCCAAAGTTGTTTCATGAACAGACAGCTGTCCCATTCTGATGGTCCCCTCCCTCCAATCTCTAAATCCTTAGAGTAATTGCTCACCAGGGTGGGCAGCAAAAACAGGCTCCCTCCTGTAGCTTGAATAGTGAGATGCTGGGAGGGATCCAGAAAGGAGGGTGCTAGAGGTCTGAGACTAATAATTGGTATTAGCACAGTGTATGGCACATGCTAAGTGCTTAATAAATGCTTTATCGAGAGATCCAGAGATCTATTATTCATTCAAACCTGCAATTTCATTGGCGCATAAGAAACATCTATCAATGCAGAGTGTCTCAGCTACCTAGAGTCTTGGAGAATTCTCAGAGACTGGCTCAGGGTCACACTCTCGGTAGGTATA
This sequence comes from Trichosurus vulpecula, assembly GCF_011100635.1. NCBI lineage: Eukaryota > Metazoa > Chordata > Mammalia > Diprotodontia > Phalangeridae > Trichosurus > Trichosurus vulpecula. The sequence continues at coordinate 278,260,813 of NC_050577.1, read as the reverse complement.
AGAGATGGTACTTGAACTCAAGCCTTCTTGACTCTAGGGCTGGCTCTCTACCACTATTTTACCTTCCAAGGTAATAATAATACTTCATACTTACATGACATTTAATCATCAAAAAGTATTTTATTTCTCTCTCGATCCTCACAAGGTTCACACTTTGGATAGATATTAGAATTGTTACTATCCTCATTTACAGATGAGGAAACTGAAACTTAGAGATGTTAGGTGACTTGCCCGAGGTCACACAGCAAGTAAGTAAGTGGCCAAGTCAGGTTTGGAGCCCAGACTTTAAGCCCAGCATGCTAGGTCTGGAGGAAAAGGCTGAAGTGAAAATGCCAGTCAGTAGTGGAGGCTGGAAAAATAAGCCCTAGGAAAACTGGAGATGAGTCAGAGAATGCGTGAGAACTAGGAGAAGGGGAGTGAGGTTGAAGTGGGAGAGCAAGAGATAACGTGAGATACTGGGGAGAGGACCCTTAGACCAGGGCCACCTCTCCCTGACCTTCCTATCCCCTCTGAGGAGGCCCTCCCATCCGCCTCCCCACCTGCCTTGCTGTAAAGTTAGTCCCTCCCTGGCACAGGGAGCTGTTGGACCCAGCCACTTCTTCTTCGTGCCTGGAGTCTATAGGGCCCTCAAGTTGGAGACAGCCCAAAAGTCATTCAGACTTGGCATCTGAAACTTCTAGAGAAAGGAGACAAGAGACACATAGGGAAGAATGAGGCAGAGGCAAAGGTCTGTGTGCTTGGGAGAGGTGTGGGAGGGGGGAAGGAGCCAAAGCTGGTGAACAAACTTAAGGAAAAGGGCAGGGATACACAGAATGATAAGAACAACCTATCCCAGGCCCCACTTTTAACTGCAATCTTAAACTCAGCCCTGAGGCTGAAGTCTAGGGAAAGGCTATCAGGCAGGGATACAGGGGTTGGTTGGAGAGATACCAGTTCCAAAATTCTTTAACCAGAATGAGTGGACGTTGAGTACCTCTTGCCTTCCCCAAAGTAAAACTGCTCAGCTCAAGCCTGAAGAAAAGGCGAGAGATGTGGGAGAGGTCAATGGGACTCAGGAAGAAGAGAGAGGGAATGGTGCCCTAGGTGAACATACTCAAACCATTCTAGTACCCCCTAAAGAGGAAGGCAGGATGTTTTAAGAAAGCCAACTGGCTAGTGCTGCTTTGTTCTGGTTTCTCTCTTAGCAGCAGTTACTTCCAAAGACTGAGGTCACAGAACTCCCTGAGGGCACCATACTACTAGGGGGTGAGGAGCTCAGGACATAAGAGGGTATAGAAACATACCTACCCTCACTGTCCTCTCTCTCATTCCCCCCACTTGTTCTCCTAAACACACCAAAAACATTCCTGACTTGGTACTTTAACTCATACTGCTGGGTCTGCCCTCCTCCTTGCCTATCCATTCTTCAAAGCTGCAAACCTCTTCTCCTTCTTTTTGGCAGGGCAATTGGGGTTAAGTGACTTGCCCAAGGTCACACAGCTAGTACATGTGTCAAGTGTCTGAGGTCCGATTTGAACTCAGGTCCTCCTGACTCCAGGGCCGGTGCTCTACTCACTGCGCCACCTAGCTGCCCCAAACCTCTTCTTTATAGCCTTCTTTGACTACTTTAGTACAAATCGATCACTTTCCTTTCCGACTTCCTTGACTTCCAGTAATTTTGATGATTTCCCATAGAACCACGTACTATGAGTATGGGCATTTAACCATTGGTGTTGTACTTTTTTTAATCTATTTCTTTTGTTTCTATAGATTTCAAGATTCTCTCAAACTGTGTAGGGTCAGAGGGCTACTAATAGTAGATGCCCAATAGCTATTTGTTCAACTGATACACACAATCCTTCCTAGCCACATGCTCTAAGGTCAGCATAGACCCTTAGAAGTTGGCATTATCTCTGACAATGTGAGCAGATGCCTCTCCCCATGTGAGAGTTCTTCTACTCTGGAATCTACCAAGACCTCCATTTTTCCAAACAAGCTCTACCCTACCACCTCCCCAGAGAAGATGAAGTGAATGCACTTGGCCCTCCAGGATTCTTCAAAGACAAGCCAAATCAAATAAACATTCATCCATAAGGAAAAGGTCTCCTTAGCGCTGACTCTGTGGAGCATGCTCAGCCACCAATCAATCTCTTCCAGCTACTCCTCCACTCTGTCCCAGCCCAACCATACCAGGTCAGTGAATGTCACCAGCTTTGATGCCCTGGAATTCAGCCAGATTTCCCTGGGCTCCTGCTCAGACCTGGTAACCCCACACATCAGGTACCATGCTTTCCCTCCAGGGAGGAAAAGAATCAATGGCCCTGAACTCTGAAGTGTTTGTTACTGGGCTTGAAAAGGATGTTTTCTGACAACCTAGGTTATAAACAACGCTCAAAAAAGCCCTATGTTCTGGCAGCTAGAGCTGCTTTTCTGAAAGCAATTCCTGGTGAAATCATTTGGCACCCTTGAACACTGTGCTCAGCTAGGAAGTCTGAAGCCATACTGGGGTAGAAAGGGAACCCTGGCAGACACCTTTTCCCCTTTGTCACACAGAGGAGAAACAAAGGCCTGCAGTGGAAAAACAACCCATTTAAGGTTTTGAAGTACAAGACAGAAACAGAATGTAAACACTGATTCTTAGCCTGGTGTTGAATTTGGGATACCTTGCCCTCTTATCTACAGAGAACGTTGCTACCTGCTGTTAAGAAGAACTGAAACAATGTGCAAAGAAGGGAATAAATGGGAATATCCAGGGGATGAGAAAAATGAAGGTGGTAGGCTGAGGGTGCGATGGGGCAGAGTAAAGTATGGCCAACCCAGCTGATCACAGCAGCCTGTGGCAGAAGACTCTCTGTCTCCGAAAATCTTTCTTTCTAGCTTCCTTTCTCTCTCTTTTCTTATAGAGTCCCAAAGATGAACCTTACTCTCCCTCCTTGGAGAGTTGGAATCTCAAGAAGTCTAGGTCTTGCTGAGGTTGTGCCCATTGAAATACCCTACTTATCCCACAATTGGGGTCCCTGGCCACATAGCTACTGAACCAGAGAGTCCCAGGAACTCATCTTGCTCTGATAGATCCAACTATACACTATAGTAGTACCCCAAATAGCAGCAAATAGTCCCAGTGGCAACATGTCTCCCAACCCCAGCCCCCTCAACCCTTGTCATCATCCTCTTCTCCAGCCTCTGATTGGTGGTCCAAGCTTCTGGCCTTAGCCTCACTCACTCAGCAGTTCAAAAGTGAGGAAGATGTTAGAGAAAAAACCACTATATTGACAGTAACATTTGGTTAGAGAGCTTCAAGAACTTGCCTACGCTTTTGGTCTCCATCTGGTCAGCTGGTTCTCTTACAGGTAGTGTTTCATACCAGACATATCACTGACTGTGCTCTGTGGTGCATATCACTAATAGCTCAGCTCCTTTCCTAGACCCCAAACCCCCAAATCAGCCCACTAGGAAGGAAGGGGCAGTGGGACCCCGGGTCACAGAGGCACTGGCCCAGTAGCTAAGTGAGGAGAGAGAAAACAGACCTATGAAGCAAGAATTCTGGCTCTATATCTCTGGTTGAAAACCCCTTCCATCCCTCTTGGAGCTTGTTTCTACCCTTTGATTGGAAGGGAAGGTCTAAGAGGTGAGAACAGTCATAAGAACTTAGAGCTGGAAGGGACCTTAGGAGCCATCTAGTCTAACCCCTCATTTTATGAATGAAGAAACTGAGGCCTAGAGAAATTAAGTGACTTGCCCAAGGTCACACAGATGGTGATAGGTGGGATTTGAACCCACATCTTCTGACTTCTAATCCAATATTATTTTCTATTGTACCATGTTTACTCAGTAATATTTCCCTGCCAGAGCTAGGAGGAAAGCAAGAAATCTCAGGCATGAGCTGGTTTGAAGATGGATTTAGAAATCCTGCCTCCCAGGCCTGTGTGACAGTAATACAGGAAATTAAGGGATAGTCTGTGCTAAGAAAGGAGCTATTCTTCCTGTAATAGGGCAAAGGGTAGGAAGGGAGCCGGGTGAAAAAACAGATAATAACCTCTAGAAGGCTTTGTCTTTCATGGGGAAGCTTTGTTAATATTTAGGCCTAGGACTTTCACTTCTTGCTGTATAGTCTTCTAAACTCAAAGGGCCAAGAGCTGCTAGGGAAACCTCTTATCACATAAAACCTAGTTGTCATAAATGGCCATTTGCCAGCTTCCTTTACCACCTGAACCTGTCTGCTACCACTCCACCTGGCTTCATTCCTTTCCATCTCTGGTTCTGACTCTATGTGTTCTGCCTACTTCATCCCTCCTATACTATTTCCTCTTCACTGCCTCTATTTTATCCCTGTTCAATTTCACCCCACCACCCCATCCCTACTTATTTTTCTCCCTAGCTCTGTTCCCAATTCTCTTCTCTATCTTCCACATTCTGTGCCCATCCCCTCCCCCTTTTCACTCCTGATCCTTCTACAACTTCTCTCTGTGCACACCACAATCACCCTAGTGTGGACCCTCATCATCCATCTCCTGAACTAACTACTCATTTTTCCTTACACATGCTACATTCCAGTCAAACTGACCTACTTGCTTTCCTTGTGAATTCTGTTTCCTGCTCCTATGCCTTGACAAGGTGGTCTCCTCCATCTAAAATTCTCTCCTTTCCTCATCTCTGCCTCAGGCAACTCCTATCTCCCTCCAAGTTTTAGCTCAAGTACCACTTTCTTAAAGAAATCCTTTCCCAGATTTTCCCAGTTGTTCGCATTCATAGCCCTCACTATGCATTTATTTTGTATATATCCTATATTTCTTTGAGAACATATTCTATTCCCCTAGCAGAACGCAAGGTCCTGGGGGACAGACTGTCTCACTTGTACATTTAAATCCTTAGCAGCTAGCGAGTCCTTATACAAATGCTTGTTGGTTGGTTGGTTGGTCCTTCATTTCCGTTTTCCACAAGCCAACTGATGTGGACAAATACAGGGATGAAGGCTGAAGAAGAGTG